>NC_092389.1:21236429-21546338 GCF_030028105.1 Mobula birostris
CCATTAACATCACTGTGATAATGACCAGATAATCTAACCTTATTTTGGTTGCATTGATTAAGAAATAAATTTTGGCTTAGATACACAGGATAGATTTCCTGTTCCTTCTCCAAGTAACACAATGGGATCTTATAAAATCACTTGAAAATTGGTGCCTTTGTTTGACTAAAAATTCAGCATTAATGGAACTTTTGTGTAATTTGGTGTTTCTGTCTCTGCAGTGAGATTTAACATTAGAAATGGCAACTAATCTATGGCTGACACTTCATCAAAAATAAATTAGGTAACAGAAAATTGATAAAATAACGGCAAAACGTTAAGAGGAACGCACTTCATACAAGGTCCCGCATGGGAGGTTAGTTAGGAAAATTCAGTTGCTAGGTATACATGGAGAGGTGGTAAATTGGATTGGACATTGGCTCGATGGAAGAAGCCAGAGAGTGGTGGTAGAAAATTGCTTCTCTGAGTGGAGGTCTGTGACTAGTGGTGTGCCACAGGGATCAGTGCTGGGTCCATTGTTATTTGTCATCTATATCAATGATCTGGATGATAATGTGGTAAATTGGATCAGCAAGTTTGCTGATGATACAAAGATTGGAGGTGTAGTAGACAGTGAGGAAGGTTTTCAGAGCCTGCAGAGGGACTTGGACCAGCTGGAAAAATGGGCTGAAAAATGGCAGATGGAGTTTAATACTGACAAGTGTGAGGTATTGCACATTGGAAGGACAAACCAACGTAGAACATACAGGGTTAATGGTAAGGGACTGAGGAGTGCAGTGGAACAGAGGGATCTGGGAATACAGATACAAAATTCCCTAAAAGTGTCATCACAGGTAGATAGGGTCGTAAAGAGAGCTTTTGGTACATTGGCCTTTATTAATCGAAGTATTGAGTATAAGAGCTGGAATGTTATGATGAGGTTGTATAAGGCATTGGTGAGGCCGAATCTGGAGTATTGTGTTCAGTTTTGGTCACCAGATTACAGGAAGGATATAAATAAGGTTGAAAGAGTGCAGAGAAAGTTTACAAGGATGTTGCCGGGACTTGAGAAACTCAGTTACAGAGAAAGGTTGAATAGGTTAGGACTTTATTCCCTGGAGCGTAGAAGAATGAGGGGAGATTTGATAGAGGTATATAAAATTATGATGGGTATAGATAGAGTGAATGCAAGCAGGCTTTTTCCACTGAGGCAAGGGGAGAAAAAAACCAGAGGACATGGGTTAAGGGTGAGGGGGAAAAAGGTTAAAGGGAACATTAGGGGGGGGCTTCTTCACACAGAGAGTGGTGGGAGTATGGAATGAGCTGCCAGACGAGGTGGTAAATGCGGGTTCTTTTTTAACATTTAAGAATAAATTGGACAGATACGTGGATGGGAGGTGTATGGAGGGATATGGTCCGTGTGCAGGTCAGTGGGACTAGGCAGAAAATGGTTCGGCACAGCCAAGAAGGGCCAAAAGGCCTGTTTCTGTGCTGTAGTTTCTATGGTTTCTATGGTTTCATATATCCCACAGTCACTTAAGTAAAGAACTTGTAAACATTGTACTAATGTCTCCCTTCAATATCCATAAAGTAATAATAATTATTTAAGTATTATTGAGTTTTCTTTCGCTGTTCCTCCTTCCAAAGTCAGTAGCTCAGATAGTGGAGGTGAGGTGTAGCATTGTGGTAAAAAAGATCAAGAAAGTTATTGGGGCAATGACCCAGTTTTTCTTGAAACCACCATGCATTGAAATTGACTCTGTTGTTGACTAAAAGGCATGAGAGACTGCACATGCTGAAATCAGGGGGTAACAGAGAAGATACAGGAAGAATTCAGTTGACCAAGCAGCACCCATGGAGGGAAATGACATGGCAAAGGGTCTCAACCCAAAATGTCAACTGTATATTTCCCTCCTCAGATTCTGTCTGATCCACTGAGTTCCTTTAGCATCTTCTCTATTGTAGACTCATTGATTAGAACACAACTTCTAAGTTATCATGGAGGTCTACCTTGACACCTTTCAAGATGCACCCTGCCCACCCTAAACCACACCCTCGACTGATCACCCTCACCTCCTCATACCATGTGGTAAAGAGCCTGAAGCTGCAGCCTTCCAATCAGGCTACTCGGAGCAAGTATAAAACAGGAAAGAATAAATAAAAAATTTGTATTTCCAGATTTCGTAAACTCACAACAGTACACCCTCATTTTGGATTCTGTCTCTGGCAAAAAGTCCAGGAATATCACATCATTTAAGGATTGGATAACATTGGTTGATCAGTTTTACTCATAGGCTAGAGTGATTATAAAAGTTTCGCATAAACTTCAGTCAGTGTTTAAACGGTGACATTTGGAATGCAGCAATCTCATCACTGGAAGTAATAAGAGAACTTAACTCTACAGGTGCAAACTTTCAATACACATTAGGACTGATTCATGATTTACTCCAAAAGCTCCAAAGTCCAAGAAATTTAAAACTCAATTTTGATCATATGACAAATGAAGTTTAGAAATTAATGGCAAGTAACTTTTTAATGGAATTTGTTACAAGGATAAAAATCAGAAACTTCAATAGAAAGCAAATTAAACATACATACATAAATAAAGTTGTGTGGCCCACTAAAAGATCTTATGAGGTTTGAAGATGACACCTAAATGACTTTGGAGCTGGTAATTTGGGTAGTATACGAAGGCTGAACTGGAGCAAAGCAGCTCGGCTTCAAGTGGGAAATCAGAGAGATCTGTGCCAACAGTCTGCAATTTCCTGATTCTAAATGTCTGCAGTAAATGCAAAACAGAATTCAGATTTCCCTCTTTACCTATGCAATCCACTGCCCTCTGATTGATGTTCTATCACTTAGCAGGAAAACACCATAGGAAGCTAGACCCTGCCCTACAATGGACCCCTACTTGTCACCCAGGTACCAATGACAGGAAGCAAATAAGAACAAGTACTGTATATTTCTTACATGCATTTGCTTACCATTTCCCCAGCAGTAATGGCCATTGAAAAATAATAGAAAGAAATACTAGTTTCTGGTTTGCATATGACAGAGTGCAGAATTTAAGTCATGTGGGACTCACCCATCCCAATTTCTATCTGAACTCCTTCATGTTGAGTAGCTAGTGGGAGGGAACCTGCACTTTAATTTTAGAGGACATAGAGATAATTCCATTTTGTGCATTTTTTCACTCATTTCCAAACTAAATAACAATACCAGTGCATAAATATTGTCTCCTGTCCAAACCCAGGCCTATGATTCATAGAATTCTCAGGTGCAAGAAAGGGCATTTGGCCTATTATGACTGTGTCAGAAAGCATTTCAATTGAAGCTAGCCACTTTCTTCATCTTTTCACTGTCTTCCTATTCAATTTTCTTTTGAAATCTATATCAATAGCCACTTGTAGTTCTATACAAATATTGTGTGCTATTTAACATGATACAACCAGAAGCTCACTTTATATTATTGGTTGAGGTTTGTAGAAGAGCTGGCATTAACTCCTTTATTCATTGTGGTTAGCAATAGTTTGATTGAAAGGACACTTCTGTTGCAAGTCCTAGCATTTCTTTATTTACCAGAGGTAGTTTGCCCTGCATAGCATCAAATATAATGCTTTCAGAATTAGAAAGTTAATCCAGCAGTACTTTGACATCACCTTTTAAATGGAGCATCTTACTGCTGCATTATTTACCACTGAGATTTTAGAATTCCTATACTCTAGCCTAGTGGAATTCCCAAGACTCTGCCTACATAAGTTATTGGAGCATCTTTTATTCTCCCCGGTTGGTGTTCATTAGTTAGTCTGTGTATTCCCAGTTTCCAAAAAACTACAGCTGCAGACTATTGGCCATAACCTTTCTATGAATACTGTGGAAAATTCTACTCAGTTTTAATAATATTCACTGAAATTAGCATTGCATTGGCTTTGGAAAGTGTGATACCTTCTGAAAGAAACTAGACTATCACTGTAGCATGGTAGAAGAAACGTTAGCCTGGAATTAGGACTTACTAATAACGTCAAATAGATAAAATTATTCAAATTGCTCACTCTTTTGCATATGGTCCTCAAAAGATCACTCCCCTGAATCATATTAATTCTGTTTCTCTGTCACTGTTGCTGTTGAGCTGCTGAGTATTCCGAGCGTTTTCTTTTTCCACCTTTCAGTATCCAGGACAATTTGCCTTTGCAAGTATGTAGCTGCTTACTCAATGCATTGAATGCCTTATCCATCATGTTTCTGGCACAACAAACTCCATGTTATTCAGTGATTAATAGCATTGATGAGTAAATATGAACAGACAATTATACAATATAATAGCAGGAATTGGCCACTTGGCTCATCAAGTCTGCTTTGCTATTCAATGAAACCATCGCTCACTTGATTGTAACCTCTGCTCTGTATTGCCATCCACTCCCAGCAACCTTTCATTTTCTAACTTGTCTTGGATCTATCTATTCAAAGTTAAGAATATTCAAAGACTCTGCATCCATTGTGCTTTATGGGACAGAGATCTAATGGATCTTCAATGGATGACCTCTTATTTTAAAAAGCAATCCCTTGTTCTAGGTTCTCACTCGAAGAAATATCCTTTGCACATTCACCCCTTGGAATAGTAGTGTCTCTAATACGTGCAAGTGAATCAATTTTTTTTATTCGTAAAATAATACAAATTACATTACACCAGTCAAAACAAAACAGTTCATTGAACTTCCATAAAAATGATATATACAACAATCAATCCAGTGTGACCAAAAATGCAAAAAAGAGACAAGGTCACTCACAACTGGTTATGCAATATCCCCATTTTTTTTTTCTTTCGACAGCCTGCCGTGGAGAATGTAAGATGGAAATGTGAAGATTTCCAAATGAAGCATACATTTACTGTAAAATGTTCAACTTCATTTGTAAAGATGCCTATTAAGATTTTACCACCTGAGACTCAAGCCCATCAAAATCCTTGGGCTGTAACTTGACAGATCTGAATAAGACTATAGAAATCGGCATTTTACTGGCAATCCAGTGTGTATCTAGCCATACCATTGTTCCATTCATCTTGATTCTTTTGTAGTGCAGCCCACAGACTTTTCCTGGCCAGTAGTCCCACAACTGAGCATTTTTCACTTAAAATGCTGGAGGAACTCAGTAGGCTAGGTAGCATCCATATTTCAGGTCTAAACCCTTCATCAGGACCGGAAAGTGAGATGATAAGTCAGAGTAAGAAAGTGGGGGGAGGGGAGGATGAAGTGCAAGGTAATATGTGATAGGTGAAATTGAGACCGTTTATTCTTTTCCATAGATGCTGCAGTCCATTATGTAGACTCTAGTTAGTTGGGCCATTAGTTAGTCAGGGTAGTCGCTTCTTTGGGACAACTGAAAGAACAAACCTAATCGAGAAAATAGCAGGGATTCCCTTCATTTATTTGGGGCACTATGCTGTTTAATTGGGGCAGAAGATTGTTGCTGACCAATTTCTAACTAGGGTCAGTCTTGTGCACTTGCATGGCTGTTAGACACCACACCTTCCTTAGAGCGGACAGTTTTTAAATAGGATCAGTTGCCTGTTTGTGTTCAAATTTTGTCACTGACAGTTGACAAGAAATAAACAGTAAGACAATTCAGAACTGTTTTGCTCACTGCAGTTTCAAGCATTCAGGCTTGGAGATGCCAGAAATTGCCAGGAGTGAAAATGAAACAATTTCAGTACTTCAACAAGTTAAGACTACAAAGAAATTGAAGGTACTGACAATCATCTTGAATATCACAATAAAAATGGAGGATGCAATCATCAAAAGCATTGTGTGAAGGCAGTCCATTATGTGCCCTTGGTGTCTGCGCTGATTTTGTTCATTTATAGTCAATCAAAAGAACACCATAATGTGCAATGAATGTATTCCTCCATTGATAAGTATTAGGAACTAATTACACACTTTTATAGTACTGTAGCAGTATTGGTAGTGTTCTAATTTGTTCTGTATTTGATTTAAATACATAATTTGTTACTCAGTTAAATGGTAGCTTGTCTTTTTTATGCATTTTTTGTTATTTCTATGAAGTTTTGGCTAATTGGGATGGCCTCTTAATTGAGTCAAAATGTAATGGTGCTGATGTGTCTCAATTAACTGGAATCCACTGTATTTAATTCATTTGGAACGTAAGTGGTGGGAGATAAAAGTGAAATAATTTAATGAAAACAGTATATGGTGACATATACAGTATACTTTGATCATAAATTTGAACTCTTGCAATGAGCGGACTTAAATGGAAAGCTGCAGCCAGAAAGGAAATAAATAGCAAAGGAATAGGAGGAAGAAATGTCATCAGAAGACAGACAGATGTGAAAGAATGAAAGTTTTGGAAGGGGCAGAGCTGAAAGTAGTGAGACATTAAAAACAAGGAGAAGGGGAGAAGTACTGTGGGTAGGTAGAAAGAAAGAGAGAGAGAGAGAGAATTATTCAGTAGGCATTGTGAAACTTGATGGTCCTCAACTCCTGGTATTAAATGCAAAGCAAAATACTTTGTTAGAAGACTAAAAACTGCACGAGTTTTCTCCCTCTCAAATATTCAATCATGTGTTGGTTCCCCAATCTCCCTAAATCTCACAGCCCATCTGTCAAGTATTTGCAAATCCTGCTTGAGCTTATCCTTCCCACTTCATTCCATACTTGAATCTGAACTGCTCACTTTCATCCTTCTACCATCCTCAGCACTGCTGCTCTGTCACCCCTCCTCCCCATCTGCATTTCCTTCTCAGCTGCTATGTCATGGCCATCTCTCTCTGTCTCTCTACTGACACAATAACTGGTACCTGCTTATTCCACATCTCTTCCCTCCCATCAGGCTTCACAGTAGAGCTATAAACAGTAAGAGGCATAGAGTATGCAATACAAAAGGGAAAATTTGTTAGACACAGTTACTAGAGACAGACAGAAGGGTGGAGATGAACAGATGAGTGAAACAGGTACAAAAAGAAAATAAACAACTTGTTAGACACTGTACTATGGCGGGGTGGTAATGAGAGGGAGGGAAAAAAGATGACAACATGGAATAGAAAAGAACAGTTGGGAAGTAAAAGCAGAACTAGAAGTCCAGACTAATGTTTTGCCTGTTAGTAATGTTAAAAGTTAACAACAAAATCATTTTTTTTCCAGAACCTAATGATTGACAGCAGTGTTTCTGTAGCTTCTGTCACTCAAATACTTGGCAATATAATGAGTCTAGCAGTGGTGTCATTGTGCGAGTGACTGGATGCCAGGTAGGCTGATGTAGGGAAGAAAATAAACATTCATTTGAATTGGGATACCAGTACTGTGGAGATGGGTGAATGCAAGTGAGTGTTTCAGGTCATAAAGTTATAGAGTTATGCAGCACAGAAAAGGACTTTATTCCTTAGAACATAGAAGATTTGAGATGATATTTGATAAAGGTATACAAAATTATGAGGGGTATAGATAGGGTAAATGCAAGCAGGCTTTTTCCCGCTGAGGTTGGCTGGGACTACAACCAGAGGTCATCTTTTAAGGGTGAAAGGTGAAAAGTTTAAGGGGAACATGAGGGGAAACTTCTTTACTCAGAGGATCGTGAGAGTGCGGAACGAGCTGCCAGCACAAGTGGTGCACTTGAGCTCAATTTCAATGTTTAATCAAAGTTTTGATAACTACACGGATGTCAGGGGTATGGAGGGCTATTGTCCTGCCGCAGGTCGAAGGGAGTAGGTGGTTCATACAATTTTGGCATGGACTAAAAGGTTGGTTTCTGTATTGTACTTTTCTATGTCTCTGAGAATTTCGGCCCAACTCATCTATAACTTGTCCAAAGTGCTTCTTGAGAAAATCTCATTTGCCTGCATCTGATATAGTGGCTATAAAAATGTATTCACCCACTTTAGAAGTTTTCATGTTTTATTGTTTTACAACATTGAATCACAGTGAATTTAATTTGGCTTTTTTGACACTGATCAACAGAAAAAGACTTCTTTCGAGTCAAAGTTAAAACAGATCACTACAAAGTGATCTAAATTAATTACAAATATAAAACACAAAATAATTGATTGTATAAGTATTCACCCCCTTCAAGTCAGTATTTAGTAGATGCACCTTTGGCAGCAATTACAGCCTTGAGTCTGTGTGGATAGGCCTCTATCAGCTTTGCATGTCTGGACACTGCAATTTTTCCCCTTTCTTCTTTGTTGATTTTTGTTGATTTTTAACTTTGTTGATTTTGAACTTTGTTGATTTTTAAGCCATTTTTGTTGATTTTTAACTTTTGTTGATTTTGAACTTTGTTGATTTTTAAGCCATTCCTGTGTAGCTTTGGCTTTATGCTTGGGGTCATTGTCTTACTGGAAAACAAATCATCTCCCAAGTTGCAGTTCTCTTGCAAACTGCATTGGGTTTTCCTCCAGGATTTCCCTGTATTTTGTTGCATTCATTTTACCCTCTACCTTCACAAACATTCCAGGACCTGCTGCAGTGAAGCATCCCCATAGCACGATGCAGCCACCAACATGCTTCACGGTAGGGATGATGTGTTTTTGATGATGTGCAGTGATTGGCTTGTGCCAAACAGCGTTTAGTCTGATGGCCAAAAAGCTCAATTTTGGTTTCATCAAACCATTGAACCTTTTCCCATCTGACTTCAGAGTCTCCCACATGCCTTCTGGCAAACTAACCGAGGTTTCGTGTGAGTTTTTTTTCAACACTGGCTTTCTCTTTGCCACTTTTCCATAAAGCTGTGACCGGTGAAGCACCCGGGCAACAGGTGTTGTATGCATCTCAGCCACTGAAGCTTGTAACTCCTCCAGAGTTGTGATAGGTCTCTTAGTGGCCTCCCTCACTAGTCCGCTTCTTGCACCATCACTCAGTTTTTGAGGACCGCCTGCTCTAGGCAGGTTTACAGTTGTGCCATATACTTTACATTTCTTGATGATTGACTTAACTGTACTCCAAGGGATATTCAGTGACTTGGAAATTATCTTGTATCTGTCTCCTGACTTGTGCTTTTCAATAACCTTTTTGTGGGCTTGGAGTGTTCTTTTGTCTTCATGGTGTAGTATTTGCCAGGATACTGACTCACCAGGGTTGGAGCTTCCAGATGCAGGTGTGTTTTTACTACAGTCAATTGAAACACCTTGACTGCATGGGGGTCTCCAAAAACAGACCTCCATTTAATTAAGTATGTGACTTCTAAAACCAGTTGGCTGCACCAGTGATGATTTGATGTGTCATATTAACGGGGAGTGAATACTGATGCAACCAATTATTTTGTATTTTTATTTGTAATTAATTTAGATCACTTTGTAGAGATCTGTTTTCACTTTGACATGAAAGAGTCGTTTTCTGTTGATCAGTGTCAAAAAAGCCAAATTAAATCCACTGTGATTCAATGTCGTAAAACAATAAAATGTGAAAACTTCTGGGGGGGGGGGGTGCAAAATGCTGACTGTTTATTCATTTATATATATCAGGGGTTCCCAACATTTTTTATGCCATGGATCCCTACCATTAAAGGAGGGGTCTGTGGACTCCAGGTCTGGAACCTGCTTGACCTGCTAAGTTCCTCCAGCATTTTGTATGTATTGCTCTGGACTTCCACTTCACCTCTGCTATCCTTGAACCCATCCATTCTACTTCATTTCATGCGTTCTGACTGCTTAAGTCCTTTTAGGTGCTTTTACATATATTAATGGATAATGAAATATCCTTTAATTTTCTTTACTATTTATATCATAGATAGTTCTTAAAACGTCTCTATCAGAGACTTGTAAAAAAAAGGATAAAGTGTTTTGAAAATGCATGGCTTTCAGAGTCTGTTCTGCCTCTCGTGAGCTGTAGGTCAGCATGTTTGGAACGCCATTTACTACTTCATATGATATGTTCAGGTGCACGACATGTTCAAGCAGCGGACTACTCTCACATGATTTCTCTCATTATAGTGCATGTTCCACTGTGTAACATTCCACTTCATAAAAACGTAGCATATTCTCTGAGCAATACCACAGGGGATGAATGAGCATTTGGAAACAATGAATTTGGATTGGATCCAGGAAATAATTATGCATTTATTGTTGTGCATCAAATTACTTTTGGCTTGATGAAATGCATTTAAGTCACACAAAGCTAATGCTGGTTAAATCCCAAGTTCTAACCCTGGCACCAGCTCATGTGCACAGCTATGGCAATGTAAAAGAATGACACATTGTAAGGTGGGAAGAAACTTCTGGAGAAATAATGCACAGGTTCTCTAACTTTATTAAAAGTCTTGTGTATGACATAATCAATTATTTAGTGTTTTATGTTTAGAATTAATTTAGATCACTTTGTAGAGATTTTTCAATGATTTAACCAAATGTTAGTTTAAAATTCTTGGAGGGAAATACTTCACAAAAACATAAAACAATTTACGGTACAATACAATAAATATGATTACGTAGTGGTTAGCACAATGCATTACAGTACCAGTGACCCGGGTTCAATTCTCGCTACTGCCTGTAAGGAATTTGCACATTCTCCCTGTGACCGTGCGTGTTTCCTACCACAGTCTAAAGGCGTACTAGTTGGTAGGTTAGTTGGTTATTGTAAGCTGTGCTGTGATTTGGCTCGGGTTAAATCGGGGTTAGAAACATAGAAACATAGAAAACCTACAGCACAATACAGGCCCTTTGGCCCACAATGCTGTGCCGAACATGTACTTACTTTAGAAATTACCGAGGGTTACCCATAGCCCTCTATTTTTCTAAGCTCCATGTACCTATCCAGGAGTTTCTAAAAAGATGCTATCGTATCCGCCTCCTCCACTGTCACTGGCAGCCCATTCCATGCACTCACCACTCTCTGCATAAAAACTTACCCCTGACATATCCTCTGTACCTACTTCCAAGCACCTTAAAACTGTGCCCTCTCATGTTAGCCACTTCAGCTCTGGGAAAAAGCCTCTGACTATCCACACGATCAATGCCTCTCATCATCTTATACACCTCTATCAAGTCACCTCTCATCCTCCTTCGCTCTCAGGAGAAAAGATCGAGTTCACTCAACCTATTCTGATAAGACATGCTCCCCAATCCAGGCAACATCCTTGTAAATCTCCTCTGCACCCTTTCTGTAGTTTCCACATCCTTCCTGTAGTGAGGTGACCAGTACTGAGCACAGTACTCCAAGTGGGGTCTGACCGGGGGTTTGCTGGGTGGCGCGGCTTGAATGACCAGAAGGGGCTATTCCACGCTGTATCTCAATAAATAAAAATAATAAATAAATAAAGTGATAAAATAACAAATAAGTGATATAAAGGGTAAATTGAAGTATTTAGCATGTCATTTTATTTAAGTGCCTACCTAACATTTACATTCCTTTTTTAACCTATATTAAGGGCAATACGCAGAAAATGCTGGAGGAACATTTATAGGTTTCAGCTAGCAGCTGAAGTTTACTATTATTTTCATCATTTTGTACAATATGACAACTTAAAATTACACAGCAGCAAAATAATTGAAAACATGTCACCACAGCTAATATGTAAGTTAGAGGCTTAATTGTTGCAATGCTTTTGCCTTTGTTTTATGGTAACATTTTAAAATATTTGGCTTTTTCACAGGCACTCGTTGTGTTAAGTCAAGGGATATTACACGATGAATCATTTAGAGCTTTTTAATCACATTCATTGCATATTTTAGCATTCATTTGTGACTCCGTTCAATTACATTTAGGTGCCTTATCAGATTGGGTCTGTTTCATGTGTACTTCATTTGCAGAGGGACACAGGAAGTTGAAACCTTTCTGATTGCTCTAACAAGCAAGAAAGCACAGAACATTGATACTGTGTGAAAGGCTTTTACAGGGACGTCTTATTCACTGCACAAAAAAGAAATGTCATTTTCTCAGGAGTTGGTTGATTGAGCATTGCAGACTGGCAGGTTGTTGTAACAAAGAAAACAGCAAGCTCAAATTCACTTACAGGAAACACTCATCTCACCATGAAACAGCTGCTTTATCAATATTCAAAGGCTCTGTAGTGCAGGAAAATGGTGGAATATGTGCATGTCCAGATTATGCCTGAATTTGAATCAGACTTTCCATCAGGAAACAAAAGTTATGCCCACACATGTATATCTTGTCCAATTAATGTGCACCTTAGACAATTTAATCGCCGGCCAGATTGGAGGTGAGACCCAATTTCGCCTGCTCTTCATGATGTTCACTTCTCTCTCCAGGGCACCAGAGCCTTTCGCTGTTCTGTCGTTGGGTCAATGTAAACGCCAGCCCAGATAGACTGAAAAGACTGGATGTCAGTCAGGACGAGAGTTGATTTTGCTTGTTCTCTGCGATGGTAATTTCCATGGTGCTGAGGCTATGAGGACTGCCCCAGCTGCTGTGCTCTGTGCCCACTAACGTGATGAACTGATAAGTGAGGCTTTGCGCCTACTCTGGGCTGCTCTGGGGTTTAAATCTGAGGACTCATTTTTGGTTCGGAATACTCTTTCTGTTCGCATCAATTATTTGCATGGTTTATATATACAAATGTTTGTACTTTTTATCTTTCTCTTGAGCTTCGGGTGTTGGTCTTTTATTTTTAGTTTTATTCCTTTTTTTCTTTAATTGGGTTCTTTTGGGGTTCTTGCTTTGTGGTTACCTGTGAGCAAGCAAATCTCAAGGTTGTATAATTTATACATTCTTTGATAGTAAAGGTACTGTATAAATAAAAATGAGCACTGGATGCAGTTATGGGTGGAAAGACCTCAATGCTATAATTGTTTTTGAATGAATTTGGGGAGAAATATTTACATTCATTAATTTATGCTGAATGGATACATTCCATTTGGCCCAACTTGTCTATGCTGACCAGAGGGCACTCAAACACCTACTTCCATCATCGAACACTTGGTCCATAGCCCGTTATGCTTTGGTGATTTAAGTGTTAACTTTCTCAAACAGAAGAGGAATATGGGCTGTAGGCATCCAATTGTTTAAACCTTTCAAGAAGTTTGCACATTTTCACTTTGATAGGATTTCTGTCTCTCTGGGTTCCTTATACCTTGGAAAGTTTGGCAGATTAGTGTGTGTGAGAAGGAGTGAATCCATTGGGAAAATGCTTTCACTACTGCACTGCTAGAGGACAAGGAGATGCTTTTTCATTGTCACAGCATAACTTAATGATTACTAATTTCCATGTTCTTCTCCCAGACACCCGTTTACTTCTGACTCTACACACTGACAATAAACCATGAACCCCTGACATACTCCTGCTCTATTTCTTTCCAATCTATCTATGACCCCTACTGTTCCACTTGAATACTCCTCACCACCAACACCACCCCACCCTGGGTCCTTTAGCTAGTATTTAAATTACTGGAAAAAATCCTGCTGATATTTTGACTACTAATCCAGGAACAGGAATCTGAATTTCAAAAACTTAGCTTGGGAATTTAAGTTCAATCAACTAAATACATTCTGAATTGACAAGCCAGTTTCAATATTGGTAACTCTGAAATCAGCATATCAAAGTAGTAAAAAATTGTAATCAATTAGATTTGATTACTTCTTTCAAGAAAGCCACGATTCCATTCTTACATCTTTTTGGACTGTGTAACTCTCTGGACCCAATAATGAGATTTACTTTTAACTAACATATTAGGCATTCAGGTCAAAGGATAGATCATAAATACTACCATTGCTTGATGCAATGAACAGAAAATAAACTGCCCTCCAGTCGATCTGCATATGCTCTGAAATGTTTTCCTCCCACAAGGAGACAAGCATGTCAATGAAATAAACAGGACCATGTAAAATCAGAATCAGGTTTAATATCACTGGGATAGTTCATGAAATTTGTTGTTTTGCAGCAGCAGATTTAGTTCTGATATAATTTATATTTGTACTAAGTGGTGCAAAAGAGAGCAAAATATGAAAAAAAATAGCAAGGTATTCACCGTCCATTCAGAAATCTGATGGCAGAGGGGAAGAAGCTGTCCCTAAAACATTGAGTGTGTATCTTCAGGCTTCCGTACCACCTCCTTCATGGTAACAAAGAGAAGAGGGCATGCCCTGGGTGCTGGGGGTCCTTAATGATGGATGCTGCCTTCTTGATGAATCATCTTTAGGAGATGTCCTTGATGCTTGGGAGGCTAGTGCCCATGATGGAGCTGGCTGAGTTTGCAACTTTCTGCAGCTTCTTCTGATCCTGTGCGGTGGCCCCTCCATGCCAGATGGTGATGCAACCAGTCAGAATGCTCTCCAAGATACAGCAATAGAAATTAGCGAGCGTCTTTGCTGACATACCGAATCTCCTCAAACTCCTAATGAAATATAGCCACTGTCACGCCTTCTTTGTAATTGCATCAATATGTTGCATCCAAGATAGACCATCAGAGATGCTGACACCCAGGAACTTGAAATTGACCACACTCTCCAGTGCTGATCCCTCAGTGAGGACTGGTGTGTGTTCATTCGACTCCCCGCTCCTGAAGTGCACAATCAGTTCTTTGGTCTTAATGATGTTGAGTGCAAGGTTGTTGTTGTGACACCACTCAACCAATTGGCCTATCTCATTCCTGTATGGCTCCTCATCACCATCTGAAATTCTGCCAACAATTGATGTATCAACAGCAACTTTATAGGTGGTTTGAGCTCTGCCTAGCCACACAGTCATGGGTGTAGAGAAAGTAGAGCAGTGGGCTAAGCTCACATCCTTGAGGTGCACTGGTGTCGATTATTATTTCCAATTCACACAGGCTGTGGTCTCACGATGAGGAAGTCAAGAATCCAGTTGCATAGGAAGGTACAGAGGCCCAGGTTTGGAGTCTGTTAATCAGTACTGAGGGATTGATGGTGTTGAAAGCTGAGTTGTAATTAATTAAGAACAGCCTGACATAGGTATTGCTATTGTCCAGGTTATCCAAGGCTGAGTGGAGAGCCGGTGAGATTGCATCCGCTGTAGACCTATTGTGGTGATAGGCAAATTGCAGTGGGTCCAGGTTCTTGCTTAGGCAAGAGTTGATTTTGGTCATGACTAATCTCCCGAAGTACTTCATCACGGTAAATGGGAGTTCCACTGGACGATAGCCATTGAGGCAGCTCACCTTGATCTTCTGGTGCACTGGTATAATTGTAATATGAACGTATAAGGTTGATGTACTTTAGAATTAAAAGATATTGAGGAAAATCAAACTATACACCAACACCTGAATCAACTCCCTATCCCAATAAATATGGGTCCAAATGAGGAAAAACAAATTAAAATGAACACTGGAATCACTGTTTCAACAGCTTTCTGCCTTTTTAATGAAAATCCATGGCTGACAGCAGGAGGGGAAATTCTCATATTTTGCTCAGTCCATCATAAAATTCTTGTACCACTGTATCACCTTCATTACCCCTCTTGTACCCGAGTGGAGCCACAACGAATGTCGAATTTAGATTAGGTTTCTGGCGGAGACCTGCGTTCATTTAGTCTGCACTGAAATTGTCTATTTTGCTAAAATATTGTCAGAGATGCCATAGGAAGATTTTTCATTTCACGAATCCAGGCTGGACTCAAACACTTTACTGCAGTGAAAGGACAACTTGGGGAAAACCAGTGCCCTTAGTTGTTTAATTACAGACATCGTCACTATCTGCTCATCCGTGTAGTCTGTATATATTAGAGCAGGCACATAATTCCCCTGTAATTTTTCATTATGACTGCAAAATATTGCTCTAATTATACTTTCTGTGAATCATATTAACACAATTATTCTGCAGTAATGACATTTGAATTTCTCTAGAGCTGTGCCTCCACAACACAACCATCAAGACATTATTATTCAGGACGAGTTATGTATATATGTGCATGTAAATGTGTCACTTTTAAGATGTTGGGAGTAATTTGAACCCCACTAAATCATATCGACCATATGGCAGTATTATTGCAGTGATGTGGTCTTCAGATTTAAATTAAAATTTGTTTCATTCATGTGAGCATTGGGTTGAGTTATCAATTGTTTTGGTCTTCTCCAAAATGACTTTAGACTAAATAAAAGCTGAAAATACTGGGGATACTCAGCAGGTCAAATTACATCTGTGGGCTGAGAAACATGGTTCTGACAGTCTTGGACCAATAAAATGAACTCCATTTCTTATCCCACAGATGTGGCCCGACCTGCTGAGTATTTGTGGAATTTTCTGTTTTTATTTTAGATTTCAGCATCTGCAGTTTTTTTAAAAATCTAAACACATGTTGATAATTTTTATCAGGATTTCTTTTTCAATGAGGCACAGAAATCGTAAAAACTCAGCTTGTCTGCTTATCAAAAAAAACACATGCTAGAATTTCTATCACATGCTCGAAATCTGAAATAAAAACAGAAACTGTGGAAACATGGCAGTTTTATGTGGCATCTGTGGAAAGAGAAACAGTGTTATCGTTTTCAGATGAGACCTTTCATCAAAGCCAACCATTTATCTGATGAACATTTCAGAAATTTTCTGTTCTTATGTTGTCTTGGCGGTTTGTGTTATTACTGCTTGCAAAAGACGTATCCACAATCAATGTTGGATAATATCCCCTTGGCCAACCAATAAGTGGTAACCTCACTGATTATCTGTATAAAGTCTTCATACTGTTCTGACATGGGAGGGGATGAACAGATGAAAGATTTAAAGGTAGGATCAATTTCCTCAAAGAAATGCATTATCCCTCACAACCTCATGAAGTAATAGTGTGAGGAGTGTTGGGGTATATCAGGGCATTGGCTAAGTAAAGTACATCAGATCCATGAAAGTATATATATGTCACTATACTGCCCTTAGATTCATTTTCTTGCAGGCATTTGTAGTAGAACAAAGAAATATAATAGAATCAACGAAAATCGACACACGTCTGACAACCAATGTGCAAAAGAAGACAATCAGTGCAATACAAAATAATCATAATGAATAATATTGAAAACATGAATTGTAAAGTAAAAGTGAGTCTCTAGGTCCATAGAATCAATTCAGAATTGAGGTGAGTGAAATTATCCATATTGGTTCAGGAGTCTTAAGGTTGAAGGGTAATAACTGTTCCTGAAGCTGGAGGTGTGCGACCTAAAGCTCCTGTACCTCATTCCCAATGGTAGCAGTGAGAAGAGACCATGGCCTGGATGATAAGGGTCATTGATGATAAATGCTGTATTCTTATGACAGTGCCCTTTTAAGAAGTGCTCAATGGTCGGGAGGGTTTTTCCTATGACGAACTGGGCTTCATCCAATACTTTTTGTAGGCTTTTTTGTTCTTGGGCATTGCTGTTTCCAATTAGACTTCTGTGAGACTACTAAGGAAGAAGAGACAATGTTGTCCTTCTTTGTAATGGTACTTGAGTGCTGGACCCAGGGCAGATCCTCTGATATGATGATGCCAAGGAATTTAAAGTTACTGACACTCGCCACCACTGATCCCCTGATGAGGATGGTTCATGGATCTCTGATTTCTTCCTCCTACAGTCAATAATCAGCTCTTTAGTTTCGATGAGTGAGAGGCTGTTGTGGCACGATTCAACCAGATTTTCAATCTCCCTCCAATATGCTGATTCATCACCACCTTTGATTCAGCCAACATCAATTTTAGTGAACTTAAACATGGCATTCAAGCAGTACCTGGCCTCATAGTCGTAAGTATAAACCGAGCAGAGCAGGGGGCTAAGCACACAGCCTTGTGGTGCACCTGGGCTGACAGTGACTGTTGAGGAGATGTTTTTGTCAATCTGTACTGACTGAGGTCAACAAGTGAAGAAATCGAGGGTCCAGTTTCACAAGTGGATGTTGAGGCCTAGGTCTTGGAGCTTATTGATTAGTTTCAAGAAGATGATAGTATTGAATGCTGAGCTCTAGGCAATGAAGAGAATCCTATTGTACGCACCTTCACAGTCCAGATGTTCTAGAGTTGAGTAAAGAGCCAATGAAATGGCATCTGCTGTTGACCTGTTGTGACGGTCGGCAAATTGGAGCAGATCCAAGTTCCTCCTCGGGGAGGAGTTGATGTGCTTCATGACCAACCTCTCAAAGCACTTCATTGCCATGATAAATTTACTTTGAATAAACTGTATTGATTGCTATTCATTCATAACTTGTATGTGTCGCTGCAACCATCTATCACCCCACGTCATTTCAGAAGGCAGTTTAAAAAAAGACCATGAACCTCAAGTCACATAGAGACTTAATTGGGTAAGGAAGACCAGCTTCCTTCTTTGCACAATCTGAGTGAACCAGTTAGTTTCTCATTATAACTGCTGCAGATTGCAAATTGTGATTTATCTTCAGTTAAATTTCCAAATTGCTGTAAGGGGATCCAATCATCAACCTCTTAGTCTGCAAAAGAAGCAGAAAATGCTGTAAATACTCAGCATCTGTGGAGGCAGTTCAGATCAGAGATCATCAGACGTGAAATGCCATCTTTGTTTCTCTCTCCACTGATGTTGCTGCAGCATTTTCTTGTTTCGGGTTTCCAGCATCTCCTATTCTTAATCGCTTTTGAATCCAAGTAAACGGACCACAAATTCAAAATACATCTACTGGTGAATGTGTACAATGTAATCACACATTTCAATTTTCCCTCTCATTGTTATATTCAGCACTGAGTGACCCTTGCAACACAAGACAAATCCTCAACCTGAATCCGCAACTTTTAAGGCATGAGCATTAGCCTGCTTGATAATATTGCAAGCATTGTGAAAAATAGTTTCCTTCTTTCTTTCACAAACAAGAGAAAATCTACAGATGATGGAAATCCGAGCAACACACACAAAGTGCTGGAGGAACTCAGCAGGCCAGGCAGCATCTAGGAAAAGAGTACAATCGACGTTTTGGGCTGAAACTTTGACTGTACACTTTTCCTAGATGCTGTCTTGCCTCCGGAGTTCCTCCAACAATTTGTGTGTGTTCCTTCTTTCTTTTCTCTCTGCTCCTGTGTGTGAAGGGGTAATCATTAACTTGTAACACACAACAGAGGCAGAGATGCTGAGCACATCTTTAAACTGATTACAATGTGAGATAATGTGTTCTTTCTTCATATTTGTCTGTGGTTTGAAAGCAAAATTATCAGGCAACAATCGAGTTCTTTTTCAGGAATTCAAAATTGGAGATCCAACTGAAGATCTTAAAATTAAGAAAGATTTTGAAAAAGTGTAGACCAAGTGTTGATCCTTGTCCTTGATGGAAAGGTCAAAACCGAAGGCTGTAAGATGGCTTTAATTGATCCAATAAGGAATTCTGGAGAAACTACTTGATCTCTAAGGGATGTTGAAGTTGTTAACACAAGGACCCAGTGGGGTAAATTGCATTAATACATTTAAGGTGAAGATAGATCAGTATGTGTGTGAAAAAAATAAATCAAAGGTAACGTCGATAGTTAAGTGAAAGAGACAGTGTGGATCATAAATATAGGAGAGGCCTAGTGGGTTAAATAGCTTGTTTTTGTCTTTAATGTGACTCTGACTCCTCGGCTGAACTACTGTACCCACCAACTGAAATACAGAAGTTGTAAATGGATGCAATTCATTTGAATCCAAGGGAGAAACGTAAAAAATCTGACTTACCATGTGTCATGACTATGGTATGTGTGCCAATTTTTATTAGTAAAATTTGAACTTCACAATTTAAATCACTTTCAGAAAGAACTGTGAAAATATATAATGGCATTTAAACCAGTATGACTTAGAGTCTTGATTTCCATCAAAAGAATTCTCCTAATTATGCTGCAAAAGCCCTGACCCTTGAAGTGAAATGTACAAATTAACTATTATGCTTCAATGTGCTGTATAATTGTATGACCTTACAAGCATGACACAAACAGAAAGAACAACAATATAATCTGATTGAATGTAAATATATGTTAATTCTGGCTCTTTGGGTATTCTTACTCTGAACCTACTTATTATAATTTGAAATTAAATTAAGGAAAAAAGTAACGAACACAAGAGTTCATTTTCTCATTCTACATTCAATATTTAGTGGAATTTGAGTTGTATGAATTTCCGACTGTTAATTTGAAGATGACAATAAATGTGTGTAGCATGTTTTCAAATTATGAAACTTCATGAAATCAGAACTTTAGAATTTACCGTTCTTGAAACCCATTCAAAAGAGGTGATATAGCTTTAAACAAGCATTGGCAATTGTGCTCTTTCAGTGATGTTAACCATTCTGTTTTCTCCAGAAATTATATTTTCAGGTGTAGATATTTTGAAGTAATTTGCTGTTTAGCATTTTGTAATATAAAGCAGAGATTCCATCATCTGAAACCATGAAGAAAGACTACATTGCAAACATATCAGTCATTGAATAGCAGAGCATTTATGACACCACTTTCCCAATAAATGAAAAGTGGCAGTTTTTCTATATTTCAATCATTTTAAAATGACTGCTATAAAAAAAAACAGAAATAGTCTTCTTGCAGATTGCTTCAACCTATTTTATGCTGGTGCAACAATCAATCCCTTGTCCTGTGTGTTGCTGGAATATTCAACACACAAAGTGGATAAATCTATATGCAATATACTTAGAAGAGAGGAGTATCAGAGTGAAAGACATTCATGGAATCGAAAAGACTGAGATTAAAAGCTGTTGGATGTTTATGTCAAACAGCTGGAAGGATGGTGAAAGGGAACTTCATTCATAATATTTGAATTAACTATTTCATTGCAAATTAAATGCCTAATTTCAAATTTCTCAGCAATGTGAATGGCTGACATAACGAATAGTTACTCTTCATCAAGCAATCCACTTCTAGAAAATGTTGAGGTAATGAGGGTTATAATAATCAACTTGTTTTTGATAATATAAATGTTGAGATTAATGACCAAGTATGTATTGAAATGCAAAATGATGAATGCATTAATTTCATTATTGCTAAATTATCTGTAATTAATTCACTTCTTCTGTACTTTCAATCATATGGCCATGATTGGCTCTATTACTATACACAGCATTTATTTACATGTAAAAACCCTCATGAATGAAGAACACTGCAAGTGCTGATCCAGAAGCAACATAAATTTAGTTTTTCATCAGAAACAATTTACTCACCGAATCTGAACCCCAAAGGCTGTATTTATATTATCAGTTACATTTACACCAGTCAGTCTTTCATTACCCTTTATTCAAGTAGCCAGGCACAATGCTGCTTACAGATGAAGTGTTAAAGAAAAGGAAATACTGGGCTTGAATTTGAATATATTATTTAGTCCTTCTGGTCTGTATTGCTTTACAGTTAGAATATGTCTTATCTGTGCTTTATTGCTTTTTATCTACTAAATGTGCATGCCCCTTGCGATCCTTCTCTTAAAAATATCTAGCTTGTTCTGGAAAATTTCAAGTGATCTTTTGGGATTGCAAGTTTAATGACTGCATTATTCTTTGTAAAAAGTGTTGCTGCATTTAATATCGCTGCTCAATGTACTGATCGTAATTTGAGGACTTTGCTCTAATCGTTCTAGGCCGACCACACCTTTTCATTTCATTTTAAGTACCTCAATTATGCCCCTCTTCAAATTTAGACGAGGGTATAATAAAATGGGAATATGGAAATAGGGTTAGAAAAATGCCAAGAGTAAACTACCTTAATGAAGATCAGAATGAATATTAGCAATAGGAGGAACTGTTTCTGCCAAGCTCAAAAATATTAGATGAGAATAGATTGAAATGTGAAAGGTGTTTTATCATTAACAATGAATCATAATGCTCATTACAATCAGTATTACATTCAAATTCTCACTACCTAGTGCATTGTAATCTGCTAATAAATAGCTTGAGATTGCTCAACCTGCACAAGTTGATATCTGTTATTTATTCATGAGAAATTCTAGGGATTATCATGTAGCTCAAGCTGATGGAACTGTGAAAGGGCAAGAAGATTTTAATGAGTGCATTATTGTGGGCCAAAGGGCCTATACAATGCTGTATTGTTTGCTGATCTATGAATGCATTAGAATCCCTGATAAATGGCAACAAAGCATCAAGAAAATGAAAGCAATTTTTTTTTCCTATTGCCATTATACATTAGATTATCTGACATGTTCAATTAATTTGCAGATGCCAAGCCCTGCATGTACTGGGTAACTGAGCCTTCACTGTATTGGAAACCCCATTGCAAAGCCTGATACTGGCATAAAAGATATTAGACCACTTTCTCTTTGTAAAAATTAAGTTATGTTTTACAGATAGGAGTCAACAATTGTCCAGAAACTAAGTGTCCAAAAATTTAAAATCAGACGTGCAGTCCACATTACAGTGGTAAATATGGAACAAGGGCTGAAGGCATTTTCAGAATAAAAAGGGTTTCCTTGTAATCACACAATGTTATTTTATTTCAATCTTTTTTTCATCAAACCTGTGAACTAAATTGGAAAAAGTTGTTCTTTTTATGATGCCAAATAGAAACATCGGAAATTAATTTTGGTTATATGGAATCATAATCATCCAATACAGAAACAGGCCCTTTGGTCCAATTTGTCATACCAAGATGCCATCCAAGGTATTCTGAGTTGCCCGCATTTGATGCATATCACTCCAAACCTTTCCCATCCACGTTCAGTATCAAGCACATACTATTTTCAATTTCACATTCAACTTTGTCGACATTCAATCATATACATGTGTACCACCAAATGAAACATTGCTTGTCTGGACCAAGCTGCACAACACAGTACATATAACTCACACACAACACATAAAGTAATATTATCACAAATAAATGAGCAAATAATAAAATATATTCTAGAAGATTGGCATTTATCATAAGATGCTTTTACCACACAAGTTAAAAAGTAGACAGTATAATGCTACTGAGACCTGGGTGGTGCCAGGAAGTTCAGTAGTCTAACGGCCAGGGGTAAGAAGCTGTTTCCCATCCTAACAGTCTTTGTCCTAATGTTATGGTACCTCCTGCCTGATAGTAGGGGGCAAAGATTTGTGGGAAGGATGGTTTCTTGAGCAGACTGGCAGAATTACTTATTTCCAGAACTCAACAACAAGATTTTGCTTGGCTGACGGTGAAAGAGGCCTTGCCATTTAGATCTTCCCTGCATGGTGGGAATATCACTCCCAAATTGTGCAGCCACTGGTATGACTGTGCTGCGACCGAGATGGTTGCTCACCTTTTCGTAGGCTGTGGGTTTGGAGAAAGTTTGTAAGGTGTGGAGAAAGATGCAAGGGTTCATCACAACCAGCTGCATAACAGGGGGCGCGCTAATCTACGGGCTATTCCCAGGGTCACACACAGTGACAGACTTAAGCTGCTACTGGAAGACCATTGTGAAAGATACTCTTTGGTCACCCTTTGGCCTTCTCCTTTCCAAGAAAACAGTCCCGGTCTATCTAATCTCTACTTAAAACTCAAGCCCTAGAGTCCAGGCAACCTCTCCAGCTTAATCACATTTCTCTTGACCAGAGTATTCCAAGTATGGCCTAATCAACAATTTGTCCCAATTTCAATAAGATCCCATACACCTCTTTATCATCTTGTCTACTTTTTTTGCCGCTTTCAGGAAATCATGAACTTGTACTTCATCTTGCTGTTCATTAATACTTTCCAGGTCTCTATCATTCACACGTGTCTGAGTTATATTCCATCAGCCATTTCCTTGCCCACTTTCTTAGTTAATCCCTTTGCAACCTTAGACAACCTTCTTCATCGTCCACCATACCACCAAAGATGACGGATGCTACTGCTAGAGTTTTGGTTCTCTGTGTTATAGGTGGTGGCTGAAGTGGCCATCCTGGTGTGCATCATGTCTGATCTCTGATCTTCGGATATACATATATATATATATATAAAGAAATGCATTTTTTTGCAATTTCTTAATGTTATGCAAGGAAATGCTATGGTTTGAATTCTGTGACAACAGGTATGTTACTATGATTTTTGCCTGGCTTCATGGGAACATAAATTTTATGTCCTTAAAATCTTAACAACCTGAAATAATTGCCCTTTGTATGAAATTAATGCAATGAATAAAAACAAGTTATTTCAGTTGTCACAATTTCAAAGTGATTGATTCCACATTGGTTGAAAATGAATGAACTAAGCCTGCTTGAATATAAAACAAAGGACTAATTAAAGTATAAATACCCACTGAATGCATTATGCAACTCAACATTCTGATGTAGCACAACACACTCCATGTTCATTGTAACCAATGTTTGACAGGACAAAGGAAAGTGAAACTCATAAAGAGCTTCCAGAGCTCTGCTTTTATCCACTAACCTTGTTTTAATTGTGTACAGCATGTGCTTCAACACTGTTTAATACTCATCCTTTCAGCCTAATCAGTTTGAAGAAAAGGTGTAATCCATCTGCAGTTTAGCACAAAGGCGAATTTATTGGAATGCAGACATTCTCATCTGTGTACTGTACAATTATACATGTTAATAGTCATTGGGGAAATATAACACATACTTTGCTTAGCATGAAGACGTGCCCATTTCAGCTGCACTGATATCGGCTGTTTGCAAATACGTCAGAGGAGTACTTTGGCAAATTTAGATTCTGCACAAGGTGTGCCAAGACTGGTATTTTTTTGTGCTGTCCACACTCAATTTCCCAAAACGATCTTCAAGTGGGAAAAGTGAAGAACTGTACAAATTCATTAAACCTGCAAAGTATGTCTTCAATAGAGTGTGTCGCTTGCAGTTTGTACGAATTTCTATCTGAGAGCTTAGGCTGAGGAGAGAGCAAGTTAGGATGTGCATGATAGATACGTAAATACTGTATATCACATATCTTCCTCCATTGTATGCTGCTCTGTGTAAAATTTGCAGTGAATGTGTTCTAATTGATGGAAACAATTCCTTTGTCGGCTGGTCTAAATTAGGGCCTGATTAGAGGATAATTAAGGAAAACTGAAAGTGATAGAGAAAACATTAAAAAAGGAGTGGAACCATTGAACCTGCATTGAATTTCATTTTAATGCTAAATCCACATGTCTGTCAAGTCCTCATATCTTCTGTTCCTCAAATCTATTGTGCTGGTCTTTGAATATAAATGACTAAGCTTTAAAACCTTATCAGGAATGGAACATTCCAAGGTTCACAGCACTCTGAATATAGAAGTTTCTCCTCATCACAGGCTAAAATGGCCAGCCACTTAGAGTGACACAATGATCCCTTGCTTGGCCATCATGGCCAGTGCAAATAGCTTCTTGCTATCAAACCAGTTAATCCTGCTTAAAAGCTTACATTTACAAGAGATTCTGCAGATACTGGAAATCTTGAGCTACACACACAAAATGCTGAAGGAGCTTAGCAAGTTAGGCAGCATCTATGGAGGGGAATAAACAGATGATGATTTGAGCTGAGACCCTTTATCATCCTGAAATGTGAATGGTTTATTCCCCTCTGTCCATTTTGTGAAATGATACTTACTTTCATATCTTTTTGTTTGATTAGCTCAATAATTGTATACAGTACATTAAAACATAAACATTACTTTTCATGGAATATTTGGATTTCTGTCAATCAATGCCAATGCATAAATAGCATGGAGAAAATGGTACTGAGTAACTTCTTGAAACACTACCATGCTTGTGACGTGGGTATTCTCACTTTCTTAGACAGGCAGCTCCAGCAATTTGACAAAGACAATGAAAGATGTACTGTGACTTGTTAAAATAACTTTGACAAGGGAAACCTGAAATCAGACTATAAACTTATTTTCATTTGAATTTGAGGTAGAGGGAATGGGACCCTCAATAAGAGCACCTTCTCTGGGACACTGGTCATGGATGCTTTGAGCAGGATAGTGGGCATGTCATGTTTCTTGGGACACTTAGGCCAAAATATGGTTATGTAAGAGTCGCAAACAGAATGACTGGAGAAACCTCTTGAAGTCAAGACTTGCTAACTTCATATTTCAAGGTTTCAAGGAGAATGTGACTGGTTGACTTGTGGCTTGTTACAATCTGCCTGTGGAGAAAACGTTAAGATATTTGAGCGTTGTACAATGGACCATATAAATGTCTGTGAGAGAGATTCTTTTTCCCAGGGTTGGGAAAATCAAGAACCAGAAGGCAAAGGTTTAAGGTGATGGAGAGTGATTTAACAGGAACTAGAGGGGCAACTTCTTTGCCCAGAGGGTGGTCCGTATATGGAATGAGCTGCCAAAGGAAGTGGTTCAGGCAGAAACATTAACAACATTTAAAAGGCACTTGTACAGATACATGGATAGGAAAAGATTAGAACAAGGGTTCCTAATCTTTTTTATGCTGTGGACCAATACCATTAAGCAAGGGGTCTGTGGACTCCAGGTTGGGAACCCCTGGATTAAAAGGACATAGAACAAACGTATGCAAATATGACTATCTTCGAAGGGAACACACATAATGATGGAGAAAATGCAGGACTGCCGAAGAGTTTCGGTCCAAAATGTCGACTGTACTTTTTTCCATAGATGTTGCCTGTCCTGCTGAGTTCCTCCGGCATTTTGAGTGTGTTGCTCGGATTTCCAGCATCTGCAGATTTTCTCTTGTTTGGTATCTTAGAAGGGAATTTTGGTCAACATGGATGATGTTGTATGATTCCGTGACACAATGTCATCAATGCCATCCAGATTCTACCACGCACCTACACATGTGGGGCAATTAACAGTGTCAAACTAAGCCACATGTCTTTGTGATGTGGGAGGAAACTGGAGCACCTGGAGGAAACCCATGCAATCTCAAGGAGAATATGCAAACTTAACATAGACAACAGGTCAGGATGGAACTCCAGTCTCTGATGTTGTGAGGTAATAGTTCCACCAGTTGTGTTGCCATCAGTTTTATTCCTCACTTTTTACACTACCTCTTTTCTTTTCCATCTTCTGTCTGAACAGGTTTATTCATCAAGAGTACAGCAAACCACAGAACCAAAAGAAAGGAAATGTAATTTAGTTTAAAATATGCATTTTATGTTATTTGTTTTTTTGAATGTTTTGAGAAGAATGAACATTTTGGTTAAGCATTATGCAGTTTCCTCTTGCATAAAAAACACATTTTGCCTCTAAATGTTTATTGATCCTTTACTAATACATTAGTGACCAGCAGTTATTATTGGATCATTCATGATGCTCTGGATAGGTAATCTTGGTTTTGGATAGGGTTTCATGCCTGTGAAGTCTAACCATACTATCTGGCTACAAACATTATGTTGACCATATTTGAGCCACAAGCAATGGATACTCAGAGCATTTTAAACTGAGATGTAATGCTATAATGTGTAACCATTTGTTATGAAGAGCCAATCTCCTAGATTGTTTGGATAACCTAACACAGGGGCTCACAGGGTAAGAAATTAGCTGATTTATGGAGATTTATCTTTGTCAAATTCTTACATACACACTTAAGTAAATTCTTAAACTAGCATCTTTGAAAGCATCTTTAAACTTTAATAATAATAATAATAATAATGTTTCATAAACTAAAGCAATTATAGCTGGTGTATGTAGAACAATATGATATGGGTAACTATAGGAAATGGTTGTTTCTGACTTGGGGAGAAATCAGCTTACAGACAGTTTACAGGACTGGAATTGCACTGGTACATAACCCAGGGACTGCCTGATTATTCTGGCACTTTGGAGATGCTGGATTAGCAGGTGTTTGGACTATTGGATGTTACAGACACTAAAAAGGACAAAGCATAGAATCCTAATGCAGGCAAATGGGATTTGTGCAGATGAGCAAAATGGACATCATGAATGTGGCAGGCCCAAGGGCCCATTTCTGTGCCCTAATACTCCAGCACATTTTAGATACTGCACGACATTCTAGTAAATTTCCGAGTTTAAAAGGGTGTGTTAAATGAAACCCTGGTCAATTTAAAGGGAAACATTACTCTGGTGAGTTAAATGGGAGAACAGTGACCAAAGCCCTGGTGAGCTTGAAGGGAGTGTGGTAAATGTTACTTAATAAAGCAGATTCCAAACCACTGAGAATTTGAAATGGCTGGACTGTGGGTTATCAGAGTTAGAAAACACAAAGTAAATGATTTGGGTTTGATATTATGCTTTACTAGCAGTTTTAGAATGGCTGGAAACATACTTTGCAGAACCAATTTGCTGGCATCTAATGCGAAGGTGCAACAATTGGCCATGTTACAAATTATGTTCAGATCCTGGGAGGCAATGTGATTCCCTTGTCCATTTGTTCCTCCCAATTAATTTCCCTCTTGGCACTTAGCCCTGCAAGTGGCAGAAGTGCTACACCTGCCCATTCACCTCCTCCCTCACCTCCATTCAGGGCCCCAAACTGTCCTTCCAGGTAAGACAACACTTTATCTGCGAATCTGCTGGGGTTGTCCACTGTATTCAGTGCCCCTGATGCGTCTTCCTCTACGTTGGAGAGACCTGACGCAGACGGGGGTGGGGGGGGGGGTGTGTGGTAACTGCTTTGTTAAACACCTCCACTCCATCCACAAAAAGCAGGATTTCCCAGTGGTCAAGCATTTTAATTCCTGTTCCCATTCCCGTTCCAACATGTCTGTCCATGGCCTCCTCTTTTGCCATGATGAGGCCACTCTCAGAGAAAGGAGCAACACCTCTAATCCGTCTCGGTAGCCTCCTACCTGATGGCATGAACATTGATTTCTCTAACATCTAGTAATCTTTCCCCCTCCTCCTTCCCTCTTCTTCAGTTCCTCACTTTGCCCTCTTGCATCTTCACCTCACCTGCCTATCACCTTCGCCTGGTGTCTCTCCTCATTCCTTTTCTCTCACAGTGCACTCTCATTGCCTGTCTGATTCCTTCTTCTTCAACCCTTTACCTTTTCCACCCATCACCTTCCAGCTTCTTATTTCATATCCCCTTCCCAACCCACCTGACTTCACCTATTACCTTCCAGTTTGTCCTCCTTCCCCTACCTCAACCTTCTTATTTTGGCATCTTCCCACTTCCTTTCCAGTCCTGATGAAAGGTGTCGGCCCGAAATGTGGGCTATTTTTTTCAGTTCTATAGATGCTGCCTGACCTGCTGAGTTCCTCCAGCGTTTTGTGTGTGTTGCTCTGGGTTTCCAGCATCTACAGAATCTGTGTTTGCGACACATCTTTGCTGCATTGATCACTGGGAAGATGCAAGAATTTTAAGGGAATCTTTTCTTTGCTGCAAAAGATTAGCTGCAGGAAAAGCTGCCAGAGGAAGAGAGAATGCACAGATCAGCCAAGAGGAATCCAGCAAACCCTGCTGTATGTGCTGTGTGTGTGTGTGTGTGTGTGTGTGTGTGTGGACACACCCCACACCATTGTCAGCTCTGATTGTATCCAGAACTGTTAGTGACTTTACAGCACTGTGAGATACAGATGATCACCAATGCTGAGATTGTTGCATTTAGATGCACTGTGAATATTATTTAAAAATGCCAGCAGTAAGTGATGAGGTTTCCAAAATTCTGTGCATTAAAAGCAGAATGTGGCAGGCACTTTATGAATTGATGTCTGACTGAAAATTCTTTAATTGTTGGTGCTTTGGGTAATTCAGTGCAATGCACTTCTGGTTAATTTTCTTAGTATTCAGCCAAGATTGTAGGCAGCACATAAAGCTTACAATTTATGCCAGTGAGAGCGAAAATGTATGAAACACAAGTGGTGCCATGATGCCAGGGAAACTTCAGCTACATCAAGGCAAAACCACTCACAATTGTCTCCAAATGGCTGTTATGCATGCTAGACATGATTATCAACACATTCTAACTTGGCTAAAATTGCTTTTAAGTCCAATTTGTTGATTAGGAGAGATGTGAAAGGTGAATATGACGTTGCAAATTGTCATATGGTGGCGTATGAAGAATTATTCAATAACTAAGGAAACAGTTAAATTGAGACCTCCTCCCAATACCCCGCATGTTGTGAAATGGATTGTCTGTTGTCATAATAAGTAACTGAAAAGGAAATATATATTCCGGGATTTGTCAGTTTTCATTTACTTATACTAACCAAATTTGGAAACAATGCAGTCCTCAATGAGGGTGCTGTTACATTCAGAGGTGGACCATGAAGGCGTTGTAGACAGACAGGAAAAACACTTGTTGTTTTGTCAAAACATGGTATATGGCAATTGAAATATATTCAATAATGATTTTGAAAAGTCCTGTTGCTTTTTGCAGAAATGAATATGAAAACAAATGTACCACTTATGCTGGATCTGACACATGAGCTGCCAAACCCCTTATTCTATATTTATGAGAGCTATTCCAACCTCAGACAGGTTTCTGTAGATCGGATGGATTCTATAGTGGCTGTATTTCATTTGCTTTTTATTAAAAAATCAGCGAGAAGACAGAAGTAGTTAACAACCAGAAGTTAGCAGTAGGAAAAAATCATTAAGGATAGAATGAACAGTATATTACCTGGAGAGAACTTATTAGGTACTCCAAAAATAGTTTTAAGAAGAAATATGCAACAATTCTGACTGTTGAATTTACCATGATAGTGGATAAATGAGGTTCCTTGGATGAGCATTTCCAGAATACTTTGGGGAGAAAATACTGCAGAAGGAACTGAATGAATAAATCAAATCCACTCCAGCTATGAGGACTTAGAGAAAAAGTAATTATGTGATAATTTGAAGACCAGTGACCTGTTGTGCCCCCACAAAGACTGGAGATAGGATGAATGCTGTGTGCTGCCCTAATCCAGTCAACACAAGCATTCCCTAACATTCAGGTTGTTCCCTTTTTAATACATTAACTTGTCTACAGATGCCTTGGTAAGTTTGACTTACATCTGTAGGCAAGCTGCACAAATCTGTTTCTGAGACAAATCAAGTAAATTCAACTAATTCATTGGAAATACATTTTTCTCTCATCTGTGTAATATAGGTGCTCTTCTGTCAACAAATTAAACACAAGACAAATTCCAGTAAATGTTTTAAATAGAAAAATCCTTTAAATAATATATTTCCTTTGACTTCATCTAATAAGCTGCATAAACTTATCTTGCCAGTTTGTTGATTTAAAGCAATTTGTTTATTTTATAAGGCTTTTAGGAATGAACAATTCCCAGCATACACATGTCCAGTTGCCATTTACATATATAATTTACAAAATTGAAATTATTCCAGGAATTATAGATTTCAGCCACTCAATGAAATGAGCTCTGTAGATGTTGCTTCTGAAATCGTTTGGAAGACAATGGGTCAGTATGCTTTCCTTTAAACATGGGTCAAACCTCAGATGGGATGAACACTGTGTTCCAGAAAGAGTGCAACATTGAATATTGTATGGGTTGTGTCAATCCAAATTCCTGTGGGGCCAAGGACAGAATACAATAATTTTATCTCTAATTGCTACTAACGTGACAGCTTCAGACAGGCAGAGATAAATGGGATGTTGAGTGGAAATATGACTGCAGTAGCATACAATATTTCTTTTAATACTGACATTGAAGATTACAGTTAGCTGCTACATAGAACTTTATCCTGATTTTTTGCCTCATGCTAAAGCCTAAATAAAAGTGTTTGATGCTAAGTAAACATTTACCAAAGTGAACATTTTTCCTGTAGATTACAGCATTGCCTGTAATTGATAGTGTTAGCTTAAAAATGTACATGTGATAAAGGAAAACAATATCATCTTACTGGGATACCAATCAGTATTCATTAAGCTAAATGTCATACAATAATATAAAAAGAAACTTCTTAAAAAGTGGATTGACATCTAGAATCACTGAAAATTTAGCCAATGGCAACCAAGCCCAAATGATAATTCACAAACAAGAGATCTCGGCACGAAACATCAACTGTACTTTTTTCCATAGATGCTGCTTGGCCTGCTGAGTTCCTCCAGCATTTTGTGTGTGTTGCCCAAATAATAATGTAATGCTTCAGTTATGAAGAATTAATGGGGGAAAGCTTTTCCCTATGCATCTTTAGTTCATTGGAGGCACATTACACTGCGGATGCTGGAAAGCAATTCGAGGTGAAATTATTGTCCTGGTGAATTTTATGCATCTTTAGACCTCTTTTAGGAATCGTAAAACATCCCAAGGCACCTCAAATTGTGGTAATTAGCAAAAGCAAGGAACAAACCGGAGACAAATTAGTTGGATAATATTGCTCAAATGGGTACGTTTTTGGGAATGGAATGAAGATAGAATATCAGGGAAAAGAATCCCAGACTTTAAATTTTAATTTACTTAGGACCAGTTTCCAGTTAACTGTGGAGGTAAAATGTATTAGTAGTCATTTGGAGGATCAGTTTCAGGAGAGCCATCAGAGACTGCAGTTTAAAAAGAGGGTTTGAAACATAAAGTGCTAATGGGTCCATCTCAGTCAGTGAGCCCAAGTGTATGAACTTGACTGGTGTTTGTTATAGTTTTGGTTGTAAGTTTTAGCTGAATAAATTTATGAATGAAAGATTGTTTGGCATCCTGGAAATAGCACAAGAATGATCAATGCTGGTTATATCAAAAAGATGGGTGCTAGAAAGTAGGCTGAGTCAGGAGCAGGGAATGGTCATTTCAAGGAGTTGGCATTTAAGGTTTGGGTGCATAATCCATAAGACCATAAGACATTGGAGCAGAATTACACCATTTGGACCATTGAGTCTGAACTGCCATTCTACCTTGGCTGATTTATTATCCCTCTCAACTCCATTCACCTGCCTTCTCCCTGTAACCCTTGATACCCCCACTAATCAAGAACCAATCAACTCCTGTTTTAAGTATACCCAGTGACCTCACCTCCACAGCTTTCTGTGGCGATGAATTCAACAGATTCACCACCCTCTGGCTAAAGAAATTCCTTCTCATCTCTGTTCTGAAAGAACGTCCTTGTTTTCTGAGGCTGTGCCCTTTGCTCCTAGACTCCCCCACTATAGGAAACAACCTCTCCATGTTCACTCTACCCAAACCTTTCAATATTCAATAGGTTTCACTGAGATCTCTCCTCATTCTTCTAAACTCCAGCGAGTACAGGCCCAGAGCCATCAAACATTCCTTAGACATTAATCAAATATTATCTGTGATCAAATTAGCAAATGCTTTGTTGCAGCATGCTTATTATTTCCCTTAGGCTGTCCTTCATTCAGATGATGAAATCTAATGGACTTTTTTTCAGGGAAAAAAAGGTTTAGATTTAAAGGTTTACAGTATTTCTAAACTGAATTTGCTTTATGTTGATCCATTTTCTGCTCATTTGTCATTACATCAACCTCTTCTCATCAATTAAGTTATAAAATTCCTTGCTTTCTTTGCCTCAGACATGTAAACTTACATTTATAAACCTAAGTACTTAAACAATCCTTTAATTTTTGCCCTATTAGACTGCATTGTTTTCAAAACAAAACAGTTTTTAACTACTGTCTGTTTTTATTTGGTAGTCTTCATGAAATAATTATCATTGTTCTTGTTCTGAATAGGGAGAGATTTTCCACTTAAATTAGATCTCAAAATAGTTCTATGGAGAAGTGATCTCTGAGGGAACAGTGACTTAGATAATGCGGAAGAGTTAAATTGTTTGTTCCAATAACATTGTCTCTTAAACCTTAAAAAATTGTAATCCTATTTAGTTGACTAAATGAAATTAGTTCAGCTTGCTTAGTGGTTGTTCAGTGGATCTTGGAGAATGGGATGAGTTACAAGTCATTATGAATAAAACTTTAATAGGAGAACAAATGGAACTTTACATCTGCTGATCATCTATGTATCTTCTCAGTGTTATGGGCAAGTGGGACACAACATCTACAGCCTTGCATAATATTCTTCTTGTTTGGATAATTACTGTGGGAAGTTGGGTCTTTGCACAAAGCTTGGGTTTTGAATTTATTTAAATCTTACATTTGTCCCACAACGTGAGAGAGTAAAATTCTTTGCATTATAACTCCATTGCAATGTACAGACATGTGAATTCACATGTAGAAAGAAGCTGTCCTGTAGCCTGTTGGCCCTGGCTTTAGTGCTGCGGTACCGTTTGCCAGACGGAAGCAGCTGAAACAGTTTATGGTTGGGGGTGACTGGTGTCCCTGATGATCTTCCAGGCCTTCTTCCTGCACCTGCTGCTATTAATGTCCTCAATGGAGGGAGGTTCACGTCCACAGATACGCTGGGCTGTCCGTACCACTGTTTGAAGTGCTCAGCGATCAAGGTTGCTGCAGTTCCCATACCAGCCGGTGATACAGCCAGTCAGGATGCTCTCAATGATGCCCCTGTAGAAGGTCTTGAAAATTTGGGGGCTCGTGCCGAACTTCTTCAGTCGCCTGAGGAGGAAGAGACGCTGTTGTGCTTTTTTGCCACACAGCCGGTGTGTACAGTCCAGCTGAGATCCTCGGGGATGTGTATACCGAGGAACTTGAAACTACTCACCTTCTCAACTGCAGACACACTGATGTTGATCGGGGTGAGCCTGTCTCCGTTCCTCCTGTAATCCACAATCAGTTCTTTGATTTCTGGACATTGGGGGGAGAAGTTGTTATCCTGGCACTACTGCGTCAGGGTGTCAACCTCTCCTCTGTAGGCTGTCTCATCACTGCTTGAAATAAGACTGATCATTGTCATGTCAACTGTGAATTTGATCAACAGACTCAACAGACTGGAGCTGTGTGTGGCAGCATAGTTGTAGGTGTAAAGGGACTCAGGGCACAATACTGGGGGGCACCTGTGTTGAGGGTCAGAGAACAACACAGAACGATTGCTGATGGGGTTTCACTAGAGAACACAAGAAAATAGAAGTCAGAGTCTGCTCCTGTCTCAGAATCTGTCTCCTGCTTCAACACCTCTTCTGCACAGTTTCCCATAGTCCTTATTCAAACTTGTATCTATATCTTCTTTAAATATTTTGAGTGATCTAGTATCCAAAACCCTGCTAGGTGAAGAATTACAAAGATAATTTTCTTCTGCAAAAAATAATTCTTACTCACTTCAGTTTTACATGACTATTGCTTTCGTTGTAACTATAATTATAAATTCAGGCACTTTCTATCCCACTCTTATAGGTCTATTGAATGGTCCACTTGTGCAATTAGGTGAACTCTTGACCTTACAGTCTATTTCTTCATGGTTTTGCACCTTATTGTCTACGTGCACTGCACTTTCTCTGTAACGGTAACAATTTAATCTGCATTCTGTTACAACTTTCCACTTGTAATATCTTGATGAACTGATGCGATTAAATGACCTGTTTGTTTTTCACTGTACTTTGGGACATGTGACAATAAACCAATTTTTTTTTACCAAACCTCTTGTAATATGAAAACATCTCAAAATCTGTTTTACCGTATCCCCTTAGTCAAGTCAAGTCAAGTCAAGTCAAGTCAAGTCAAAAAATTAACTCCTCTTTCTTTCAAATTGCACAAAATCCAGACTTACTGCAACTTTTTCAGCTGTTTGTGAGAACTTCCCTGGAATGAGCACATTAGATTTCTTCTGGAATGCCTTTAGTGCCTACATATCCTTTCTTGAAAGTATACGCTAACATGAAGGAGGCATGGAGTTGAGTTATCAATACAGCCCTTTTTCTTATATCTGTCACAGTCCGGTCCATGAAATCCGCATTCTGGTTCACGGTCTGGTCCATATTCCTTATTCCAGGTTTTCCGGTTTTCCCCAGTTTCTGTTGAGACAGCTGATTCTTGTTTGGGCTGGCTTCATAAATAGCTTCAGGATTCAGCCTCTGGCTGTGGGATTGTTCTTGTCTATACTCCCTGTTGGAATCCCTTCCCCTGCCTTCTGCTGGCTCACCTTGCCTTTAACCCTTGCCTGCAACCTTCACCTGCACTGCTCTCAAGTTCAACTGCTGGAGCAAGATTGGGAACTGTCTATTGTTGTTTTGAACTGTCTCTCTGTCCATGCCTTTGCTAGGTAGGTCTGGCTGTTTGCTGCTACCTAGTGTTGGGAACTGTCTGTGTCCATGCCTTTGCTGGGTAGGTCTGGCTGTCTGCCACTGCCTTCTGTTGGGAACTGTCTCATTGTATTCTGCATTCTGTGTAATGAGTCCTGGCCCTATGTCCTGTACCCAAGGAGGGGTCTGGGCTCTGTGTTCTGTGTATGAGTCCTGGTCCTACATCCTGTTTCCAAGGAGGGGTCCTGGCACTGTGTTCTGTGTTCCTGTCTGCCAAGATTACCAAGGCTCTGTGTTCTGCTTCCTGTCTTCCAAAACCAAGTCAAGGCTTTGGGGTCTTGTCTGGTCCTAGTCACATTGAAGAACCTTGTCCTGTTCAAGCCATGGCTTTATATTCTCATCCTGTCCATGTGCCTTGCCCAGCCCAGGAGTACCTTGCTCAGCCTGGTGCTAGGGTTCCCTTGTCCTGTCCAGGAGACTCACATCCAGTTCTGTTGTCACTCCTCGCCTCGAGGAAGCCAAGCCTCGTCGTGCCCTCGCCTCAAGGAAGCCAAGCCTCGTCGTGCCCTCGCCTCGAGGAAGCCAAGCCTTGTCGTGCCCTTGCCTCGTTCCGGGGTCTGAGCCCGAGTTGAGACCTAGGTTCTGGGTCCTTGTCCAGTCTCTGGCTCGGAGTCCAAGCCCAGGCCCCCAGTTCCCAGTTCCTTGTCCTGGTCCTGTGAGCCTAGCCAATGTCCTAGTCCAAGTCTGTGTTCTTATCCCAGCTCCTAGTCTGCATCGAGTCACGTCCCTAACCCAGCTCTCTTGTCAAGTCCTGTTTCTAGTACTTCAGTGCCTGTGTCTTGTATTTGGGTCTGCTCCCAGCATCCCCCTGTATGACAATATCAGGTGATGGTTGGGCCAAACATTGTGGGCCAACAAGTATATCACTTGTGCAGTCATCAGGAAATGGTATAATACTGGATTTGTATGGGACAGAGTAAAACCAGTATAAAACTAAGGAGATCATAAGCAGGGAGGCGTAACAAAGGATTAACAACGCAAAGGAAGGGAGGAGCCTTTCAGCTGTGCACAGGTTTTCTTCGATCTGGAAGAACAGTAAACTACTTATAAGATTATAGTAGTATTTCTCCACTCAGATTCCTGAAAATATCTACATAGCTCAGATTGAAACATGGGTGAATCTTGCCAGAATTCAGGTGCAGGATTACTTGAGAGCAGGTATGGCTTTGTTAGCTTTTCAATTTCCGAAACTATTGGAAGAAATAATTTCAGTTTTGAGACATCAGTTGTGAAGGCATGAATTCATATGAAATGTTCTATGAAGAGAATCCACAAAGCACAAGTGGCATTTAAGTGGACTTCATACTTGTATTACAAGAAGGTCATTTGGTCATGTCACACTACCTCACTACTTTTTAATTTCTATTTTTGCACTACTTATTTAATTTAATTATTTTATATAATGTAATTTGCATTTGTTTCTCTTGTTTTGTATTGCATTGTACTGCTGCCACAAAGACAACAAATTTCACAGTATATGCAGGTGATATTGAAATCTGATTCTGTTAATATTTCCAAAAAGTGGAACCACCCTACATCTAAAGGTACATATGTGCATTTGCATCCAGATAGTTGGATAAAAGTTGAACTAAGTTAAAAACAGCCACTGTAAATTTCCATTAAATTATGGACATATTGGTATTTATTGACATGTCAAGGCAGTAAGAGAAAAAGCTTGTGAAATTTAACTGCTAGTATTGACAAATAAAAGGATTAGAGTTCCCACCAGACTCTGTGGCAAGCAAGCCATCTCAATAAATATGCACTCAAATTACTTTGGTGCCTTGTAATTGCAATTCCCATAAATATCCACTAAACTTATTCATCAAGATGGAGCAGTGATTCTCCTTTCTGAAGACAGATGATGTTAGCACTCTGCAAGCAGCTGTAATTCAATTTTCATTCATTTTTGTCCTGTATATTTTTAATGATGATGAAGAATGACAGTGATAGATGGCATTTTTCTTTCCCACTCTGCAACTGGTGACAGCAGCAGATACTCCCAGGCCAGCTACAGTGAAAGAAAGTCTTCTCACTGTAAAGCCTTTGCCTGAAAAAGAAAGGCTTGACTGCACCAGAACAGACTTGCTCTCAGTGTTTTCTATTATCTATGTCCTTTTGAGACGTGATTAGCAAGATGATCGTTCAAGAATTTCCCGAGTAGAAGCTGTGGATTTGTACACGTTGAGGAAGAACATCCTGTCATTGCTCGAGAGATTGCCATGCTATGGATTTTAATCAAACTTCCAAAAACAAAAGGAAATATGATTAATTTTTTATACGTCTAATTGCTTTTCACTTTCATGGAAGGTGAAGATTTATGGCAATGAGAATTGCTTCTGCTTGTGTGTTTTATCACATCATCGGACCATTCTCCTGTCGCTTTGCTTCCAGCTGTCACAGTCACCAAACTTTACTTTAGTCTGTCCTTTTCAGAAGTTATTTTTTCTTAATTAACAAAGACTGTTTCCTAGAGTTTAACTTGTTTTTTTTTTTAACAACTCAATGTCATTAATCACTTCGCATTTTTTTTTCTGTAACAGGAAATGTATAAAAAACCCTGGAGATATCGGAAATCTGAAGTAGGATAAAAGAAAGTACTTGAAGCACTCCCTAGTTTGGGCCGCATCTGTGGAAAGAGAAATAGAGTTAATGGTTCAGTTTAATGCTGGTACTGGGACACTGAAGAAAGTTGGATTTAAGTTGCTGAAATCTGGGGTTTGGATTGAATTCTGCCTGTGGCCTGTTGCACTGTTCCAGCAAAACTCTTAATAATCTTGAGGGACAATATCTCATCTTCCTTCTGGGCATGCTGCAGCCTTCAGAAGTCCAGACCAAATTCAATCATTTTCAGGTAACATGGCTCTCTCCACAGACACTGCCTGGCTTGTTGGCCATTTCCAGCATCCTCCTGCTGGCTTCAGGTTTCCAGCAACAGGTCTAACCTGTATTTCATAGCTGTAACAGATTCTTTGTTTTACCTCTCTCCTTCTCTCATCCTTACTGCTTTTAAGAATCTATCAAGCAGACTATTCTGTAAACTAGGATTACCTCAGCAGCACTTGGTCACCTAAGCAGAGATATGCCTTTCATCTATCCTTTGTATAATATCACATGCTGGTCTTATTTTCAGTATTGGCCAATATTAAAAAAAAAAAAAAAAAACAAACTTCTGAAGCAGAGTGGAACACAAAGTTGTTACTTTATATGTAGCACCAATCTTTGAGCACATGTTTTTATTGCTTAGGATGGCAGATGACTCTGATATTCATGCTAACCTTAAATGGCAAAGAAGAGATTCTTGAAAGTACAACTAACTTCCCTTGATGCTGAAGCTTTCAAATAGTATATATGTCCCAAGGAGAATCATAAGACCATAAGATATAGGAGCAATATTAGGCCATTTGGCCCATTGTGTCTGCTCCGCCATTTCAGCATGGCTGATTCATTTCCCTTTCAGCCCAAATCTCCTGCCTTCTCCCCATATCCCTTCATGCCCTGACCAATCAATAATCTATCAACCTCTCCCTTAAATATACCCAACGACTAGGCCTCTGCAGCTGTCTGTGGCAACAAATTCCATAGATTCACCACTCTCTGGCTAAAGAAATTCCTCGTCTTCTCTGTCCTAAATGGATGCCCCTCTATTCTGAAACTGTGTCCTCTGGTCTTAGAAATATATTTTAGGATTAAAAAAAAAAAATTCTGACATTGCACGACTTTGTTCTCATTTACTCAATTTTCATTATCTTGGCTCAGTGATCAGTGCACTATTTACTGTCCATTCCTACTTGTACTTGAGAAGATGGCAGTGAGCCTTTAGTGAAGCTATTCGCTCAATGCTGTCAGATAGTGATTTCTAAGATTTAGACCTAATGATGATATGAGAGTGGCAATGTATTTCCAAATCAGGATAGGGTGTATTGAAGAATAATGGAACACCAAAGGGTCACGTTGAAGCTAGTAGTGGCATGTAAGTCTTCAGCACGACTGCTGGGATGTTGTCTGGTCCCGTAGCCCTTGTCGTATCCAGTACTTTTCATTGTTTCTTGATATTTATTTAGTGATATAGCGTGGAGTAGGCCATTCCAGCCCTTCGAGCCGCGCCACCCCAGCAACCCCTGACTACCCCGATTTAACCCTAACCGAATTACGGAACTGTTTACATTGATCAATCAATCTATTCGGTAGGTCCTTGGACTGTGGGAGGAAACTGGAGCATCCAGGGAAAACACAAACATTCCACAGGGTGGATATACAGAGATTCCTTACAGATGGTGCCAGAATTGAACTCTGATGCCATCTATAATAGCGTCATGCCAACCGCTTTGCTACTGTGGCACTCGAGAGAATCAAACTGGCTAAAGACTGGCATTTAACATTGGAACAGATGATTAATGCATGGCAGAAGAGGTTGTTTTAAAGAAACACAGTATAAGAATTGGAGCCTCACCTGGTCCCTTAATATCACCTCCCTGAACAAGAAGGCACAGCAGTGCCTCCACTTCCTTAGAAGATTGAGACAAGCAAGGCTCCCCCTCCCCACTCCCATCTTAACTGAATCTTACAGGAGCACCATTGAGAGCATCCTGGCAAGTTGCATCTCCATCTGGTATGGGAGCAGCTGAGCATCAGACCAGAAGTCCCTACAAAGGACTGACAATGGCTGAGAGGATCATAGGGGTCTCACTGCCGTCCATCGGGGACATTTACCAGGAGCACTGCATATGCAGAACCCACCCATTCATTCAGCATCTTCTTTGACTTTCTACCATCAAGCAGGAGACTTGAATGCATAAAAACAAAAATGGTCAGGATGCGAAACAGTTTCTTCCCTCAGGCTATTCGACTTCTGAGCTCCCTGCCACATCACACTTAAAGTGTCACTGGTTAATCTGTTCTGTACGCTACAATATTTAATTTATGCACGTTAGTTTGTTTATTTAGAGCAGTGGTCCCCAACCTCCAGGCCGCAGACCGGTACCGGGCCGCAAGCATGTGCTACTGGGCCGCGAGGAAACGATACGAATTGGTGATATGAAATGATATGAGTCAGCTGCACCTTTCCTCATTCCCTGTGACGACCACTGTTGAACTTTAACGCACGGAGGTCATCAGTGACCTAAGACATGCAAAGGAATGGGTCTGTGACACATTTGTGAATGTCCCCGGTGAATCATCCATGTCAGCATAGGAAAAAGATCAACTCCTCGAGCTTGCAAATGACGGCGGGCTGAAAAGTATGCTTGACATAATATCTCTGCTGCCATTCTGGATCAAAGTCAAGGCTAAATATCCTGAGGTAGCCACGAAAGCACTGAAAACATTGCTTCCATTTTCAACATCATATCGCTGCGAAGCGGAGTTTTCTGCAAAGAATGCAATGAAAACTAAATTGCGGAATAGACTGGACATAAGGAACCCCCTTCGAGTATCGCTGTCTCCCATCACCCCTCGATGGGACCGTCTTGTTGCAGGAAAACAAGCCCAGGGCTCGCACTGATTCAACGATATTGGTGTGTTGCAATGATTTTATGTTTATATGAGGAAAATATGCACTGTGTGTTTAATATCCAAACGTTACTTAAAATATTATGATGCTATTGACTTATAAGTGACTTATAATTCAGTGGTCCCTAACCTCTCGGCCTCGAAGAGTACAGCGGTAGCCAGAACGCACCCAGCACATCTTTAAGAAAAAAGCTGAAATAAACAAGCTAATTAATTAGGCGCCGGTCGGCACGTAAATGTCGGCCCAGATTAGAGGCAATTGCCCTCCTCCCACCCCCCCCCGGTCGGCCAATCCGCAAGAATATTGTCACTATTAAACCGGTCTGCGGTACAAAAAAAGTTGGTGACCTCTGATTTAGAGGTAATCCATCTGTAGATTTTATCATTACTTTCCTAAATGATTGTATGTTATGCATACCACTGTGCTTTACACCCTGGTTGAGAGATGATGTACATGTATATAGTTGTCTCATTTGATGGTATACGTGTATATAGTTATATGACAAAAAACTTGACATAAGACACACCCAGCAATGTAGAACAATAAAAATTAGAAAACAACCAAAGAAAGGTAAAAATGAACAGATCTATCAAAACGCAAACATGTTTTGACGAAGGGTCTCGGCCCAAAACGTCGACTGTACCTCTTCCTATAGATGCTGCCTGGCCTGCTGCGTTCACCAGCACTTTTTATGTGTGTTGCATAGATCTATCAAAAAGCGATTGGAACAGTGGAGGTTAGAGAGGAAGTGAAGGGTCAGACAATGAATAGATATGAAAATAGATGATAATGTTAACATTGATATTTTATTTGAGCAGGAGTCAGCAGGGATCAGCAAGCATAAAGGTGACTGGCAAATTTTGAAAGTTAGGATGCGGGCAGGAGAATTTTAAGGTAATCTCAATAACCAGTGATCTGTTTCCTACTTCCTCTAGGGCAAGTTTAAAAAATTATCCTCAGAGCTCTGCCAAGACCAAACTAAGCTTTTTGAGAAAGTCTAATTATAAACAATAAGGTAAACTGAAACTTCCCCCTTGGTGGCCCCTGCTTAATGAGGAAATCAATGGAAAGGAGATCAAGATCACTATAATAGGCAGGCCTATTCCCAACAGGGTTCTTCCCAGTGAGAGCTATAACATTTTATCCGAATGTTCAAAGTAATTTGCACTCCAGATGTTAAATTTAGCTGCAGCTTTGATCTTGCCATGCAAACAGTATTCACATTGTTTGCCTGTCTCTGGCTGGAAGTGAACAGTGCTCCCAAGCAGAATGTGCTGACTGACAAGGGCAGATCTGCTCAATAGCCAATAAATGTAAACAGTTAGTAAGGCTTTAAGGTTTAATTCCCTGAGTTTAGTGCTCATAATGAGGTTTGGTGGTATTCTGTATCATGTATCATGTAACACGTACAAAATGCTAGAGGAACTCAGCAGGTCGGGCAGCATCTATGGAAATGAACAAACAATTAACGTTTCAGGCCAAGCCACTGCTTCAGGACTGGAAAGAAGCCGGGGGATGCCAGAGTAAAAAAGGTGGAGGGTGGGGGGGGAAGGAGAACTACCTAGAAGGTGATAGGTGAAGCCAGGTGAGTGGGAAAGGTAAAGGGCTGGAGAAGAAGGAATTTGATAAAAGAGAAGAGTGGACCATGGAATAAGGGAAGAAGGGGTTAACGCTGTTTCCCTGTGTATTACAGACTAATGATGTCTTCATTCCAGTGTGAAACCAGTTTCTGATCCTGTTGCAAAAGAATGACACCACCCACCCTTCCAAAAGCTTCCTTCTGGAAATGTGCTATAGGGCTACTAAAACAAAAACTACATACCACCTCAAAAGTTTCTTCTCCCAGGCAGTTAATCTGATCAAAAATTCCAGTGAGCATTCCCCCCCCCACCCCCACCGAGACCCTTGTCTATTTATCTATTACCCCCATCACTGCACTGCACTGAAAACATTTTAAACCCCCTTATATAATGTAACTTACATTGTAAATACATGCTAGTATTTATGTATTTATAAATATTTTATTTCATATCTGTACATACTTTAACCTTGAACTTCAGTTTTATATAATTCTTTATTCTTTATAATTGTTGAATTTTTTTTGTTTCATGTCACGCCCTGACCAACACACCACCGCAACTTCCTAATACATGTAAATGAATACAGTGAATAAAGTTGATCCTTAAATAAACCAGCAATCAGATTGCAAACTAGCAAATCAGTGCTCTGTTGTCTGCTTTCCAATCTTCCAATCTTCTTTCAGTGAATACTGTTAGTCTTTACTCTAAATTCCCTCAACACTCCTATCCTATTATCTTTGCAGAATTTACTCTGCTTGATCATCTGTCTAGCTGGTTTCATGTGACATGCAAAACCATTTTTATTCTAAATGTTTCAAGAATATTTTCCTAATTGTCACTGATTGAAATTCACCTGATGATATTGAGATGATTAATCCCAATCCTGATTGCTGTGTATCCACAACACTCTGCAGCCAAATGCAGAAAGAAACATTAGCCTAGTAATGCAGGCTAATCTGCAGCTTCCAATAATATGTTTTTTGTCAGGTTTCATAATTTGTTTTTGAAATTAAGCTTGAGTATTTGGGATCCAGAAGGCTAATGAAAACAAAATGACCATTGGAACAAAGAAAATGTAATGGAACAGCTTCTGAAACTTATTGCTAAAATGTTATAGAATGTCACAAGTGACATTAGCCATAGCACCTCAGGGGAAATGGTTGCTATGCATGTAGATAAGGCTCAGAACCTAATTGCCTCCCAATTTGTGTGACTGGCAGGCATGTTTACAACTCGTAATTGTTTATCTATTAATACTAATGCAAGTAGTTTAATGTGACCAGACAGCAATCATTTCTGTACTTAACAGTGACACCATAAGGAATACCATCAGTATATATTCTTCATCTACTATCCAGCACCATTTCACTCAAGTTCAAAACATATTGCGAGTAATTTGGAGATAGAAATACTCAAGTAGAAGGCTTTATGGGAAATATCAGACATCTGCTGTAGGTAATTTTAGCAGAAAAAATAAACTTGACTGGTCATTTGAATGTATTATCTCGAGTCACACTTCCCAAAGCCAGTTTGAAATTGCAGTAATCTGGATCCACCTATTGCCTGTCAGTTCTTCCACACCATTTTATACTGGCTTTCTTTCTGGGCCAGGTGAAGGGTCTTGACCAAAAACATTAACTACGTATTTTCCCTCCGCAGGTGCTGTCTAACCTGCTGAGTTCCTCCGGCTGATTGTTAGTTGCTAAAAATGAAACAATTATTTTAAGAGAGACTACCAGATTCAGAATCAGATTAACTATCACTGGCTGACATGATGTGAAATTTGTTGTTTTGTGGCAGTCGTACAGTGCAAAGACATAAAAGACAAAAAAAAAATCAAGGAGAAAAGCAGGGTAAATTCAATTATTTGGAGCTGGACAATGATAAGGGCAATATTGATCAATAAAAATCTTTCTTGATGTCCTAAAATTCTACAAATATGAATTGCAACAAGTGATAGTTATGTTTTTGAACATAGGAGATTTCGTCCATAAGGCAGCTATAATACCTTTCACAATATCATTACCTGTTAAAGACAGTACATGATTGCTTTATAACTATCAAATGTGGTATACTTTGGTGTTATACAAACTGTTTCCTTACATTACACACAGTTGGTTATAAAGCACTTGGCATTATACTTCCAATCAATACGACTCAGGAGATATGTTATCATTGGTATGAAGAAAGGGTCATCTGATGTACAGTATTGGTAAATTCCCAAGGAGATGTCATTGCAGAATTTGTCAATTGGTTATTTTACCAAGAGCTGTGGGAAAGCTACTCCATGCAGAATTAGGTATCTTTATTTACAAGTCAAACTGATTCTTATTCCAATATTGAGACACGTGTCCAGGAATTGGGTACATTGGATTTGGTGTTAGATCATGAGGCAAATATAATACACATGAAGGGATACGTGGAGAAAGCAAGCATTTGGGGCTGAGAGGGAAAATGGATCAACCATGATGAAATGGTGGAGCAGATTTGATGGGCCAAATGGCCTAATTCTGATTCTATATTTTATGGTCTTATGGTCATACAAAAGATCCCTTTTCAAGCAGTAATCATAGTATGACACCATTTTGTTTGTCAGCTGAGAGAGAAAGACTAAAATCAGAAAATAATGTTTAACTTAAATAAGTGTAATGACATAAAGATGAGAATAGGGCTGACTAACATGAACTGGTCTGAAAGATTAGCAGGAAAGACAGTTGACAAGCAATGGCAGACATTTAGAGAAGTAATTCATGACATTCAGGAGAAATGCATCCGGGCAATGAGAAAAGATTTCAAGGAGGAACAAAACAACTGAGGATATTCAGTTGAAAGAGAAAAAAAATACAAGGAGACAAAAGTTAGTTATGAGGGTAAATTAGTTTGAATATTAAAAAGACAATGAGTTACTTAAGTATTTCGAAAGAAAGAGAGAGGTGCAAGTGAACAATACTCCCTAGAGAATGAGGTTGGGTAAATATTTAAGGAAATAACTGAAGAAAATGCAACAAACATCCCTAATACTGAAGAAAAATGAGGAAGAATTAAATATCATCATTAGGCAAAGTAATAGGACCAAAGGCTGATTAGTTTCCTGGCCTCAATGGGCAGCATCCATGATAGTAGATGAGATGCATTAACTGTAATCTTCCAAAATCTTTAGATTCTAGAGAAATATCTGAGGACTATAAAACTGCCAATGTACCATTAAGGAATGGAGGCAGGTAAGTGTAGACTGATTAGCATAACATCTGAAATGAGAAAAATGTTGGAATCAATTATTAAAGAACATATTTAAAAACTGCAATCAAAGTAAGCAAAGACAGCATGGTTTCATGAGAAAGCATTGAGGGACTTTCAGGAAGCCCCAGCAAAGGATATGTCACAAGACAAGAACAAAGGTGTTTAAGGGGAAAAAAATGACATTTGTAGTACATTGGCTAACAGACACAAAAGAGCAAGCCAGGATAAAGACATCATTTTCAGGGTTGGCAGCCTGTGTCCTGTGGGGTACCACAGGGATCAATGGTGGAACCACAAACTAGTGACGTGGAGGAAGAAAGCCAACTTTGGAGATATCACAACAGGAAGACAAAGTCTGCACAGAGCTCTTGTTTCACAGATGCTCTCTAATCTGCTGAGTACTTCCAGATTTTCTGCTTTTATTTCTGGTTTCCACAAGCTGCAGGGATTATTTTGATTTTTTTTTTCTCTCTGTTGATAGAGATGGGGTAAGTTCATGGGCAAAATCTTGACAATTGGAATACAATTAAAGTTATTAATTTTGGAAGGATAAACCATAGAATTGTAAATTAATTTGAAGAAACATTATTTGAAACTGCAGGACAAAGGGATTTGGAGCTCATTGTGCACAACAGCATAGAAAGCTACCCATCAGGTTTTTGAGCCAAACCAAGAGATCCTAATATTACTTTTTTCTCTCCCTCCACCTTTTTTATTTTGTCATGTAAATTATGTAAAATTGAGATTATTGTGTTTGTATTAATTTAAGTTTGTAATGTACTAAGATGCTGCTGCAAAAAGCTAATCTTCATGGTATTTATAAGACAAGATTAACTTTATTTGTTACATGTACAACAAAACATACTGGACATACCCAAATCAAAACCCATGGATGAACCAAAAGATTCTTTATTTGCTGAGAGCTAGATCTGTGGCATTCAAGACTGATGATCCAGAACTGTACAAGAAGTCCAGGTATGACCTACAGAAGGGTATTTTAAGAGTGAAAAAAATAATTATGATTGAGGTTAGAGACAGAATTGGATGCACATCAGCTCTGGCAGGGTTTATAAGCTATTATTTCCCACAAACCGAAGCCTAACATCATGACTGGCTGTGATACTTCACTCCCAGAATAGCTCAATGCCTCTTATGCATGCTTTGATAGGGAAAGTAAAACTACAGCTATGAGGATCCCTGAGGATCCAGTGACCCTGTGATCTCTGTCTCAGAGGCTGACGTCAGAACATCTTTCAAGAGAGTGAACCCTTGCAAGGTGCAAACCCTGATGGTGTACCTGGTAGAGCTCTTAAAAACTTGTGCCAGCCTACTAGTGTGAGTGTTCAAGGACATCTTCAATCTCTCACTGCTGCAGTTGGAGGTTCCCATCTGCTTCAAAAGAGCAACAATCATACCAGTGCCCAAGAGCAGAGTGAGGTGTCTCAATGACCATCATCCAGTTGCACTCAAATCTACTGTGATAAAGTGCTTTGAGAGGTTGGTCATGGCTAGAATCAACTCTTGCCTAAGCAAGAACCTGGACCTGCTGCAATTTGCCTACCACCACAATAGGTCTACAGTGGATACAATCTCCACTCGGCCTTGGATTACCTGGACAATTGTAATACTTATGTCAGGCTGCTATTTATTGACTACAGCTTAGCATTCAGTACAATCATGCCCTCAGCTCTAATAAAAAAGCTCTAAAACTTGGGCCTCTGTAACTGGATCCTCATTTCCTCACTGGGAGACCACAATCTGTGCAGATTGGAAATAGCATCTCCTCCTCACTGACAATCAACACTGGCGCACCTCGAGGATGCATACTTAGCCCACTGCTCTACTCTTTCTATCCCCATGACTGTGTGGCTCGGCACAGTTTAAATGCCATCTGTAAATTTGTCGCTGACACAGCTATTGTTGGCAGAATTTCAGATGGTGATGAGGAGGTGTACAGGAGCAAGATAGATCAGCTGGTTGAGTGGTGTCAAAACAACAAATTTCATGACATATGCCGGTGATATTAAACCTGATTCTGATTCTGACAGACATTGAAATGTGTCATTTGCGTCAAGATTTATTTGGCACCGGAAGAACATTGGCTCTTATTTCAAGAAGATTTGAGTATAAGAGTACATTTAGTATCACTGCAAATGTACAAGGCTCTAGTGACTCTCCATCCAGAGTACCAGGAAGAACTTTGTTCCTCCTATTTGAGGAAATAGATTATTTTATTTGTAACTTCTCTGAACTGTCTTCAATAAAACAAAATGATAATAAACCCAAGTATGAACTCTACTCATTATAGTTCAGAAAAATGAGAGGTAATTTTATTTAAATGTACAATATTCTTATCTTCGAGGTTAGACAGCAAAAGTTCTGAGACAATGTTTCCTCTCATGGGAGAGAGCATTACTGCAGAGAATGGCACTAGAATAAAGGGGTGCCCATTTATTGAGAAGAAGTACTCTCATCAGAGCCCTAAGAGAAATTGGAGGTCTGCCTTACACAGAGGATCGGATAGTTTGGAGAAATGTATAAATTTTCAGTAATGGAGTTGAAGCTTATATGGATAGGACAGAAAAGTTGAATATTGACTCAGCCACAGTTTGAAGGTTTGAATGGCCTACTCCTCTTCCTAGACAGAGTCTAAGGCAAAATGGTAAAAACTCCCAAGTTTCCTTCCTTGCCTACTTCATGCACATTCCTCACTGGTGAGTGAAAGGTTGGGGTGGGGACTTCTTGAGCACTCAGTTCTTTATCATATCTGGAACCTTCATATTGAGAGGTGGAGAAGGAGCCAGATGGCAGAGAACTGCATTTGGCCATTTGTGACGGGGAGAACAAGCTTTGTGATGATATGTGACCATAACAAAAATACTTGCATTCCTTATGTCTGTGCCAGTAGATGCAACTGAAAACTAACATCTTTTTCTTGTAGTGAAATTGATGGTAGAATAACTTGTTAACCAATTTTAAAAATTTATGCAATATTTGGATGTATACTAGCAAAATGGTTTTACATCTTTAATTTATAAAGTATTATTGATTCTCTTGACATAATTTATTGTTTAACAGAGCTTGAACATAATTATGGAATTGCCATGGAGCAGAAGAAGGCTCTTTGGCCTTTGTGTCTATACCAGCATCTGGTAGATCAATCTCATCAATTTCATTCCCCAAGGCCTTGCAAATTATTCTTTCTCAAGTGCCTAAACAACTTCCATGTGAAAGCACTGATTGATTCAATATCCATATCCCACACAGGCAGTAAGCAGAAAGTTTTTCTTTCCATTCACCTTGTATTTTTGCCCAAAGTTTTAATCTTTGCATCCCCACTTCATTCCTGACTACTTGGCAACAGGAACATCTTCCATCCACCTTTCTAAATAAAATATGATCTTGTGCAAGGATATCAAATTTCCTCTTGACTTCCTTCACCCAAAGGGGAGCATCCCCATTTTCCTGCAGTTGAAATCACTCAAACTTCGGGACCATTTTAGGAAGGTGCAATCGCATATGTTTTTAAGTCAGAATAAAGACAGATAATGCTTCACACACTCGGGGGGGGGGGGGTCAATCAACATCTATGAAAAGAAAAACAGAATTGATATTTCAGGTCCGATTTGAAACATGAACTGTTTTTCTCTCTCCATAGGTGTTCCTGAATTGTTGAGTGTTTCCGGCATATTTTGTTTTTATTATGAATTTTCAACAACTACAGTTTTAAAAAAATCATCAAAAGTATTGGATTGCTGACCCAGAAACCCATGATAGGTTACCTAATGTATTGTTTACTGTTCAGTCACTCCATAAAAATCACTTCCTACAATTCTGCAACTTCTCTGTTTGGCAATACATGTTTATTTGATGCCTGTCACCACAAATGTTTCAATCTTCCCTGGCAGCTGTTTTATTCTTGTCAAAACCTGCTTGCTTTCTTCATGCAGTTTGCTGCAATAAAATACGATTTAGTACAGTAAAATATATACTGAAAAAGAATTTTCCATAGTTGGCTTTACTCCCAGGAGTCATAATACTTATAGTATGTCAAAACTTAGATTTGTTAAAGGCATTCACAGCATGACATTGACTACATAGCCTTCTCCCACCCAAACTATTTGTACCTTCATATGGAATATCTCCCTCATTTGTCAAAACACAGTGAGATTATCAGGAAGAAGGTAAATCATTTAAGCAGAGTTAATGTAGGCTGCATATTCACTGTAACCTTGAAGAGGTGAAGAGGATGAATTTGGAATGACAAGTAGAACATAGAACAGAACAGCAAAGTAAAGACCCTTCGGCCCACGATATTGTGCCGACCTAGGCTAGATTTAGCTAGAAATTCAGATCTCCTGCTTCGTTTTATGTCAGTCTAGAATTCTGACCTGCTATTTCTGGGCAAGGGTGACTCTTGTGCTCTGACATGATGTATCAGGAATGCATTGGCTTAATCTCCACACAACATTACAGGGGGCTCAGGCAACTTTGCCCTGCCAATCACAGGACAATGATCTTCCCCATTTATTTGCGCTGCCAAATAGATGCTGTGTTTCCCTTTCAAGCTTTGTTGCTCCTCATCTGTTTCATTGCAGTGGGGCCTCTTCACCTCCAGATCTCCATGATACCTCTCCCCAAACACACAATCCCCAAATCCCATCTCCTATTCTTTTGATCTGTGATCTCAAGTCCTAGGTTCTGATCTGTGGCAGGTCTCAGGTGTAAATTGTTTGCAGTGTGGGGAGTAGGAGGGAGCATGAGTCCCCAGCTGGCAATTATCTTGTATGGTTTACTGGTAGGTTTTGTCACATATGCCAAGGTAAAGTGAAAAGCATTTTGTTTTCCATGCCATGCAGACAGATCATGCTCTGCATAATTATGTTAGGGTAGCAGAAAGAAAACAGGGTGCAACATGGAGTGATACAGTTACAGATGAAATGCAGTGCAGGTAGACAATGCTGTGATGAGGTGGACTGGGAGATCAGGAATTCAAGCATTCATCCTTTTGTGTAAGGGAGGTCACAAACAATTGGACGACAGTGGGATAGAAACCGTCCTTAAGCTGGTGTTGTGTGCTCTCATGCTTTTGTATCTTCTCAGAAGGAGAGGGGAGAAGTGAGAGTGACCAGAGTGGGCCTTGTTTATGTTAGCTGTTTCTCCAAGGTTATGGCTATTGTAAGATGGAGTCAAAAGATTGGTGTCTGGTTAGTGTGATGGACTGGTCTGCATTGACAACTAGCTTTTCTGTCCCATTATGTACAGACCTTTCTTCCAGCACTTCACAGGGAGACATAACACTCCAAGCATATTTCTGAGAACAGCAGGAATGTTTCCCATCATGTGTTTTCTTCAGCTAGCACCACCAGCAACTATTTTGTTATTTGTCTCTTGTAGAATGTTAATGTGTGGAAACTGGTTGCTATGTTTACCTTCAAAGGTGATTGCATTTCACAATTCATCTATTGGTTGTGAAGTACTTTAGTATGTTTTAAGGTTATGACAAGATTGCAATAGCTTCCTTTTCAATGAACTGAATTCTGCAGAAAGGATAGCAAAAGGTTTAATTTCAAATGCTAACAATTACTTTTCTTCTGGAATTTCTTTCTCAAACATAGGAACAAAAATGTAGTCATTGAGATCTCAGCAGAATAGAACAAAACTCTGTAATCCCACATTAGCCTCATGATACATTTGATTATCAAAAACAAACATTTTAATTAAAATTAAACAACTGACTTAATATCAAAAGCAGCACACAAAAAAATGCTGGAGGAACTCAGTAAGTCAGGCAGCATTTATGGAAATGAATAAACAGAGACTCTTCTTCAGGACCAGAAAGGAAGGGAGAAGACGCTAGAATAAAAAAGTGGGGAAAGGGAAGGAGAATATCTAGAAGGTGAAGCCAGGTGAGTAGGAAAAGTAAAGAGCTGGAGAGGAAGGAATCTGACAGCAGAGGAAAATGGACCATGGGATTAAGGCAAGGAGGAGGAGTGGACCCGAAGGCAGGTAATAGGGAGGTGAGAAGACGTAAGTGGTCAGAGTGGGGAATAGAAGAAGAGGGGAGGGGGAGGGAAAATCTTTTTTTACCAGAAGGAGAAATTGATATTCATACCATCAGACTGGAAGCTACCCAGATGGAATATATGGTGTTGTCCTTAATATTAATTCCTGTTTGCAGAAAGGAGTACAAATGTCTCCCAAACCTTTCCACATTTATATGAGTTTATGAGATACATAGACAGTAAAAGTATTTTTCCCATGGTAGGGGTATCAAAAAGAAGATGGTATATTTGTCCTGAAGATGGTATGTTCGGCCTAAAATCTTGACTGTTTACTCTTTTCCATAGATGCTGTCAGGCCTACTGAGTTCCTCCAGCATTTTGTGTGTGTTGCTTTGGATTTCCAAATGTTAAGTCTAAACAACCACAGTTTATGCAGAATCATCATCATTTAACTTGGATACCACTCTGGTAAAGCTCTAGTTCACTCCATCCAGGATCCATGAGAATATTTTCCCTACATATCTCACTCCCCTCAGAGTTCACCACGTTAGCAGTTGACAAACTAGGGGGGCACTCTTATTTCAAGCTCTTAAACAAGGTTTAATACCAGATTTAGGTTGAACTCAAAGGTGGCAGACATTGAATCCCAACACAAAAGTTCTCAACTATTTTAAATGAAATAACTTTTCTTTACCAAAGTATATTTTACCAGGCTAATCTTAATGATAGCTTTAAAAACAAATTTAACAAAACAAAGTAATGAAAATGATTTTTCTGTTTAGGACTATTTAGTAGTCCTAATTAAATAAGAGAACTATTTAGTATCATAAAATATCTTATGTGCCTGACTATATCATGTCTTGTGATCTTATTGTAAATGATAACAACTAAATTTACCTTACTCCAATGGGGAAAATACTTTGCTGTGAGAGATGTTGATTAAATAAAAAGTGGAAGATTGTACACATGTTGATTCTGACTTTGAAATCGGTATTGATTTTCTGACAAGTATCTTCAAATTTCGTGGAAAATGGGCTGATCTCTACTGAAAACAAACTTTCAGTTATTGATGGCCCATGCATTCTGCCAATCTTCAACTGACTGGTTTATTACACCTGGCATGGATGAAAGACTATGCTCATCCCAGGAGCTGGTTATTCTGAAATGTCTGCTTCATTTTTTGTTTAGCATTTTCATTGCTATGTCTAAGGTCAGAACATGTCAATACTCTTGCAAGGAAAGAATTTTAAGATCACATCCTCTTCAGCCTTTATTTAATGTGAACCCTTTTACCAAATGATGACACATACTCTCCACTTTTTTATTTCTGCCAATTGACATTCCATGACTTTATTCCAGACAGGCTGAAAAACATGATGCATTCTATGAGGGCACACAACAAACCCTGCGATTCTACTCAGTTAAGAGTAATTATAAACATTCCAAAATGGTCTCTCCCTGCAACTTTGCCTATTCTTATTTTCTAATAGTATCTTCTGTTCTTTTTAGTCTGATTTTTGATCTAAACCACATTGGGTGGGTCTTTCTGCGTTGACTCATATTTGCAATGATTATGGATATCTCTCATTCAGTAGGCACTTTCACTTGCAATGTTTTGCAGTGGATGTCATTTTGCACCATTATTTTCTGGATTAAATTGGAAGCAAGCAACAGGACACTGCAGAATCCCATTCAAGCAATAAACAACATGACATTTTGTGAGAAATAAAAAGCAAACATTGGGACTGAAATAGGATAGAAATTGGTAGCTGACACCAAGACAATGCAGAGTCTGTTTACTTAATAGCTCAAAGCACTGGGAAAAGCATGGAACCTTGAGGGATCACACCATGGCTTTAAGCAAGGTTATTGGATTTGTCTTGTGGGTCTCAGATATTTGATTTTAGAAAGAAGTTCACTAGAATATTATGCCCATCATTTTGTTTTATTCTTAAGGTGCTTTTCTATCAGATTACTTGCTTATTCAATTGTTTTGATCTGCACTCCTTCGATGTCTAAACTGTACACAGACCTCCAAGAATAGTCTTTCAATGTCCTACGCAAGTAAGGCACCTTTGTTCTTGATTCCAATCAATCTTAATTACCCAATTCCTTGTTATTTTGTTTATACTTCATGATTTTAATTGAGTTAAAATGTTAATGATTTTTAAGCTCAAATCTTTTATGTTTTAATCATTTTAAACCTGTTTGAAAAATCCAGAAATTGAATTACCTACACTTTAAAATAAATTCATAAATTCTTAGTTGATATCGAAGAGATGTTATTCTGATTGTGGAATCAGAATCAGTGTTTGCAAATTCAGATAAAAAGGAAATCTATCATTTTGGAGTGAAATGGGGAGAGGGGATCTTTGGGTTTTTCCAATGTAGAAATTCAATAGCTAATTATGAAGAAGAAGTAGAAAGCCCTTAACTCCGGGTGGAGTCATCGGGATGCCGTCATGATGGCGTTTTTTTTTAGCGGCCTTTCTTATTTTTATGAGGCCGAGTTGATAGCTCGACACTCAACCCAGCACGGATGGAAAGCGTGCAAGGGAGCCGGCTGGATTCGAACTTGGGAGCCTTCGCTCCGAAGTCCGGCGCTGATGCCATTACACCACCATCTGGCCTAATAGCTAATTATACTAAAGGTAGAATCTGTAGAATCTGCTCCATCATTCAATCAAATCAAGGCTGATCTAATTGTGACCTTACTCCACACTTACACCTTCCCTTGTAACCTTTCACCTCTTTGCTTATCAAGAATCCACCTACCTCTTTATTAAAAATATTCACCCACCCTGTGAGGGAGGAATTTCCAAATCCTGCTTGAGCTTCTGAGAGAGCGAGAAAAAAAGTTCACCTCATCTCTGTCTTAACTGTGTGACCACTTGTTTTCAAACAGTGGTGCCATAATTTGAGATTTGCCCACATGACACATTCTGTCCACATCCACGGAAGATCAGAGTTTGCAATTTCTTGCAAGAAGCATAAAGGAGGTGTTTTGTCTGAACTTTTTGAAGATGTCTTCAACTGAGGTAGAATGTTGGCTTTGCTTTGTATTCATCTCACTTGCATGTTGCTGTTAACTTATTCAACACTTTCTCAATGGACCATAATCTGCATTTTCTGTAAAAATTCTTGACAGTGTTATGTAGAATAACCAGAGAGAATCTGTTGCTGTTAGATGATGGTTCAACCCTTCTATGAGTCTTCATTTTAAAATGTGCTGATTTGCAGCATTAACAAAAGGATGGATGTTAGAATAAATAACAAAGCACTGAGAAATGCACAACAGTTAAGCTAAACACTATGACTGGGAGAGAATATTCCATCAAAAATATCAACCTAACTTTTTCTTCAGAAACAGATGCTGAGTCTGCATTGTGGGCACAGTTGAGGAAATGAAGCATGGAGCAAGTCACAAGCGTGTGACAGTATTACCATTATATCCAAAAACATCTGCTGATGCCACACTATCTTGTGTTTTTAACTAATCACAAAGGTGCATACAGTGTACCAATCATCATTTTTGAAGATCACTTTCAAAACCTAAACAAAAAGCACAAATATTTTAACACGTGCCTGGTGAAGAGGAGACAGCCACATACAACAAACATGCGCACACACACGCACACACATGCACACGCACAGTGTGAAAAGTCTATTTACCAACTTCCAAATGTGTGGAGGGGGAGGGTGAAGAAAAATAAGATTAGAATCAACTGTCGAAGAGCCAGGCAAGGTTACTTCATCAGTCAAAATGCTACCCTGTTCAACCAATTTTCCACATGCTGTTGCATTTACAAACAGTGGATATTTTATATTTATTATTTCTCCCACAAAAATCACCTGCAGGAGACTTACTCAATTATTAGACCTGCTCCAGGTAGTAAAGAGTTTGTCAATCCTATCGTTCAGTGGCTGTCTGATTAAATCTGTCTGTTCTGCTTGATGAATTCAGCCGCTGAGGCAGTCAGGATTTACACACACAGCAGCAAACCCACCACAGTCCATCAGCACTGCAGGCAAATGAGATTTCACTGAAAATGAAATTTACTAACACAGCCGACAGATTTACTGAGGCAAGGAATAATGCCTTGGTAAAACAGTGAGGCCCTTCAGCCATAGTTTGAGTAGGACACTGAGATAAAAATGCATTTTGTTGAAATGACAGCAATCTGCTGAGTAATCCTCTTTTTGCCTCAACTGAGCACAGTGGTCAAACCACTGCTGACATGCAAGTAACAGCTATCAGGAAATATTCTGCTCTGTTGTATGCTGTCCTTGATTTAAAGTTAAATGTGTTGAAAATATTTCAGTGGTAGAGCAGGAACTTTCTGACATCTTAAAATTAATGCAAAACATTTAACGTATACTCAGTGGCTACTTTATTAGCACAGCCATATACCTGCTTATTAATGGAAACATCCAGACATGGCCAAGAGGTTCAGTTGTTGTTCAGACCAAACATCAAAATGGAGGAAAAAATGTGATGTCAGTGGTTTTGATTGTAGAGAGATTGTTGGTGCCATATGGGCTGGTTTGAGTATCTCAGAAACTCCTGATATCCTGGGATTTACATGCATGACAGTTTCTGGAATTTTCAGAGAATGGTGTAAAAAAGACAAAAAAACTTACAGTGAACAGCAGTTCTGTGGGCATAAATAGAGAATGGCCAGACTGGTTCAAGCTGATAGGAAGGTGACAGTAACTCAAGTAGCCATGCATTACAACAGTGGTGTGCAAAAGAGCATCTATGAATGCTTCACACATCAAACTTTAAGGTAGGTGAGCTAAAACAGCAGAAGATCACAAAGATACACTCAGTGGCCACTTATTCGGTACTGGAGATACCAAATAAAGTGCCATTAAGTGTACCATCTCAAAAGTTTGCATTGCAGCCACTTCCAAGCCAAATTCAAAGCTCAGTGTCAGGACCTTCAAAAAATTAGTAATAGTTCATAGTCAGTTCTCTACTTATTTATGAATATAGCACACCCTGCAATAAACACCATGGATACAAGTCAACAAACAATCAGCTGCAGGAACTCAGGTGGTCAAGCAGCATCTATAGAAAGAAAGGAATTAGCAATGTTTTAGGTTGAATCCTTTCATTGGGACATGCTGCAAGTTTCAACATGAAACCTTGACAATCCCAAAGCAGGGTTTTGACCCGGAAAGTTCAAAATTACTCTTCTCTCACGGATGCTGCTTAATCTGTTGAATTCCTCCAGCAGACTGTTTGTTGTTCCACATTCCAGCATTTGCGATCTCTCATGTCTCCATGGGTACAAATCATCTACCTTTGACCACAGATTATCTCCTCCCATCTCAACTGCATTTCCTTCGGTCCTTCCACAATAACAAAGATAAAATGTCAGAACCTAAAGTGCAGATAAAAGCCAGATCATGTGCATGATGTCAGGCTAGTTTATTGCACACTTTAAATTGGCATAAATGATCTGATATGCTTGCTTAAAAGTCAATGTTTCTTTTAAAATTTGACATGGTCCACTTCAACTTGTTGTGAAATTGGTTAGTTGAATGGTCTTGACAGATGATTATATAGTGCACTTTGTAATGAATCAATCTGAAGAGAAGATATGTATGACCAGTATTTGTCAAATCCTAACCTGGCTGCATAAAATAGGGACCTACAGGGAAAGAAATAGTTAAGTTGAAATCACCTCTGATCATTGTTACAAAGCTTGAAGCTTCACTAATTACTGATACATCTTGTTGACTCCGTATAAAGATTCACACTTCATCCCTTTTGCATATTTAAAATGACTAAAATGAAAAACATTCTTTATGTACGATTATATAGTTGATTTAAACATGTTCTGTAATGTATTCTTGGGTTCATATATCTTCACTCTGTAATAGAATGTTAGTTCCACTAACTCAATCTCCACAACATATCTGCAGAGTGCCTATGAATTATCTATAGTCTGTCCATAAAGTTTGGTTCAAGCCATAAAGTACCCTTATACAAACCATCATTCAAACTGTGCCATGCTTAGTAGAATGTAGTAGAGCTTGAAGCCTTGAATATATTTTCTTCGCCATATCTGTTTGATCTTAAAAGTCCTAAAATGCTATTCAATGTGAGTAAATGTCTTTCGCCTCCAAGGCACATCAAGGTAGTTGTTTGGTCATTTATTTTTTGTGAATCCTTGTGGAGCAAAACGTAGTTGCCACTTTCACCCACACTGTAGTGAATTTACTTCAAAATTGATTCACTGATTAATGTTTGAAACAGAAGAGATTCAAACATAACGAGTAAAAATGTCTTAATACATAAGTTGCTTCATAAAGCCACTGAGTTGGAAAATTTCTTACATTTGAAACATTTACATGGCTTAGAGGACGTAATAAAGAGTGGGCTACAACCAGGCTACAATATTCAATCATACAGAATACCAGATATCAGACTGTGATATTCTATCATGTATGCTGTATTCTGTAATAAACTTTAAAAGTACATATGCACATTGAGGTCCTCACTTTGAGTTCTTCTATCACTGTGGAGAATTGACATCATGGATGAACCATGTTGGGGAACAGATGGTGGGAGATGTGGGGTTAGATAATCACAGTGGAGACCAAGATAGGAAGAAAACCAAAGTGGCTAGAAGGGAGTTGCATTTGGCGGACTATACAATTGAGTCAACATTTATTGGTCTTATTACACTTGATATATGATACACAGTTTTAGGAACTCCAGAGTCAAATTAATGTTATATGTAATGTAGGAAAATATGATTAAGTCTTAAGATATGAAGAAAAAAATCACCTTCTTTTGAGAAGAAATTGAATTGGTCAATATCAATTTTGTTGTCATTTGAAAAGAACCATTATGTTGTTTAAATTAGAATGATGGAAATGATGTAAAAATAAGAGGAAACATAAATTCCCTAATATATTCAAAGAATTCTCATGAGCATGTTGTGTATGGTGATAAATAAATTTATAATTATTTCGTTTAAAATGGATCAATGCAAAGATACAGTAGTGATGCAGCGGTCAAACTATCAGAGAGACAAACCAAATAATCCTTGCAAGTAAAGCAGTGTTTCACTTTTATTTCTTCCAGTGTAATGGAAATACAGCTAATAATCAGGATATTTAAAAAAAACAACTATCCTTGGCAATGATAATGATATAATTACTGTATTATTGTTAAAGTGATCTCCGCTCATGAGAGGAAATTTGCTGTATTTACCTAATCAGTCTAAATGTGACCTCAAACTGCAATTAACAGTCCACATTTAACTTTTAACTGTCATTCAATAAGGCTTAGCAAAAATACTATTTGTACTATAACAGCTCCACAGAAAAAATATACACGTATCAAAGCTTGTCAGAATATTTCCTACATGTGCTCTTGATATATCTAGCACACAACTGAACACTAAAATGTACAACTTTCCTCAAAGGTTGACATTTTACAGTTACTTCCTTTAAAATTTTCTGTGGTTAACCATTGCTCTCAGTAGGTTGGATGAGGTGGACAATATTGAAAATATGGTAAGTTATGCATGGATTAACGTGACAATGTCCTGCAATCTTTTTTCATTGTTCTCATCAAATTGGAAAATCCTCAAATATTCATTTTCATTCATTTCTCTTGCAATCCTCATGTCAACAACTCCTTCGGCTCAGCCTATGTCCCAGTAATAGCACGAGCACCCCATAAATGTTCCCCTTGCTATTTCTGGGCTTCTGATTGTAATTTGCATAAATTATGAGTCTCACCTTTATCTTACATAATTTTCCATTGATGCTCAGTCACATTTTTGTTGTTAACCTGATTTCAATAAAATGTCAGCAGAAAACGATGTATTTTCTTGAGAAAATTACTATCGTAATGAGATCTATTTATAATTTGCAACTAGCTGCAGTTATACTTACTTAAATCAATACACCAATTTGGATAACAAATCCGTGCATCAATTGATCTATTGATTGTCACCATATAAATTCAGCCACTTTCACGGGATCCACTTTGACAGAACATGGCAATGAAATTCTCTGCTATTAAGAATAGAAGTGTGTATCTCACCTCCCACTATGTAGATTCATCAGAACAATAGACTTTGCATCAACAAAACTTGGGAGTTTCCATTACAATTCTATGATTGGTGACAATTAAAAGCAAACACACTGAATTCCAAGTGAAAAGGACATAAAATTAAAATAAGGATAATCTATGCAAAAGATATTTGTAACACAGATGTAATGGACTGGCCTTGATGTTAAGGGGGGATTTTCATTATGCTTGGCATCAAGGAGCCCCATATTATTGACTCCTTCTGCCACTGCTGTTTATACTTTGAAGATCCAGTGTGGATTTTCACTAGGTCTTCCTTGAGTACAGCTCTCAAACTTAAGACCTCAACCACATAGAGAGACAAGGAACATGGAAACATCACTACCTGCAAATTCCTGACAGTATATTGATGCTGTTTAATCTTTGGTGGGTAAATATCCTAGAACTCCCTCTTCAATTGCATTATACAATTTCCTTCACCACATGTATGGGGAAATTCAAGAAATTCAGCATCATTTCATCAAGGGAAACACGGAATATGAATTACCAGCAATATCCATGCCCCATGGGTAAATAATAAAATATCCTGATACACTTACACAAAGCAACTCAGTCCTAACAAAGTTTTTAATCACAGTTGACACAAATATTTGAGTCTGGAAATAAAATGCAATAGGGCTCATCCATTCCATGTCTATCCAGTTAACTTCATCATGGAGTTATATTTAGTGGTGTATGCTCATTCAAATCCTTCACTTTGATTCAGTTTGCTTGTCAGCAAGTGGCATAGTGGCCACCGTGGTCCATCTGAAGAAATCACACGTGGTTCACACTGTGTGAGCCACACACTGTAGTATACACAATTAAATCGAGTACAAATGAAGTGATCAAATCATGGCATAAAGATGATAAAAATAAATACTTACAATTTTAAAACAACAGTTAAATATGGCACTATATCTGTCATTATTAATTGCTTTAAAAATCAGCTAAAAGCAATTACTTATCAACAATATATTTTTATGATATTGTAGCTTTGAAAACAAAAATGAGCCCTATCTACCTTGTACACCTTAGAGGGAATGCATTGCAATGAAAGTAGCTGAGATGATAAACCAAGATCCCATCTGTTTTCTCCAGTGCACATGGAACATCCACAGTTCTACTTCCGAGAGGAGTGGGGAAATTCTTCCCGATATCCCTCCATTCACAGCACCAAAGCAGTGTGAAGTTCACAATAATTGGATACTGTGCTTCTTGCCTTACACTTAAAGTTTATCTGATTGGCTGGGAAATGATCTGTGGTGCCCTGTAATCTTGAAAAATGCAAATTTTTACTGAATGCAGATTTGCCTTCTGTTCCAGAAGCAGTTTTGTGAATTTACTGAACATTCACAAAATTCGTGCACTTTTTGGGATGGACATGAAAGCGGCACAACTTTTATTTCTGAACATTTTAAGTTCCTCCACTTTCAGCTTAACACACAAAAGCTTGGGTTCTTATTAAAAATCAGTCTTTTGAAATAAATATGACTGCAGAAGATGTGAATTTTCACATTATTTAGATTTTGTGAAAAGTGGTATGCAAGTGAGATGATTAAATTGATTTAAATGATTTTAATTGGAATTTAACAGGAGACTTCACTTATGACAGTTTAGGACATCCGGTTATAAATTGGTCCCGATCTATGTTACCATAGACAACTAAATTGCCAGCGACTTAACTATACTATAACTAAATGTACTGTTAGACATGCTTCACACAAAGAAAGATAGTACACAGAGGTGCAGAGATGCACTTATTGTATTTGTGATTATATTTCTTCCCAGCTATTCAGAGGTATTGGCAAATATATGAATACTCTGTACCAGACAATGTATTACTTCACCCAAATTTTCTGAAAACTAACATAATGCATAAAATAGTACCACAAGTTAAGGTCATGGAGATGGCATGCAGTATGATATTTGCAATAAATTGGTTTGGAAGAATAAATCTCACTGAAAATCACTGGATATCTTTATCCCTTTCCTGCTTTTATTTCTAAGATTGCAATCTATCTTCTGACCTTGAATATCAATTTGATTTTGAGCAATCACTTGCCTGTCACTCATCAATTGTCTAATCTTTTCAAATGAGGTGTTATAGTAACAAATAAAATGAAAAGGAAAAGGCATTCTGGAGATGAGATTAAAGTGCCTGGGAAATAAGCATGTGACTTTTATATAATGGAGCCATATGAAACTGTTCAAATGACTCACTCCTGCTCAACCTGATTTCTGTTAGGTGAAAATAAATACTAGCAAAGGCTGAAAAATATATGAAATGGAAAATTTTAAATTCCCAGAGTTTTTTTTTGAGAATCATAATTTAAGATAACATTATAATATGCCAATTTCTTTCTTCTGTACTGTCTTCAATAATGGCACTTCTTAAAATCCACCATTTAAGTCACCAAAGAAGCATTGGTGTTTCAGTTAATGCCAGCTGTATTTCTTTCAATAAGTGGAACTATTGCCTTACTATGTAGCAGTCAGTATAGTGTCTTCTCAAAAGTTTATAACAATATCAATATACCTGTGCATCTTTTGTAGGTTTTTCTTGTAGGGCTTTTCCTTAATTCCTTGAAATAACTAATTTCCCAACAATGAAATTTAATAATGAAATATTGAATAATAGAATTTCACAAGTACACTGAATGAGGAGGAACACCTGAGTTTGCTTCACACACATGCCTGAGTGAGTTAGCTAAAAGACTGCTTTGAAAAAAAAACATAGATTCATAGCACAACCTGGCTAATACCATTGACAACAGCAAACCATAGCACATTACAGTTCAAGGATAATAGCAAAGAAGTCCACAAAATTCTAAATAATTAATACATGGTCCAGCAATTTTGCTAATCAAGCAGCAAGTTGGTCAGGGCTGAAAACCAGGATATCAACGCACCTCTGGTGACCTTTTTCGGAGTTCTTTCTAAAACTTCAATGAACCAGTGTAGCTTAGATATTTTTTTTAATGAATGGTTTGAGGTTTAATACAATTGTTCATGTGAATTGCTTGAGAGAGCTGTACTGTATTTGACCTGCTGCCTGAACTCCCACAGTGGGAAAAAGAACTGTTCAAATATGTCAAGTCAAACTTTGCTGTGCTTTCCTCAACCATTGTGTAGAATAAACATAGCTCGCATTACATTTTAAGTGTCTGGAAATGATTGCCAGGGATGGAGGGTTTATTTATTCTAACAGGACTTTGCTCTGATAACTGATGATTGGCATTATTTTTTGAATGTAACTCAATAATTTTCCACATAATAAACCAAGCACAACTAGGACTGCAATGATTCTGTTGAATAAGCCAAGAAAATTGATATCAAATCATTCATAGTCAATTCACGGATGCTTGTAATGGTATTTTTTTCATATTTTGTTTTGGTGCTTCAATTTCTTGACTTGACCAACTGATTTATTTTGGTAGCACACATCAAAGTTGCTGGTGAATGCAGCAGGCCAGGCAGCATCTCTAGGAAGAGGTACAGTCAAAGTTTCAGGTCTCGGCCTGAAACGTCGACTGTACCTCTTCCTAGGGATGCTGCCTGGCCTGCTGCGTTCACCAGCAATTTTGATGTGTGTTGCTTGAATTTCCAGCATCTGCAGAATTCCTGTTGTTTGATTTATGTTGGTGTACAGTTCCACAATTTTCTTTGGCTAAATGGTAATTAGTGGCTGTGAAGCCAAATCCTAATTATTTCCGGGCCTTTCGCTCACAGATGAGCTGATCTATTCCCGAGACCACCATCCATGTTGAAGAGGTTTTCAACAAGGGAAGTGGACAGCAACTTGTACTTGTCCCCACCCCCGAACTTAAATGTAAGAGGATAATCATAGATTGGGGATTGAAAATTAATTTCTTAACACAAGTCCAGAACATGACACTTCCTCCACAATGAGCTGCCAAAAGATGGGGAGAAAAATGGAATTCCTAATTGGGAATGTACAAAAATTCCTTGCTGTTAGGAACTAAATGCAGTTTCTTCCGCAGTCCAGTTAAAGGCTCTTGAACTGAACTGCCAAATATACATTCCCTTCTACAGATACTGTATACTATGGTACACTATAGTTTTGCTATATAAACAATGAAATAACATACTTTGCACATCATTACCATTTTTAATAAATGTAAAATAATTGATGTGCTCTGCTCCTGCCAAAAGTTTATTGAGCTCGGTACTCACAATATCAAATACTAACATGCCTCAAAGTCTGTGTATATTGTGAATAGGCATATATTTTAGATGACTTTATGTCAATATGAAGTAAGCTGATAGTAAATTATTTTAATGCTCAGTAAAGAATGTCAGTTTGAAGTCAAAATATCCTTACGTGTCAATATATTTACATTTATATCCCTGGCACAACGCCCTTATTTCTTCAGTGTTGTTTTCCTGTTAACATGTTCTTTTTTCTCAGCCAAAACAATTCTTTCTGTGGCAGGGGTACACTAGTTATGGGGAATCATTAGCCTCTGTGTAAATCCCCAACTGTTACTTTCTTTCTCAGAAAACTGATCCAATTCATCATCTGTATAATTATACTAAAGCTGTTCTGTTGCACTGCGGCTACTTTGACTGACTAAAACTACAACAGGATTAAACCAATTACTTTCAAACATGAAGAAAAATTCAAATAACCTTCCTGACAATGATATGAACCACATCCAAAACTGGACCAGAAGCAGCATTTCAAACAATTAGATTATCTCCATCAAGATTTAAACTTCTAATACAATCATACAGAATGTCACCAATACCATCGAATATCCTCATGGAAGCATGGGTTCCAGGGGAAACAATGATGTGGCTTTTCCAGCACTGTAAAGGCAGGGTTAATTGCAAATTCTGGGAGAGATGTTGGCCTGGTGGTTCATGTTTGGACCTGCTGCTTAAACTTGGTGCCTGCCTGGCTGCTCATGTTATACACAAGAGCCCTCCCACGAAATGGAGCAGGCTATGGGTAGGAAGGAGGGCGCAGGCTGAAAATTTTGAGGCTCGTCTTCCAGGTTCTCAGTCTTTTGAGTGTTTGCTTCCTTTAAGCTACTTTAAGATGTCTATGATAATCAGAAACATTTAAAAAGCATTCAAATAGATCTGTACACAATACTCAGGCTGTAGCCAAGCTAATGTTGTATAGAATTCCAGAAACACCTGCTTACTTCTGTTTTCTTGAATCATAAAGGAAAACGTCCTGTATGCTTTTTGTAACTACCTTTTTGAACTGTTCTGCTTCCATTAAGGATCTCATAGAGAGTTATAGAGGTATAGAATTGTGCAGATAGAAACAGACCATTTGGTCCATCTACGCTAATCCTACTTGCTTGCATTCAGCCTGTATCCCTCCACTTCTTCTCTCTTATCTATACAAAATTCTTTTGAAAATCACAGTAACACACACAAAAAATGCTGGTGAATGGCAGCAGGCCAGGCAGCATCTATAGGAAGAGGTACAGTCAACGTTTCAGGCCGCGACCCTTCGTCAGGACCAACTGAAAGAAGAGATAGTAAGAGATTTGGAAGTGGGAAGGGGAGGGGGAGATCCAAAATGATAGGAAAAGACAGGAAGGGGAGGAATGGAGCTAAGAGGTGGAAAGTTGATTGGCAAAAGGGATACGAGACTGGAGAAGGGAGAGGATCATGGGACGGGAGGCCTAGGGTGAAAGAAAGGGGGAGAGGGGGGAAAAACCCAGAGGATGGGCAAGGAGTTATAGTGAGCGGGACAGAGGGAGAAAAAGAGGGGGAAATAAATAAGTAAGTAAGTAAATAAATAAATAAATAACGGATGGGGTACGAGGGGGAGGTGGGGCATTAGCGGAAGTTTGAGAAGTCAATGTTCATGCTATCAGGTTGGAGGCTACCCAGACAGAATATAAGGTGTTGTTCCTCCAACCTGAGTGTGGCTATTGTATCTGCTTCTATCACTTCCTCTGGCAGCTTGTTCAATTCAACCACCTCGATGTGAAAAACTTGCTCTTCAGATCTCCTTTAAATTTCTCCCCTCTCTTAAACAAATTCACTCCCACTTTGTCTCCCCAACTTCAAGAAGAAAGACTCCGACTATCTATCCTATCTATGACCCTCATAGATCACCCCTCAGACACCAACACTCCAGTGAGACAATCCCAGTTTATCCTATCTTTCCTTGTAACTGAAGCCCTCCATTCTAGCTAGTGTCCTAGTGAATGTCTTCTCCACTCTTTCTGATGATCTCACAGCCTTCCTATGATGTGTTGACTCAAACAGTATATAATAAAATGTGACCTTACCAATGTTTTGTTCAGCTGCAACATGACATCCCAACTCTTGTATTCAATACCTTGGCCTATGTTTTCTTTTCTTTCCCACTTCTACCTGTGTTACCGTTTTCAGGGAGCTATGAACTGGCACCTCAAGTTTTCTTTCTACATCAACTTTCCTGAAAGTCTCAGTCGTTTACTGGCTTGCCAGTATGTGGCCTTCCAAAATGATTCGGTTTTTTCCTCTATTATTATGTATTACATTGTACTGCTGCCGCAAATACGACAAATTTCATGACATATGCTGGTGATATTAAACCTGATTCTGATTCTGATTCTTAATTACCTCACACATGTCTGGATTAAATTCCATCTGCAACCACTTTTCAGCTGATCTATGTCCCTTTATAAACTATATAATGGATAGCCATTTTTTGCTATCCGTGACTCTACCATATTCTGTTGTCATCAGCAAACTTACTGATCAGATGACCTGCATTCCCATCCAATACAACGAAGGCCCCAGCACCAGTCTATGTGGAACATCACTGCTTATTGACCTCAAGGCAGAAAATCAACCCTCACCCCTCTTTCCTCCCTGCCTCTTATCATCAAGCCAATATTTGATTCAGTTTGCCAACATACCAAACTAACTTAATCGACACAATTCCTATTTTTTTAATCCCTAATTCTTCACTGAAATCCTTTGTTCATATGAGCAAGTACTTTTTCTTTTCCATTTTATATGATATCTCAAAACTATAAATGATAATCAAAGTGTGAGTTAAAAGAAAAGAAAAAAAGGCTCTTTAATCAATGCTATCCTTATACATTAAAAACATTACATTTGCCATTTTTACAGCATCATTCACTTGTATTACTATCTCTCAGTGGCTGTCCATTATACATATCAGCTAATTTCCTTTCCATTCATCATAATGGGCAGATGATTTGATATTCTACATCTCATAGAACTGCTCGGAGTTAAATAAATGACACCCTGAGATCACTATAGATCTCAGCTGGTTTCAAGCTCACCAGAATGTTAACATTTCAATGAATGGGTGATAGAACTGTCTTCATGGCTTGAAATGACTTTTTGTTTAAAACCAAAGGATAGTACAGCACAGTTTCCCCATGACATTTAAAGTCTATAACACCTGGTGCTTAGATACAGGAATATAGAAGAAGCTGCTTTTAAACCCAGGGAAAATCATTCTAGTTCGAATCCCCTTTAATGGACATTCCCACAAGCTGTGATTTCATTCCTGGCTGTGAAACATCAAAGTCAATCACTTGAAAATTGATCATTACAAGTAAATGCACATAGATCATTACAACCAAGGGCAAATGTACTTCTGCAAATGGGAAATGATTTTGTAAAATATGACTTGATCCATAAGGTGAACTGATCCCTGAAACCAATGATCATTTGAAGTGAAGTGCATGGTACTTAATTTTCACTGATACATGTTTTCAGCCTAACTTAATAGTCTCAATGTGACCCAAGAAACGATATAGGTCAAGTAAGGGAGTCGAGTACCAAGAGTCAATGTCTCACCTCTCTTTCGCAGCTGACAGACTATGAAGGTTCTAGATATATCTTCTGCTTACTTAAGATTAGGTCTTAGCAATTGACATAATGTTCACAAAGGGAAGGTCCAAAAATATTGTGGAAGGACACAATACAGAAATCATAAGTTTTAAATCTTTACTTTCTCTTTTGAACTGCTTCTCTGCTTGGAGGAGTGGAAAGCGTTCAGTCATTCATCAACAAACCTTTAAACCTCTTTGGCATGATTTTCTGGGAAAAGGCAACACCAGTACTTGTTCTGCAGTCCCAGTAAGAATGTGTCAAGTAGTAGAAATATCCAGTATTAAGGAAACCCTTTGGTCCATAGGTCAATAGGAACATTTTCCACTAGTCCTCAGGTCTAACATCTTGCTGCCCAGGTAGTAAATCTACATGAGAGGCATTATTTATATGTGGCCTTGTTCTTCAGGTAGGGTGGACCTCCATAATCTTAGTCTGGTTAAGTGTTCACCTGTTCACTGTTCTCATAATACCTGCCAACCAGCTCAGATTGAGGTAAAAACTGTGATCATCAAATCTTCGTGATCTTTGTTTCCTTCCCCAGGATTTCCATGGCCATGTGTCAGAGATACACCTCATGAAAATTTAAGGCCCATGGAATGTTGGTTCAACACTGGCCTGGAGCTAAGTATTGGAAACAGTGGAAGGGAAAAAAAATTGACAGCAGCTTTGTGATATGAAATGGAGACGTAATTTTTTCCACCAAATGCATTACAAAGACACAATGGCAGAACATGAGGTACAAATCATCCTGACAGAGGGAAATATTCTGTGTCTGTTTTAATCATGTTAATACCAAGATAATGTGCCCCAGGACAGCTTTGAAGAAAACAAACCTCTTCTCTAATTGTTTCAGCTCAAGAATAACAATGGTACCTCCTTTGCAAAGTCACAACCTTACATTTCATTAGGATAGCAAACCTGAGGTGGTTGGCTAAGCAATCTGCAGTCAGTGAAGAGCCATTTATAGACATACAAAAATATGGGCTGAATGTTGAGCTAAAAGAGGTTGTGCATTCTCTTCTTCACAAAGCCAACTAAATCAATCTAGTGATATGACATTAAGTTATTTCCCTCCCCTACATTCCTCCAGGTTCTATTAAATTACGAGGGGTGATTGATAAGTTCGTGACCTAAGGGAGAAGGCATCAATTTTAGAAAACCTAGCACATTTATTTTTCAACATAGTCCCCGCCTGCATTTACACACTTAGTTCAGTGGTCGTGGAGTATATGGATCTTGGACTTCCAGAAAGTGTCCACAACAGGGGTGATTGATAAGTTCATGGCCTAAGGTAGAAGGAGATGAGCTGTTAACTTCAAACTTTCTGCCTAATCACTCAAAGAGTTGACCTACACGTGCATGTAACGAGAGCTGTAGATCTCCTTCTACTGTAGGCCACAAACTTATCAATCACCCCTGCTGAGGACACTTTCCGGAGGTCCAAGATCTGTATGCTCCACGACCGCTGGACTAAGTGTGTAAATATAGGAGGGGACTACATTGAAAAATAAATGTGCTAGGTTTTCTAAAATTGACTCCTTCTACCTTAGGCCATGAACTTATCAATCACCCCTCATATGTATAAAAGACCTTACAATCTACAACAGGTTAATTTAGGACAGGAACAGGCCCTTCAGCCCAGAATTTTGTGCCGAACCAATTAAACTCGTAATCAAATTGCCAACTAAACTAAGGCCTTCTGTCTGCACAATGTCCGTATTCTTCCATTTCCCTCACATTGATGTGCCTATCAAAACATCTCTTAAAAGTTTCTAATGTTTCTTCCTTGACCACCACCCGAGGCAGCGCATTTCAGCCCCCAACCATTGTGTAAAAAAGAACCACCCCTCTCATCTCAGTTGAAATTACTCCCTCTCACCTTAAAGACATGCCCTCTGATATTAGACACTTCAACCCTGGAAAAAGATATGATCTGTCTACTCTATCTATGATCTCATAATGTGATGAACCTCTATCAGATCTCCCCTCACCCTCCACTGCTCCAGAGAAAACAACCCAAGTTTGTCCAACCTCTTGTTATAGAACATGCCCTCCAATCTGGGCAGCATCCTGGTAAACCTCTTCTGCATCCTCTCCAAAGTCTTGACATCCTTCCTATAATGGGGCGACTGGAACTGTATGTAATACTCCAGATGCAGCCTAACTAGAGCTTTATAAAGCTGCAAGATAACTTTCTGACTTTTGAACTTAATCCCTCGACTAATAAAGGCAAGCATGCCATAAGCCTTCTTAACCCTCCTATCAACCTGTGGGATCCCAAGCTATGAACGTGGATCCCAAGATCGTTCTGCTCATCAACACTGTTAAGCGTCTTGCCGTTAACAATGTGCTGTCTCTTTACATTTGACCTGCCAAAGTGCACATCTGGGCAGTTTAAACTCTATCTGCCAGTTCTCCACCCGTAATATCTACAACTGATCTATATACCAGTCCTCCACCCGTAATATCTACAACTGATCTATATATTCTTTGCCAGTTTTCTACGCTATTCACAATACTGTACCACCAATCTTTGTATCATTGGCAAACTTACCAACCCACCCATCTACATTTACATCCAGGTCATTTATGTACATCACAAATAGTTAATCTTCGTGTACTAGTTTTATCTAATTCTCAATTCTCAAACTTTAAGTAACTCACATTTCTCTTTTTGTGCGTATCAGTACTGGTCACCTCTGCTTATCTAAATTTTGACTTTGTTTTTCCTTTTTCTTTTAGTTTGGTCGGGGCAGCTAGCTATGTTATATAGTACTGCCTTTAGTACAGATGAACTGTTACTCCATAGCCACATTAAGTTATCTGATCTCACCCTGTCAGAAATATCCCCTTTATTCACATATCTCTCTCCCATGTCCTCTGCTACCTAAATCAACTTTATTTTCTCTCTTTCCTTGTTCCGATGAATGGCTTCAGACATAAAGCATTACTTGTTTCTGTTTCCACAGATGCTGCCTAACCCATTCAGTGTTCCAAGGGCTTCCTGTTTTATTTCCCATTTCCAACATCCATAGTTTTTTAATGTTAATTTTCATTTATTTCCCCTTGGAATGGCTAAACAATAACATCACATCCATGGATTGATCAAAGATGTTCCTCAAAACTAGTCAAAAAATTTAAGCTATAGGGAAAATTAGGAACTTAACTCCAGCTCAGCCTTAATATCAAATACCTTGTGTTTGCTAACAAAACATACATGACCCAAAACTAGCTTCAATCCCTTCTCATGCAACAATGGATGATAATTTTGGAAAAGAGACATGGGAAGGAATTTTAACTCTCACCTTGCAACCCCACCCCACCAAAGAAGTGACCTGAAGTTTGGGGATGGGGGAGGGGTGTATGAGTATTAAAGCATTTTGCAAATGGCTTCAACTTGCCACTTTTTCCAGATGCTACCAATGAGCAGGGATGGAAAGTGGAATACTTGTTCCCAGGATTCCACAGGTGGGTCAATATTATAATGAGGCCACACAGGTTAAGATGTAATCTCTTTTCATTTTAACATAAGAAAACCTGGCAACTAGAAAAAGATGAGAGTGACCACTTATTTAATATATAATATATCATACTACAAGCAGAATGCACAATCTGCCTGGTGTCTCCAGCTCACCTGCTTCCACCAACCACCTGTCTGATCTGCATGACTGATCATCTACTTTGAATCTCCTGATGTCCTCTCCCTGTGTTCTCCATGCAACCTAAACCTGTACTTTACACTCCTCTGCTCACTCCGATGTCTCCATTATCTTTCTCACTGATGTCTCCCTGGTGACCTAGCCCAACAGCCCTATGATGTTCTCTAAATTCTGATAGGTCCATCGTCCCATTCCTTCCTTCCGTTCACCTTTCCAAGTGCCCTATTTGTAGAAGCACGACTTAACCTGTCAAATATAAACATCTCTGTTAGACATCCATTGGTGTTATTACTTTCCAGTGGAAAAGTAGAAAACATGATACTTATTCTCATGCAGGAACCAAAGTCAAAGCAGAGACAGTATCAGTGCTCAAGGAAACACTAATGAATGGGGAAGCTATTTCAAAATCTCATTCGGAATAACCAACAACAGATAAATAATGAACAAATTGATTGGTTTCATTCTCATCTTTCAGATGCAGAAATGCACTAATTGTGTTGATTCCGGACACACAGTCAGTGGCTGGGAAAAATGAAACATGATGCTGCTTTCCAACCTTTACATCATTTGTACGGGAGATCTAAAATAAAGCTGTTCTGCTTTTCGATTAATGATTCAGAACAGCGCATAGAAATGCAGCCAATTACAAACCAAGCTTGGCCTCACCTGGAGCAATTTAGAATGCAGTGTCCTTGACTTCAGACCCTTGAAAATTCATTAGGCTACTGTATTCCACACCAGAACATGGCTCCTATCGCATCAACAAATGCCACCATACTGACTCTGTTCGACAAAACGACAAATAGATTGGCAGTTAAACAGTTACACGTCCACTAGAAAAATATCCACTCATGTAACAGACGTTCTGTGTTGAAGGGTAACTCATTCCTTGCTCATTTTCTCATTCAACTGCTTGTGCTCTGGACAATTTCCCTACCCAAGAACCTCTCTACATAGCAAGGTATTAGCCTTACACAAGAGTCAGAATGCCAAGAGCTGCTGCTGATATATCACTATATTATCCACCGATCTGAATGCTGATCACAACGCTCTTTTTGCCTGCTTCTTGAAGTTCTATAACATGGTTTGATTTTATTGTAACTAGGTTGGAAGGACATTCATTGGGCAATAAACTAAAATTGTTATTGTTCATGTTTCTCATCACTGTTCGTCTTTTGAAGTTCACCAGATTAGATATGTTTATTTAAAATAGATTTCTCTTAAGTTTCTAAAGTCTGGTAGTTATTCATACACTGTCCTCATAAAAAAAAACAAAATACATAAAAATAAAGATCTGAGGTCTTCTTGGCATTGTTCTCCTCTCATAATTTCATTCTGGTTTTGTGAGAACAATACCTTGCCACCACATATTTTGTACTCCGCCCAAACTCACCTCTTGGATCCATCACACCCCACATTCTCCTGGTTCATCCATTAAGCCAGACGTGCTGGCCAAGAGTGAGCTGGACATCTGCAGTCAGCAACATCTCATGATCCAGTGTGTCAGAAAGTGTACCATCATCTGTAAGTGTTAAACTTGGATTTGATACCTAGAAAACTGCAATTTCTATAAAATCAGGTTTTTAATGTAGTAGTTCTCATTATTTAACCTCCCCTCACTTCTAGGCTTCAGTCAATTGAATGCTGCCAAGTCTCTTAGTCTCCTTCTTAGCCACTGCCAGGGTTTGCGTTCTGTCTACTGAATCTAGATTCTAGACTTAATTGTTTCTCCAGACCCCAATAAACCAAAGAGCAATGATTGCAGCAATGATCTGTAGCACCAAGAGATGAACCTCAAAGAGGACCACAACATTGTCATTAGATTTGGAGGTTTGCATGCCTCAATGACCCAAAGAACTATGTTGACTGGAGTCAGGGCTTTATTCTTTGGCTCTTGGTAGGGTCAGCCATGCCAAACATGTCAGAGTGTAGAGGCCAGACTAAGAGTGGTCCACCAGTCCTCCAAGTTCAGGGGTTCAGCTCAGGGCTAACAACCTTGACTGGTAAAACAAAATTGTTAAGGAAACCACAAAGAAGAATCCTTCTACATCTGAGTGTGACAGTATTTCTGAATCTCCACCCAGGACTTGCATGACTGACAGTGGTGAAAACCGAGAGGAAGCTACTGACACGATGAAGGAAGCCCTGAACACCGCCAGAGATGGAGAACCTTCATTGCTGCTCTAAATGCCAGCAGCATAATGGGCAAAATAAGGAAAAAAACAAGAGATGTTCATGAAAACAACTGACTTTTTCTTTCAGTTAACCAACCATTTAAATTCTACAAATTGCTTCCCAGCCCCTGAAGATTTTTTGACCACTTCCATCAAATCTCAAATGAAGTTTCACCAGAGTTAGATGGGATTGCCCCCATGTGGTGCTACTGGAATGAACAAATATCACAATTGGCTTGGGTTTGATTAAAGCACAGTACACAGTCATCTGTCTTTCTGCATTTAGTGGTTTATTTCTTTATGACTTCATTCAACAGTGTGCACTTTTATTTATTCAACATTTGATTTGAAATAAGGTGCTGAGGATCTCTTTCCAGCATTGAACATGAAGTAATCTGTCACTTTTATTACAAAATTTATTGGAGTGTCATTTGGGTTTGAATAAGGTACTGTTCTATTCTGCAGTGTTTATAAAGTACAATCAAGGTCACCAATGAACAATTTAACACTTGAAGTTTCAACAAGACCTCTCTTCTCCTGAAGATGGAGACTCACTGTAGAATTTTCTGATTCTCCTGTGTGGTCTGGTATCATTCTTACCTACCCGATATTACACTTCGTTTCACAGCTGATTAGGAATGAAAACTTCTGTTGGCTCACTGTTGTGGACACTTTTAGCAATCTCACAGTAGTCTACATGGGACTCATTATCACAGCCAGAACTCAAACCCAGGACATTCTGAAGCTGGCTGATTCAGTGAACAATTCATTGAACAATACCTGTTCATTATCTGGCACTTCAGTGGTCCAGATCTGGTTGGAGAATGGCAGAGATTCATTTTAGAGCAACACACACAAAATGCTGGAGGAATTCAAGTCTGGCAGCATCTGTGGAGGGTTATAAACAGTCGACATTTTGGGTTGAGACCTTTTGTGCACAAAATGCTGGAGGAACTCAGTAAATCAGGGAGCATTTATGGAGGGGAATAAGCAGTCGACACTTCAGGACAAGACACTTCATTGGGACGGAGGGTCTTGGCCTGAAACTTTGACTGTTTATTCCCCTTTTTGGCTTTCTGAGCTCCTCCAATGTTTTGAGTGTGATGCTCAAGATATCCAGTATTTATAGAGTCTCTTGTATTTGAGATTCAGTTCAGAATTGTCTGCATTTAGTACATAGACAACAAATGCCCTGTTGAATATAGAGGTCTCAGAACTGCCACCTGAATCTGTCAGTTTGCTTGACCATTGGATTTCCGATAGGCTTACCAGATATACCAGATCTGGCCCAATAAGTCCATCTTCTTTTCTTCTGAAAGGATGCAATTATAAGCTTCCTTTACCTAAAGTCAATATCAGTTCATACTGTACATTCATCATCAAGCTAATGAATGTGACTAAAAGAAATACTTTTACTGGAACATTTATCATTATTTTTACTTAGTGGTGGACAGCATTAAAAAAACACTGATTTGAAAATATGGCCTGATAGATCAAGGAAGTAAGAGGAACAACTATGTTTTAAATTGGATTTCTATGTGTTTCCAGGACATCACCAACAATGTAGAAGTAATGGATCCTCCAGTGGCTGGTAACCATGACATCACTGACTGTAATACCATCAAGCAATCAGTATGTGTGAGAACCAAGACAAAAATATATTATTTTAAGAAAGTAATGTCTGCCTAAGGGAACCTAAAAGAAATTAATAGGAACATTCTACTGAAAGGTGCCTCGATTTTGGAAAAAAAATGGAACATTTTAAAAAATGTCAAATGGATGAGAATGAAGGGCTTCTGTAAAATGGTCAATTAGAAGAGGAATTTTAAAAAAAACATCAAGTGTAAGGATGGTGAGGAAAGTAGGTTAAATGAATACAAATGAAGGATTTTAAAGGGATATTGTGTGTAAGTAAAGCACAGAACCCAAATGTAAACACATGAGATTCTGCAGATTCTGGAAAGTCAGAGCAACACACACAAAATACCGGAGGAACTCAGCAAGTCAGGCAACATCTATGAAGATGAGTAAATGGTTGAAGTTTAGGCCTGAGACCCTTCTTCAGGACTGGAAACGAAGGGGGCAGAAGCCAAAATAAGAAAATGGGTGGAGGGAAAGGAGTACACATTGCAGGTGATAGGTGAAACCTGGTGAGGGGGAAGGTGGGTGGAGGAGGGGATGAAGAGAGAAACTGGGATGTGCTAGGAGGGAAAGGTAAAGGACTGAAGGGTTCCCCATTTGCCCATCACCTCTCTCTGGTGTCCTTCCTTTTTCTCTTTCTCCCATGGTCCACTTTTCCACTTATCACCTTGCAGCTTCTCACTTCTTCCCCCCTCCCCCACACATTTACCTTTCCCTCACCTCTCTTCACCTATCAGCTGCCAGCTTGTACACCTTCCCCTCCCCCACCTTCTTATTCTGGCTTCTACCCCCTTCCTCTCCAGTCCCGATGAGTGGTCTTGGCCCAAAACATCGACTGTCTATTCTCCTCCATCGGTGATGCCTGACCTGCTGAGTTCCTCCAGCATTCTGTGTGTATTGCACAGAACCCAAACAATAATATCATAACTATGAGAGAAGTTAAGAAGCTGACATTCTGAAAGATTAAAACAGCAGAGAAGAGATGAATGGTTGAAGTTTTTAGTTAATATTTCTCTAAATTACTCTTTGGAGAGTAACCTCTCTTGCTTGTGTTACTCATAATATCCTGGAGAATATTAAATTCAGGCACTGAATAATATTGTGAAGGAATTATCAGCCACTGCTGAAGATCTACAAACATTTGAAAAGATTCTATTTTTGATTTGGCCAACAGCAAGCCTGTATGCCTCATAGTATATTCTCAGTGTGAGGCTTGATCACCACTTATATTACAATCAATACCTAGGATAAAATAGGAAGCGCAAAACATTGTCTGATAAAGTTCTGCATGTCTTCAGAAGCACCCCTTGATCATGTCTCAGAAATTCCTCTCTGATAGGTCACAGAGTTATGGAGTCCTCTGAACATACAGCACAGAAACCGGCCCTTTTGCTCAGATCATCCAAGTCTACTTTTGAGCCTCCTACATCCTTCCATGTCTTACCTCTTCAACTGCCTGTCTAAATATCTTTTGAACATGATTGTGTTGGATTCTATCACCTCCCCTGGCAATGAGTGCAGAAGCTAATATCCCTGGCAGTAATTCCCAACTTGAAATAAGTTGACAGTATTTATGATTGGGAAGAAATTAATTTGCCGCAATGAGTAAGTAAATCTAACAACTTCTGGAATATGCACTAGTACAGTCTAACACAAAAGTCTAGAGGTCACTGTCAGTAATTTCCAAACAGTACAGTTTTGCAACTTGATTACTGTGAAATCTGCAGAAGTCAGCGAACTGAGCTGAGTTTATCATTAACCCTGAAGTTTCTAACTAAACTGTAGTTTAGGAACACTCTAAAACCTAAATAAAGACTGCATCGTTAAAGTATGAACTGTCATTCTCTTAAAATTCCATACCTTTATATAAAATTTAAAAATTACTTTTTTAAGTTATTTCTTCTAAAATTTATGATGTCTCTACCTTATTTTAATCTCACTTGTATGCTCCTGTCTCTATGGTATTCAAAATGTTTCAAACCTATCTTGAATATGTTACCTTTTGCCTTCTGGTTTGCCCTGTAAGAATTACCTCAAGGTGATTGGCTAATCAGCCATTTTACCGCCAGCACTGATGCCAGATGCCAGAAATTCCTGGGAACCAACACTGAGAAAGGTTAAATTCATGCTATAGAGATTGATTTTCTTCAGTTTCAAAACGTCAACTGAATAGTAGGATGTTCCAGTAAAGGAAGAGCAGAACTTGAAGGAGAAGAAAGGGCTTGGAGTGCCTCCATGGTAGTCAGCTATGTCATAATGCTATTCTGTTAATGAAGTGCATTCAAATATTTTACATGTTGTTTTATGGAATGCAACCAACAAATTTGAACACTAAAAATAATGAGCATTGAACAATATGTATCTTTTAATTGCTGTTGGTTGTTGCCCAGAATACTGAGAGACCAACCATACACATCCTTGCAGAGTGCTATAGGAATTTCCATGACTACAAGAAAGAACATAAGGCTCCACAGTTTAAGGTCATTTCCAAATGATGCCAGTCCTTTAGTACTGCACTAAAGGAGCAGTGGTTAAGGCTTCTTTCTGATAGAAGGTGACCCTATTTCCGAGGCAGTTCCTAACTTCTGATAATCTTATAGACAGTACAAATCAAAAGAAAAATGGTAGGCTTGAAGGAGTGATAAATTCCCACTGGATTTGACTGGGGTTTCTTATATGATTTCTGCTGCTTTTAAGATACATGGACTGCGAACATTGGTGACAGATGTTAAACCAAGGAAATAAAAATAAAGAGGATTAATTTCAGGCACAGGTTTGCAAAATAATTTAAATTTATATGCAAATATATGTTAAATGTCATTTATAACATGTAAAACTTTGTATAAATTCAAAAGTCAATGGAATTCAATTCATAAAGGTAATCTAAAAAAGGGATTTGCATCAACTATTTTGATGAAAGGCAATTAGCAAAGATAATAAAATAAATACGAAGTGAAAATGTTAATTCAATCATTAGAAAATGCAATGATTAGAAAGAACATGTCTTCACATTTGCATCATGTGACTTTACACCATTAGATCACAAAAATATGCCTGCATTCATAAAACTACAAAGAGCATCAAAGCTGATTCCAGTGCAAAGCAATTTGGCTCGGAGCAAAGATGAAAGAAACTTGACCTTAACACATTCCAGAACAAAGGCATGGGAAAATTTCAATGAAATTTATAAATTGTTTAACAAAGGCATAAAATGTTGGAAACATTCAGGAGGTCAAGCAACATCTGTGGAAAGGAAAGCAGTCAACATTTCAGGTCAAGGACAAAGGATTGGCCCTGCTTATCTTTCTACAGATGCTGCCGGATGTGTTGAGTCTTCTTAGCATTTTTTGTTCTTTTATCTCAGATTCTGAGCAGCTTCCATTTATTTCACTTTTAGGTGATAAGATATGGAGTGGCAAAACAGAACACATGAAAATCATAGGAGGAAGCTAGCTGTCGTATCACCCAACTGCAATAATCTCCAGGATACATCTTAACCACCAACAAAACCGTACTGTCTCACTTTACTCCACCCAGTCACCACCACCATCCACTGTTTGCAACAAGCAGTCAAGCAACCTAAGTGCGAATAGGGCGGATCTTCTGCTGACTCCCGTTCACTGGTTGTCTCCCTTGGACTACAAAGCTTCTTTTAGCATGATTCTAGGTGCTGGCTTCTATTTGGAGGCTGCCTCCTGTGCAACAGACTGCCTCAGAGCAGCATCAGACCATAAGTAACTGGCTGGCTGTACTCCCAGAATACGTATGACAGGTCGTGAAGCCCTGTGCTAGGCTTACTGGCTATCAATCATGGTTGTAAAATGGAATATTTGTGAATGCCCTTGACATTGGAAAACAATTAAAAGGATGCAAGACCTTCTGTAATATGGAAATATGTTATAAATTTCAAACATGCACATATATTTAAAACAATGAAGTACTGATTCAGGTTTAAAAGAAAGTTTACTCTCCTTCCTGATTAATAGCTGTTTCCACATGTCTGTGTCAGGCTAAATGTGGCAGTGGGTTAGTGGGTAGTTACACCAGCTTGTGAGACTAGTTAGCTGAGTTTTTGTGTTCCAGGACGAACACTCATCTGAGTGGACAACTACACTTCGGCTGATGCCCTAGCATCCTGAGCTTGTGTTCAGATAAGTGTGTTAGCACTCGCATTGCTGTCTGGCATTTTAATCAGAAGATCTCGGCCATTATTTTGGGCTCCATATCTAAGAAGGGATTTTCTGACATTGGTGAGAGTCTAGAGGAGCTTTATGAGAAGGATCCCAGGAATGAATGGTTACCACATGAGGAGCATTTGATAGCTCTGGGCCTAAACTTGCTAGAGTTTAGAGGAATGAGGGGAAATCTCATTGAAGCCTACCAAATATTGAAAGGCCTAGATAGAGTGGATGTGGAGAGGATGTTTCCAATATAGGGAGAACCTAAGACCAGAGGGCACAGCCTCAGAATAGTAGGAGTTTCTTTAGCCAGAGGGTGGTGAATCTGCAGAGTTCATTACCACAGATGGCTGTGGAGGCCAAGTCATTTGGTACATTTACAGCGGAGGTTGACAGGTTCTTGATTAGTAAGGGCATCAAAGGTTACCGGAAGAAGGCAAGAGAATGGGGTCGAGAGAGAAGAGAAATCAGCCATGATTGAATGACTCAGTGGGCTACAAGCCTATCTCTACTCCTATGTCTTTTTGTCTCATGCTCTTATTATTTCAAAGCAGGTAAGAAAGAATAAGAACTACAGGACAAAAACATAGTCAAAAATTATTTTGAATTATATCAGTAAAGAGTTCAAATAATTTTGTATTCTTTGAACATAAGGTAATAGAAGAGATGTATTGGGCTTATTCAGAATGCATACATATACAGTAAAGAGAAATAAGACTTCCAGAGGCTGAATGAGCATTAATATTTTCAGTGTTGTGTATCCATGGTCCAAATGAACCAAACATAGAAACCTGGAGGCACAAGGGAACCTGGAGCAAAACATGAGCTGTTGGAAGAACTTAGTAGGTTACGCAATGTCTGTGGAGGAAAATGGACAGTCTGATGAAGGGTATTGACTTGAAACCTTGACCGTCCATTTCCCTTCACGGATACTGCCGGACCCACAAAATTCCTCCAGTAGCTCTGTTTTTGATTCAATTGCAGAAACTTACCTCATCCAAAATTATTTTACCTTTAGGATTATTACATAAACAAAATGTTATTATAAGTTTGATCTTGGCTTAAGAAATATGACTGTGCGAATTTGTTAGGATCTAAAGGAACTTGGTTCTGGAAAGGCATACAAGAATTAAAGTAAGACAAGGTAAGTCTCTGGTAAGGAGTAGATTAGTGTAATATTAGACATTGTATAATAAAGTATTAGCAAACTAAGCCGCAAACTTGACAGTTCTATTACAAACAGCTATAAGCAATAATGTTTGCAGAATTCCACTTCAATTTAACCAAGTGCAACATTTTTCATGAGTTCCTTTTTGTGTTTATTTCAAAGATCAGAAAATGTCTATGTTCCCATTCCCCACCCAAATGCATGGACCACTGCATAGGTCTGCTTGAATGGAAAATTCCCTCTATTAGATTCCCTTATTAAGATTTTTATGCCATTCTTTAAAGTGAAAAAAACATTATCATAAAAGAAAACCAGGCAGTATATTGTGAGTAATAGTGTCAGGAACAGTGTGAATATTTCAGCTGTCACTCGGCATTGTTTAATTAGAATCTATCTGCTATAACTGATATACTGATATGCAACCAATTTTGGAAAATCCACATTCCAATAAAAAAGTGCACTGTACCTCATTTGTGTCTCAGTGTGTGCATCGAATTAATAACAGCTTCCTGTTTGACTATTTCACAAGACTGAATTCCTTTGTGAGAGCTAGGTTTGTTGGAAAGCAATTCAACTTTTTCAATGACCTGTTCCATAATAAAAGAAATCTTGTTAAATAACAAGTTATTGAAAAAGTCCATGCTCTATGCCATCCTACAGTTGCAGTTGAGGAAGCTGGCACATCAGGCGATTACATAAGCAAGTCTTAAGGTGGAAGAGTCAGAGACAGGAAATAATCGAAAGCACTATTAATTTTATCAGAGGATCTTGTTAGGTTTGTCTTGTCTCTGAAAAATTTACTCCAATATTCCCTTAGAATTTATCTTTGGTTTTGCTTATCTATGATTTAATTAATAAAAAAAACATTTGAAGTACTATTTTTGAGGTGAAGAAGTAGTTTATCTAAATTCAAGTACTTTCTTACTACGACCAAACTGATTTTAAGTTGATTTTTCTAGTTAGGTGAAAACAAATAAAAAGGAAATTCTGAGATGGCTAAGCAAGCATATGTGGAGAGAAAAACACAGAGTTGATGTTTCAAGTCAGTGACTTTTCTCTGTCTGAAATATAAATTCTGTTTCTTTTCTATACTGTAGACAATGCCTTTGTCACTATGTCTATTCATCAATTTCTATTTTATTTCAGATCTTCATTATTTTTAGTATTTCACTTTTAGATCATCAATTTGGTAAAGCTTTATTTCAGATCAACTGCCCTGTCTCCTGACCATTCATTAAATAAATATAGGTATATTTTAAGTTAAACATTAAGCATTTGATTTTGTTGGCATTCTGTAGTATCATTCAAAAGGATGATATAATAATAAATAAACTGAACAAGGTAAACTTTTTTTAATGTAAAAGAAAAATAACCTTATCTTTCATTACCTAATGAGTATTTCCTAAAATTATGTTTTGAGGTATGACATCCAATAATGAGAATTATGCTCTGAGTCTATTATTTTTCACCCAGTGATGCATTGCTCTGATAATGAATTGCTCTCACTAAATCCTAGGGATCAATTCTAACCTAACCTTTCCAGAGTACATTGGATGCATGGATGAATACAATTGCCCAAGTAAACATTTCTCAGCTGGTCTCCCATTAAGTATTGAATATGGACAACAAAACCTTCTGAGATGCTTATGAATGGCATTATTGGAATGTGCAGACTGTGAAAATCTCCCACCAGAATCTTGAGAGAAGGAGAATCACAGAGACATACAGGAGAAAATTGAGCTGTTTAGCCTACCAAGTCCACAACAAACTCTCTGGCCATTGATATTAATACTATTTCCCTTCATTTGGACTGTATCTTCCTATGCTTGCCTCAATGGTAGCACATTATTGCAGTTGGGAGAACCACTGCCTCATAATGCAAGAGACCCAGGCTCAGTCATGACCTTGGGTGTCGTCAGTGTGGAATGTATGTATTATCCTTGGTCTTCCTCTCAACTCACAAAGATGTACAGATTTGTCGGTTAATTGGCCACTGTAATTTGCCCCTAGTGTGTAGGTGAGCTGTAGAATCTATACAGAGTGTAAAATAATGTAGGGAGAATAAAAATGAGACTCATCTACTTTGAGCATAAATGAAAAGATGTGGCCGATGGATGACGTGGTCTTAATGGGTTGAAGGGCGTATTTCCGTGCTGTTTCTCTGCATGAGTCCATGACTCTATTTAAATGTCTCTGAAACATAGTAATTTTATCAGATTTTACCACCTTCACTGGCAGTGTGTTCCACATATCAACAAGTCTGTGTTAGATCTGTGTACCCTTCCGATTCGCTTTAAAGCGTCTTCCTCTTACCTCAAACCTATGCCCTCTTGTTTCTGATACACTTAACACAGGAAATAAAATTGACATTCTACTCAATCTATGTTCTTATAATCCTCTATATTTTTATCAGGTCACCCCTCAGCCTTGACTACTACAGGGAATTGTGAACACGAAATGCATTAGTTATTTTACAATATTTGTCTTTTGCAGCAGAAAGAATAGGAGATCCCCATAAAATGGGAGGGCAGAGAGTTTCTCCATTTAGCTCCTTTAAGCTATGTTATTTTCCGTGTGTAACCTACAGAATGGATTAAATCAGGGTCACCTAATGAAATGATCTAGTTATCTTGCTGCCGATGGGGAATGAAATTGTTTGCTCGAATATATATCACAGGCACACTACAAGTTCAAATTCAGACCTCTGATAAATATTATCAAAGCAAACCCTTGCAGGTTTCCCTCTTGAAAAGATCAATATTATTGAACTCACTACTGAAAACTTGAGGAATTGTTTTGGGAATATAGAGAAATATTTCAGAGTTTTATCTTACCTATGATTCAATTGGTTGGGTTGAGCAGTGTTTTGATCATTTCAACTAAACTCTGAGCTTAAGAATCAGAAAACTAAGAAACTCAAAACAGAACTGCACTTGTCTCCTAAAAATGTCTGCAATATGTCAAAATACAATCCACAGGAAATATTTTACAATTACAATGTATGAAGGGGCAGCTTGACTTGAATATAATTTGTATTTTTCATTTCTCTAAAGTACAGGATAAGCAGGGTTTTATGCAGGGCAGTAGCAGGTAGTTATTGAAATGAGATTGCAAAGGCACAAAGAAAAGATGCTGAAATCAATTCTGGAGGGCAATCAGATGCACTGACATATAGAATAAACAAGGATGTTTGCAATAGTGGACACAAACCATTTAGGAGCTTGACGCTCAGATGTGAGTGAAATGTGGTGTCTCAGTGTGCAGGTAGGAGAGGAGATGAAAAGCTTTTGGACAGGATTTCAAATTCTGGTTTTGGTTTTACTAGACTTTATCTGCTGGAAATTCCAGGTATTGATGCCCTAACGTCAGACTGATATTCCTGCAACTCAAAGCTGTTCAAGGAAGTGGAAAAGGGACAAGTCCATTGACTCAATACAGGAGAATAGGCAATCAAACAGGTAATAACAATTTCAGGCAACATTTCCTTGCTGTTACAAATAACTCAAGTGTCATAAGCTGATAAGAATATGTGCCTTTGCTTCCTAAAACTTCTTAAAATGTCTTTCTCCATTATCCATTTAGAAATACTTGACAGTTTTAAATTGGACAGAAAGGACAGATTTGGTATTTCCAGCATCTGCAGAATTCCTGTTGTTTGTGTTTTTAAGATTTGGTATTTTCATTTGTTCCCCTGGAGAACATGAGAACTTGTGCCTGGATTCTATGCACAGTAGTGGACTAATTTGTGAATGAGAAAATGGATCAGCTCCAGATGTGATTGTGTGGTTGGAGGACAATTCAAGATGCTTAAGACACAACTGTGAGGGATCACACTCATGTCATTCAAAGTGGCAAAAACACAGGAAAATAATACCATCTTTTTTCACTAAAATTAGCCATGTAATTTATACCTTTCAAGTGAATGAACTGACAAGACAAATTATAGGAATGGAGTAACATACAGGTCAGTCTAGAGTCAGCTGGCATGCAGGTACGTGTATAATCATTATGGCAGGGTGTGAATATGGAAATATGGGGTTGATTATCCAATTCTTACTTAAATAACTGTGTGTGTTTTCTATTCCTGTTCAGCAAAAAGAAAAAAAAATCAGGCAGACAAGTAAATAAGGAAAAAACACTTCCACACAGTTTGTTTTAGAGGAAGCACACTTATGTATCAAACATTAGAGACAGAATCACTGAATTGAGGTCACAAGCATTCATGGTTCACCTTTGTAGTTCATAGTTTATACCCATCTAGTCCTTCAGTTTAGCATAGCTTCATATCTCACACTCTATTAGTAATACATGCAATAAGTTTCCCTGACCTTCAGCTACCCACACCCCTTGCTGGCAAATGTTAATTCAAAACAAATGGCCTTGCAAGATACCAGCTGATCTTTTGAATGGCTTGAAATTTATATCCCCAATAAATAGAATGTCATTTGTCTACCTTTTTTAAAAAATTCAATCCACTTTATCAAAGAATCATTTTGCAACAAAGGGAAGCATTCAGATAGCACCATATCTCGTCTCCATATAACTCCAAATAATGACACTTTGATAACCCTATCTACTCGTAGATCTGTGTCATAAATGAGTATAGTGTTTAATTTATTCCTTTATATTGGTATTTTTGGAGGAAAGCTATAAAATGAGAACTTTGAATTCCACTTCAGTTTTGCAATATTCAAGGAAATGAAAATTCACACCAATTTGACCAATATATGAAGATAGTTGACATGTTAATATATTAGATAGACCAAAAATCAGAAACTGCTTTAAAACAGTTCAGACTGAAAAGTGTAGAGATGAACATTATAGAAACAATCACCCATCTCCCTTCAGATTGTGTATTTTCAGCATTTCCATGTGTCTTATTCTGGTGGCCTCTCTGTTTCCATCTGAGGATAACCAGCGGCAGATCAGAAAAAGCAGAGAAGTTGTATATTAAACAAATAAAAATTGATCTATTTTTATGATGACATAATGTAATTTAAGTTACAGTGTTGGATGCTCCAGACTGTTTTATGCAATAAAATTCTTTTCACTTATGCCACCAGATTGAAATGCTCCATTTTTTGCACTTTTGAAAGTGATGTTTGTAAATCTTTGTCCACAAAGATTAAAGTTCTGACAGAAAATGGGTAGCAGTATGTTGCATTCTGATCAAGTCCCAACTTTGTCTGCATTACTGCAGAGAGATATCAGGCCACATTTTCGTGAATAGGATCCAGAATATTTGCCTTCCATATTCACCATATCAGCTCCAGGATGCTGAATCTGCCAGGGCAACAGGGCCTTTGCTGATGGTATACCTTTGATGAATGTTCTATGGTGGCGTGAGTATCCGCAGGCAGGAGCCCTCTGAAAACCACTGACATCTGCTTTTAGCTTTGTCAGCTGTTAAAATCGTCAGTATTTTTCTCATTTTTTTCAGATTCTTTGATGCTGCGAGGTGGTTAGCTGTGATGGTACATACCTCCCTTTCACTTATCTATAGAAAAGCTATTTGCCACTTGCCTTATATTTGTCTCCACCATTGAAATGCAGACATCCAACAAAAACTAGCGGTAAGGTGATACCACACCTTATCTCCTTCATCGTTGACCTCTGTGGCAGAATAAGCAGAAGGCCAGGATGCACTTCGCAGCCACCCCCTCAATGTTACGTCAAGGAAGTGCAGAAGATACATTTGATTCAGATTCATTTGGATCAGATCACCAATCCCAAGTAAATGTTGTACCTTTGTTTTACCTATTGCTTCATCTATCTTCAGGTGATTTTTTTGAAACTTAAGAGTATTTATCAGAAATAAATTAAATAACACAATAAAGCCCATTAGTATATTCAAGCAGACGTCTGAGAACATACCACCCGAGTCCTGCTCCATTTCCCTGGAGGTCTATCAGATACAGATGGTCAATTCACCTGGACCTCTGTACCTATTACCAGTTAGTGCAGGTACTGTAAATAGGCACTGTGCATAACAAGTTCAGGTAATGGCTAGATCTAGGATCATCCAATGATTTAAAGATTGCTAAAAAGCAATAAAGGATGAGAACATAATTATAATGTACTCAACTATTTAAAAAATCAATTAAAACATTTCAAACATAAAACCTAACTTATGAAGGGCCTTGGCCTGAAGCATTGACTGTTTATTCCCCTCCATAGATGCTGCCTGACTTGCTGAGTTCTTCTAATATTTTTTTGCATGTAGCTCAACATTTTCAGCATCTGCAGCTTCTCTTGTGTTAATAGAATTGTAACTTGACTTTATTCTGCCCTTTCTGCAGTCGTCCCACTGAAGTGCATGGACTGTTGAATCCTGCATTACTTCCAGCTTGGCGCAGATGCCAAATTGTCCTGCTCAAATGCAAAGGAATTCTGGAAGGAAAATCACCAGTGAAGCAGAACTTCTCGCAAGACCCAGGAAAATCTGACAAATCGAGACTGGACAGAGCACTTGCTAATTGAAAGCAGTTTTGATCATGGTAATAATCTTCCCAATTCACTTGTGATTATAGAAGTAATGTAATCTTGGAGATGGGAACTGCCATCTCAGTAACAAATGGATATTGTATAGCCTTAAGAAAGTGAGAAAAGCAAAAATCAATGGTATACTTAAAAAAGTACAACCTTGTTATATATCTTGAATATGCAAAGACTTTAAAAATAAAAGAAAATAATGTTCTTGTTCCACGTAATGACCTTGATACCTCAGATGAGATTATTCCTGAAAATCTTCCATGGTAACAACAGTAGGAACCATACTGAGATATAAACTGAATTATAATGATCATAGTAAAAAACAGTAACACTGCCAGAGGATGTTAGGCTTAATTCAATTATATTCTTTCATTTTTGACGATTCAATTACGTGCCTTACATTCTTTGTAGCAATTCCATGTTTACAATACATTTAAAATATGTTATTACACCAACCATTTTAATGAGACATTTGAACAAGACTACTCATGGTTGACTGCTATGCCAAATAAAGATTTACATTAAAACTGGATCCTATGATTGCAATTTAAACAACAACTTTATAAAAATAATGCATGTAATTCTGCCACCACTAATTTGAGGATCATAATGTAAGAACACCGTGTAAAACACTGAGTATCCATCCCCTGCCAGCTTAACCTAATTTCTTTCACCAGCATTTAAAATTAAAAGGTCATTTTTTAACCCCACACAACACTTCCCATATTTACTCAACAGGGTTCTGCAGCATCTCAAACAACATTGGATCAGGTTTGATGAATCCATTTTGATGTGGCGTTAGAACTTCTGTTCCATGCTCCACCTTATTTACAGCTGATTGTCAAAATGACCGACTACAAGCAATAAATAATTGCATGGGTCAAGCAGGTGATGCTTCATTGCAAAGATCATATAAAGGTAGATATTTATCACTCAGGTCAGACTCAGGTGGTCAGCACTGACAGAGGAATAATGAGAAACTCCTTTTATATTGTTTTGAAATGAGCAGCATCTGGTGATTAATCTATTACTGAGGCACAGTTGTCACACCTGGGTTTGGATGACTTTTCCAGAAAGGTCAGCTTGGTGTCACTACAACCGATATAGGAAAATTACAGACACAGAGATCACAACTGCTCTATGCAGCAAGGTTGCTGTGCCACTTTTAAAACATATTATTATTTTCAGTACGATGTAATAAAAACTCAGAAACAAATACAATGATAACAGATGATTGACTGTGACAGGGGGCAGATTGTCAGCGGGAAGATAGAAGTGTAGTATGGTGTTTTCGTGAACCACCTGAGCATCCAAACGATATCTCAGTTGATATTTCTGCTGTTCCCAGCCTGATATCTTTAACGCTATGGTAATTCTTTAAAAACCAGTGAGTTTTTTTTTTCCTTAGTAGGTAATCAGATAACAGGCAATTATTGAAAGGGCTGACATTAGTATTTATAATCCTTATATGACAACTGAGCAACTTGAGAAAACAATGGAATATCATTTCTGTGCAGAGATTAATGAAGTGCTTGAAGCAATTCCCTTTAGTCATGACAATACCTTCTAATTAATGCAACCAAATCAGAGACATTTACAGGAATTAGATTGCTGACTGCTGCAAATGCAAACTGTACAAAGCAAACTGGAGGTCCTTTTAAACCTCATCAGAGTTTGTGCCAATTTGTTTTTGAAGCTATCACTGCCAGCCCTTTCCACTTATATCGCATTTTGTCCTATGGTCCTTGATTTCAGGTTTATAGTTCATAGAGTTATATAGCATAGCAAATAGGCCCCCACCCCACCCTCCATGTATGCCAAATACAAAGTACCCATTGACCCCAGTCCTACAGAATCCCATTTTATTCTTCAAACATTTATGTCTTCTCTCCCCCCACCCCAAAGATTCTATCATTCATCCACACTCAGGACAACTTACAGTGGCCAACTAACCCACCAAAGTCTTTGGGATGTGGGGAAATAAATAAAGCACTGGGGGAAATTCACATAATCATGGGGCAGTATGCAAGTTCTGCAAAGATAGCATTGGAAATTAGGATCGAGACTGAGATGCTGGAGCTATGAGATAGAGTATATAGATTGCCCGTGCCACCCGGTCCTTGGCATGTGTTGTATTCATCCAACTACAATGAGAATTGAGAGTGACTGATACATTTGCCCATGGTTCCCACCAAAAACTTTTGTATTCTTTCCAAGAGCTATTTTAGAAAACTCCTCTCATCCCCCGCCACCCACCACAATGTCAAACAACTATTAATGAGTCTTCTTTGACTTGTCCAGGAAAATGTCAGTATCTGCTGAAATTTCAGTCCAGTGATTAATTTGAAACGTAGATCAAGTACTGTAGGTGCTATTCTTCCATTCCTGTATTATTGAATGATGAAGAAGGATGGATGCAGGCAAATTTTGAATCATTCGATGTGTCTTCTTTCAAGCAAGAATTTGAATTTTTATTGAATACGATGATGATAAGTATTCTGCTGACATTTATGGAAATTCAAATATTGACATCTACTACTTGGTCAGATTCTTAATTTATTCCTCGATGTATTGCTCAAGGAGTATAACCAATTCTAAACATATTGGCAATGAAGGGTAAGCTTCCTGTTGCTCACTTCTCAAAACCTATGATAAAATAACAAGGCAAATAAGATTACTTATTGTTATCGAAATTCTTCTTCAGCCTTTGCCCATCTTCCTGACATAATATGTGGAATGATGCATCACTGGAGGAAACTATTTAGTTTATTTGAGTTTATACGAATAGCATATTCTAAATATTCTGGATGTTCACTATTTAACTGTAGATGACGTATTGGCAAAATATTCAAATGGTTCATCAAATGTATCTCTAAGACAGAAAATATATATAAATAGATGTGTTGTAAATTCTCCCCTGTACGTTGAGGAGGTGCTGCAGGGGAAATGAGTTCAAAGCATTATGAACTAGAGTAACACATGCACACTTAGGGCCTTTCTTCTGTGAGCTCCGATGACCGTGGGAAATGGACATCGCAGAGTGCTGGCAACAGACTGGCAAGAAAAATGGTCAGTGGGGAAAACTGGACGGATTGGGGTGGATAAAGGACTGTATGGTGAATTGGAGAGTTGGTTAAGTTTTAATGAGAGGGTGGGGAGATTTGGTGAGAAGATCATGGATGAGGGATTGTGGAAGTGGAATTATTGGGATGATGATCACAAAAAAGCGGCAGATTTTGCAGCCAGTGGTTTGAAAGTAGAGCACTAAGATTCAAGTATGTTTAGACAGCAGTAAGTGTTGGGAGAAGTTAGGAAGGGAGATATGGAAGTCTAATGGGAGTTGGGTGCTCCGCAGGAAGGGTCTATACAGAATACAGTGAAAGCTTACTACAATAAACAAGAAGATGAAAATAAATCTAGCTTAAGGAAGATAAATGGCTCACAATTTCCAGCAGTAACATGGGTATATAATGCTGGAGTAAATTCAGTCTTCCATTTCTAAGATTATGTCCTTCATGAACTTCAACATACATATATATAAGGAGTTGTTAATTCCCTACCTTGGCCGCCCCTAACACTGAAACCTTCACTAAACCAGCTCATTTGGATGGTTGACATTCAAAACTAGGAATTCAAATCCAATTGCTGTCACAAGAGATGAACAAGAGGGTTGTGAAAATGCCTGAAGGATATTCTCAAAGACCCCATAAAATAGAAATGTGGATCTCCCCCACCAGTCAAAATGTAATTTTTAGTCACCACAAAAGCACTCATCAGCTCAAATTTCTTTGATATGAGCATGCAGATGTCAAGTAAAAACATGGAAGGAGTACATTCCCTCTTGACCATCAACCCACCCACCCACCCATTGTTCTGCTAATAGACAATGTTGCTGAGGGAATTCAATGGGTCAGGCTGCATCTATAGAAGAAAATAAACAGTCGATGTTTCGAATCGAGATCCTTTGTCTGGACTACCCAGTGTCTTTGTGTGGTCTGTTTCCCTCCACAGATGCCGTATGACCTGCCGTGGACCTTGTTTCTGTTGTATTTCATACATTACAACGTTGACTACACTTCAAAAATTACTTCACTGGCTGAAACGTTTCTTGCTACATCATGACCGAGAACATGATTAGGATCACTCAAGTACAATTTAGTCAGGACATCAGATAACTACCAGGAAATAAGAGAACAAATCCTTGTCAACTAAATCTAAAATGCATTGAAACTCAGGCAAGAGGTGAAACGATTATGCTCTAATCATTCCAAACTTAAACTCCAGACCATAGACTTTAAGATGTAATAAGAAATAAAAGGTCGTCAGAGTTCAGCAAAACAACTGCAATTTACAGGAAGAGGTAATTGATATGGAATACAAGTCAATAGCATTTTAAGAGTGTAGATCAGAGAACGGCTCCAAGACTCAAAGCAGGGAATTCACCTTTCAGTCAGCTTACAGTTCAAGTTTGTTGAAGTACTGTATCCAATCAATTATGACATAAAGCAAGTTTGACTGTGACTTAAAACGGGCTGGAGTGTATTGATTTGAATAATTCGAGATTTACTGATTTGCCACCATCATTAGCTGCACTGAATCGATACTCCAGTGAGTTGCCCACGTCAGTCAAAAGGTATCTAAATCTATTTAAATTGAAGCTGTAAATTTCTGCAGAAAAGAAAATTGTTTGACAGATTTTTGACAGAGATGGGAATAGAGGGATAAAAGGCAAACTCCACATAAGGACATCTTGATCCACAGTTGGGAATAAAACAATTTAGTATTGCACTAACATAGACAGGATATAAATGTTTGTCTACATCATTAATCAAGCTGTCTGGATAAAAATGGAAAAGGCAGAATGAGCTGAATGGCCTTGTTTCATAATCTTGTGTTCTAACAGCTCATTACATTCTGCGTCTGTCTGTTATCTGTCTCTTAATCCACCTGAGTGACAACCCACTAAAGCTTGATTTGGCTACTAAATAAACCTCGTGTAACATCATGGAATTTGTCAAAATGTAAATGTTCAGCATGAGGGCACATAACACATCACCCAAAATGTAACGTCTCAAAAAAATGTGCGATTTTGACATATGACAGCGTTGATACAGGAAAATAACATGAAATAATAATGTACAAGATATAGAATGACTGAACTTCAAAATCTCTAATGTATGTTTTGTTTCAAATAATTTTCCATTCATATTCTTGTATTCCCACTTCAAGGCCGTAGATTGGGAAACTATCCAAAAAATCTTCATTAAACATCAATTGATTTTTTCTTTTGATTTCCCTTTGCCCTGCCCTCTCATTGGTTGAAAGTCTTTTCCAGGCTGGGATGTTCACTCAGTGGCCACTTTATTAGGTACACTTGTACACCTGTTTGTGAACACAAATATTTAATTAGCCAATCATGTGGTAGCAACTCAATGCATAAATGCATGCAGACGTAGTCAAGAAGTTCAGTTGTTGTCAGACCAAACATCAGAATGGGGAACAAATGCGATCTAAGTAACTTTGATTGTGAAATGATTGTTGGTGACAGATGGGGTGGTTTGAGGATCTCAGAAACTGTCGATTTCCTGGGATTTTCATGCAAAGCTGTCTCTAGACTTTACAGAGAACAGTGTGAAAAACAAAAAGCCTCAGGTGAGCGGCATTTCTGTGGGTGAAAATGCCTTGTTAATGAGAAATGTCAGGGGAAAACAGCCAGACTGGCTCAAGTTGACAGGAAGGAGACAGTAACTCAAATAACCATGTGTTACATCAGTGGTGGAGAAGAGCACCTCTGAATACACAATACATCAAACCTCAAAATGGATGGGCTACAGCAGCAGAAGTCCATGAACATATACTCAGTGACCATTTTATTAAGTTAGGAGGTACCTAATAAAGTTGACACTGAGTATATAGTTCCTATAAAAAGCATTCACCGCCCCTTGGAAGTTTTCATATTTTATTATTTTTAGATTATGAGAACACTCAGTCCTCGTTTATTGTCATTTAGAAATGCATACATGCATTAAGAAATGATACAATTGTTTCTCCGGAGTGATATCACAGAAAGCAGGACAAACCAAAGGCTAACACTGACAGAACCACATAATTATAACATATAGTTACAGCAGTGCAAAGCAATACCATAATTTGATGAAGAGCAGACCACGGGCATGGTAAAAAAAAGTCTCAAAGTCCTGATCGACTCCTGAGTCCTTGATAGCAGGCGGCAAAAGGGAGAAACTCCCTGCCATAAAGCTCCAGGCACCAACAACTGCCGATGCATTGGAAGCACCCGACAACAGCCGACACTGAGTCCGTCCATCTGAAAACTTCGAGCTTCCGACCAGCCCCTCCGATGCAGCCTCCCGAGCGCCATCCTCTGCCGAGCGCCTTCGACCTCGCTCCGGCCACCAAAACAAGCAAAGCCGAGGATGTCAGGGCCTTCTTCTCCAGAGATTCCGGTTACCACACAGTAGCAGCGGCAGCGAAGCCGGCATTTCAGAAGTTTTCCAGATGTTCCTCTGTACTCTCATGTCCGTCTCCATCAAATCAGAATTGTGCACGGTCCCCTACTTGACAGATTACAGATATCATTCACCAGAGAGGCCGCGCACGCTGCGTCACGTCGCCATCTTCTCCTCAGCCTCCATAGGATGTTTTACAATATTGAGTCACAGTGGATTAATTTGGTTTGTATCAACAGAAAAAGACTCGATTGTGTCAGAGTGAAAACAGATCTCTACAAGGTGATCTAAATTAATTACAAATATAAAACACAAAATAATTGATTGCATAAGTATTCCCCCCCACCCCCCGTTTAATATGATACACCACATCATCACTGGTGCAGCCAGTTGGTTTCAGAAGTCATATACTTTGTTTAATGGAGATCTATTTTTGGAGGCCTGTGTGCTGTCAAGGTGTTTCAATTGATTGTAGTAAAAGTACACCCCTATCTGTAAGGTCCAACTGCTGATGAGTCAATATCCTGGCAAAAAAATACACACAAAAGACAAAAGAACACCCCAAGCAGCTCCACAAAAAGGTTATTGAAAAGCACAAGTCAGGAGATGAATACAAGAACATTTCCAAGTCACTGAATATCCCTTGGAGTACAGTTAAGTCAATCATCAAGAAATATAAAGTATATGGCACAGATGTAAATCTGCCTAGAGCAGTCCGTCCTCAAAAACTGAGTGACCATGCAAGAAGGGGACTGGTGAGGGAGACCATCAAGAAACCGATGACAACTCTGGAGGAGCTACAAGCTTCAGAGACTGAGATGGAAGAGACTGCGCATGCAACAACTGCTGCCTGGGTGTTTCACCAGTCACAGCTTTATGGGAGAGTGGCAAAGAGAATGCCACTGTTGAAAAAAACTCACACAAAATCTTGGCTAGGGTTAGCCAGAAGCATGTGAGAGACTCTGAAGTCTGCTGGAAGAAGGTTCTATAGTCTGATGAAACCAAAATAGAGCTTTTTGGCCATCGGGCTAAACGCTATGCACGTGATCAAAAACACACCATCCCTACCATGAAACATGGTGGTGGCTGCATCATGCTGTGGGGATGCTTCACCGCAGCAGGCCCTGGAACGCTTGAGAAGGTAGAGGGTAAAATGAAGGCAGCAAAATACAAGGAAATCCTGGAGGAAAACCTAATGCAGTCTACAAGATAACTGCAATTTGCGAGATTTGTTTTCCAGCAAGACGATGACCATAAGCAAAATGCCAAAGCTACGCAGGAATGGCTCAAAAACATCAAAGTTAATGTCCTAGAGTGGTCAAGTCAGAGTCCAGACCTCAATCCATTTGAGAATTTGTGGCTGGAAATAAAAAGGGCTGTCAATCTCAATCCCCATGCAATCTAAAGAGTTTGAGCAGTTTTGTAAAGAGGAATGGGGAAAAATTGCAGCATCCAGATTTGCAAAGCTGTTACAGACCTATCCACAGAGACTCAAGGCTGTAATTTTTGCCAAAGGTATATCTACTAAATACTGACTTGAAGGAGGTGAATACTTATGCAATCAATTATTTTGTGCTTTAAATTTGTAATTAATTTAGATAACTTCAGAGAGATCTGTTTTCATTTTGACATGAAAGAGTCTTTTTCTGTTGCTCTGGTCAAAAAAGCCAAATTAAATCCATTGTGATTCAATGCTGTAAAACAATAAAACATGAAAACTTCCAAGGGGGGTGGGGTGAATAATTTTTATAGGCACTGTATATTGATACTGAACCAAGCCATTCCAATTTCCATTAGCACTATTAGCATACACTCAGACCATTCTCTTTCCTGTGCCTTTGCCGTTCCAAGCGTGAGCTAGTTACCTAATATATGGTATATACACTCCCTAGACAGAAAAGTAAGTTTGTTTTGTTAGGAATCTTATCCAAAAAAAAATGTAGTGCTGTACAACAATAAAATAAGAAATAATTTGGAACATTTCTGCTATACATGAGCAATGGTTATTTTGCTCTTGCTTAAGGACAGTGTAGAAAGAACACATGCCTGGAAATCAACCCCCATTTTACAGCTGTAATTGTCACATCAACATGTTACACTGAGCCTCCAAAATTCACACCATTAGCTTGACTGGAATGAACTTCAGTTAGAATTATGATAAGTTAATATTGAAGTTGTCTCCACCTTGTTTCTGGAGGGAGCATATCCCATAGATGGCAATAAAGAAACGTCGGAAAATGGAATGTTTTCTGGCCATTGGTCTGGATTTGGTGAGAAAATATCAGCACTTAGGTGAATATCTGAAAGAAACTATTATTTCCATAATATTGAAGAATTCCTTAAGGTACTATGATATGTTGCTGAGCCCATTTGCTGGACACCTTATGGAGAGCAATGTGGGCACAGATAGTAACAATAAGCAGTGACACCTGCTTCTCAAATTTCAGTGTAGGAGAATGAAAATGTGGGAAGACATACAAATTAATTTAATTATTTCAGCAATTTTAATCATAAATAAAAGTGTTTTATGTTCTCAAATTTTAATTGCTCAAGTTAACGTTTTTAAAAATTTTCCTTTTGCATCAGAAGTATTCAGTGGTTTTGACAGATAGTTGGCAGACATTAGGCATCATCTGGCTAGCCACTGGTTTATGCAGCTTTTCTATAAATAGGACTTTTTCTGCCCCCACCCCATTCTGAATAGCAACTCCATTCATTCTCCTCCCACAAGGGATTCAGCAAGCTCCACACTTTAGCTAATGGATGTTTGGATGATACCAGTAATATGTGACCTTTATTCTTAAGTTGGAAGCGAGTGTGGGTGGCTTCTCATTGTTCAGTGAAGTGAACAATGAATCTGACAAAGCTTGTTTGGGTATCAAACTGCAATAAAATACTGCAGGCTTGCAACATAAAACTCCGATAACATTTCAACTATTGGGACAAAATCCTTGTTACTAATAGTGTCACTGCAGGAACCTTCACCAAGCAAACTGCAGTCCCTTAAGGTGATAGGTGCAGTATATTCAGGGAATCAAGCAATAAGTGGTCCTTGCAGGACAGGGGCACTGAGGTAAAAGATCAGTTGTAATGTTATTGAATGCTAGAGCTGGCATATCAAGCCAAATGACCAATTCCTGCTTTTTATGTTCACCTTTCCAAATGTGGCTATGGAATCTCCAATATTATGAATAAATTAATTACATATATACACACCTTTATTCAGGAAGAACAGTAACTTGAAGAACTAACTACTTGAAACCCCCTTTCCAAGAGAAGATGATGAAAACCTTGCAATAGTCATAGCAGAAGCACAGAATGAGATGGTTGTTGAGTCAATAACAAGCTAGTGTCAGATATTACATTCATTGCCAGATGGAGAAAGCCACGGCAAGAAATAACAATCTTTATGATCCTATTTTAAACTATAGTGTCTCATATTATTAGTCATCATCAGTGAAAAATATTAGCAGTTGTGGCTATTTAAATAATTTTTTTCAATGCTTCTGAATGAAACATTATACGTTATTAATAAGCTTCAGTGCAGTTAGCATGTCTCCCCCAGCAACAGCTGTCCAAAAGTGTGTAAACAGATTGCCGAAGAACATTAATGAAGCTTAGGATGTTAGGCTTGTAAATCTGTGTTCTCTGGTGGGGACCATCCGAATTCCAGGATTACCACAGACACTCATTGTTGCTGGATTTCTGCCAGTTCCTGGAACTTCCGTTATACAGGAAAAAGTGTAATCTTTATGTAAGCCCAGTGTTTACAGAGCAGATGTCACTGTGGGCGGAGCCAGAGACACATACTTCCATTGCCAAGTTGTTTAGCTAACCTGACTGAAGTGAATGCACCATGAACCCTGAAGGTCCTGGCGCATCCCAATCACTGTTCCCTCTAAGCTGCATGGGTGGGTGGCCGTGCAGTAACTGAAATGCTTCCCCACACGCAGAGCCTTTGTTGCCACGCAGCTGGAAGTTTCTTTTACATAATGTGCCATGCAGTTTTCAGGCCATGAAAAAATTTCCTGCTCAGAGCGATGGTTGGTCCGCGCAACTGTAAAAAAAAATTAGAGGGAACATTGATCCCAATCAGTGATGGTCTCCAGATGATCAAAATGCTCCTTGCCAATGCAAGGGGGAAGATTAACAAGTGCAGCTCAGCTCTTTGTACAGAAGCAGTATATGTGTTGGGTATGGGGGCTTCTGAAAGCCATTGGTCTTACCAGTTACAAAAAACAGACAGTGGGGTTGTGTGTTTCTGATCTTGTGCTCAATGCATCTGGTCCCATTTGAACACAGAATATTGACATCACTGGCAATTTACTTCCCCTTGCTTATTACTCATGAACTGAGCAGATTGTTAAAAGCGAACTGTATTGGTACATGTGGAGATTGTGTACTCAGGAAAATGGAGCAGGAAACTTGACTGTGCCATTCAGTAGGATGTGGCTGATCTAAACTTGGCCCCATTTTCCTGTGCTCACCCCAATGCTCCTTTGACTCCCTTGTAGTTAATATATCTGTCACACCAGAGTCCTCTGGCTCCATCATTTTCTGGGGAAGATAAATCCAAAGGCTCGTGTTCTTAGAGAAGCAATTCATTCTTAATTCTCCCTGAGATAGGTAAGTTTAAAGTTTAAATCTATTCCCCTTGGTTCTAGATGCCTCACTAGTGGAAACATCTCAGCATCCACCCAACAACCCTCAGAGTCAATAAGGTCACCTTCTGATTCCCTGTAGGACTGGGAAAGATCAGTGGATTTTGGCATGACATTCAAGCAGTTTCGTGGTTAATGTTACTCTTTCTTGCTTTTTTCAGTATCCAGATTATTTATTTAATAACATGAATTTTAAATTCCCCTCCTATTGTGGGCAGATTTAATTTCTGAATCACCAGCCTAGAACTCTGGTTGCTAGTCCACTTATTTGACCACAGTGTTACTGTCTGATCTTCACAGATCACCAGGCACTTTGCTCCAAGGGTTCAATGAATTTCAAGACCACCAGACAAAGCATGATTCTATTATTTACTAAGTTCATATTTAAACACGTGGGCATGTCATGTGGCCAAGTGGTTAAGGCACTGGACTAGCAACCTGAAGGTCGTGAGTTTGCGCCCCAGCCGAGGCAACATGTGTTGTGTCCTTGAGCAAGGCACTTAATCACACATTGCTCTGCGACGACACTGGTGCCAAGCTGTATGGGTCCTAATGCCCTTCCACTGGCGTCGTGGAGAGGGGAGACTTGCAGCATGGGCAACTGCTGGTCTTCCATACAACCTTGCCCGGGCCTGTGCCCTGGAGAGTGAAGACTTTCCAGGTGCAGATCCATGGTCTGGCAAGGCTGATGGATGCCTTTTATTTAAACAAATATAATTTCCTCTATGAAGACTGCACTGTAAGAAAATAAATAAATCATAAAATTATTGAAATCATAGATTAGAAAGTTTAGATTAGATAGCTTTCAGAAGCCTTTGTTATCAAATTTAAACCAAATAGTAGTCACATTGATAGTCACTTGAAATGTCCTTGTCAGTGGATGAGAAATTATCTGCTGCATGGAAAGTGATGACGATAAAAGTAATTAATTATGCCAGAGAAGAGAGATTTCAAAACCAGATGCAATCTGCAATTGAGGATGACAACATCAACCTTAGATTGCAATTCTTGAATATTACATGCTATACACTTTAACAAGGCATTTCCTCTCTTCTTGTTCATCCAACAGTCACAGACCTTCACATTGACAGGTACAAGGTGAAAATTATGAGTTGACTTCAGCAAGATCCTGAACTGAGGATGACCCGTCCCTGAGTAGGGAGCAGAGAGACTTCTCACATAGTTTTACTCACGTTTCAGTAACAGGCTCAGATATTGCAGGAGAGCCACAAAGGAACTATTCACATTGTGACCCAGGGAGTTTTTCAGCTTGCTGTTCCTGCTGTCACCATTGACTGGCTAAACCAAGGCACAGCTGGGATCCAGCAGGAATGCTGTCAAATTCATTATTGAGCAACAGATGAAAAAGGTATCTTGCCGATCCCAAGAATAGACTTGATTCTGTCGAAATGTTCAGCACCAGGGCAATACATGCTACCCAGTATGTTCTCATTTTGATCAATTTACAATTATTTAAGGTTATTGCTCTTTTCAGGCTTTAAATGATCCATGCACAAGTCAAGGCAGCAGTGTAGCACAGTTAGCAACTAGAAAGATCAAACCCAACAGATTGGAAATTAATATTAGATTAGAATCTGTCTCCAGAATTAAAGATTTATATTCAGGATCAAAGTCAAATATTCAGGTTTTCTGTTATAGAAACTTAGTGTTCCAGATAACTCAAATAATGTGACTAAATCTGTAATTTCACAAAGCCTTTACTCCAGATGTGCTAGAAATGTTGATTATTCTTTGCTTGACCAGCTCCAATGCTGAAGTTTCTGGGAATTTTAAAATTCAGAAATTGGTATGTAAATAAAATTGTGAATTATGAATGTAACCAAATTATCCAATTAACATTAGTATCCTTCAACTATTTGACTGTAACCATATAATAAAAACCTACACACTCAAGCAGTCTGAGTGACGAATGAACAGCCAATCCACATATCCTAAAAATAAGGCAATAATTATCTAGAGCTTTATAGATTTCAATAAAAAATATTTTAACCACTCAGCAAGATCATGTACGAGCAATTTTAATTAAACTCCAGACTAATGGAACCAGACTGACAACACATTGAACAATAAGTATAATAAGTATCAGGTCCTTTGAATAACAGGTAGCAGGTTGACTTCGGTGCCCGAGACAAATTTCCAACCCCTGTTCTTTTTATATATTTCATGCCATGTCTTGATTGGAAAACAAAGTTTTCTCAGAAGCCTAGGTAAAGAACCGTAATGTGGGGAAGAACCAAGGTTGAAAAATGACACCAAATTGGTGAAGAGAAACTAACTATGATCATTAACAGAGATGTAGGATGGAAGGAGGCTTAAATATTAACTCCTTCCAATGGAATGAGTTAATGTTTTGGGCTAGTATTCAATGATTTGACTTATTACAATAAGGCCGTAGGGAAAATAATAATTTAATGATATGCTTGTGACATGGAGACTAGAAAGCTCAATGTTAGAGCAATATTGACCACAGCAATATCAATTAAATAAAATGAAGAGCAAAGTAATTTCACTGCAGGCAGAATAAATGCAGGAACTAAATCATATCCAAGGTAAAAGATCAGTCATGATCTTATTGAAAGATGGAACAGGCAGGAGGGGCTGCATGGCCAAGTCTTTCATTTTTACGCAAGCAATTGACTTTCATGTTATAATATCTGGCAACTCTCAGCAATAGAGTAATTAAACAGACAATTCTTACAACAACTAGTTGCTCCATTACTGTAAGTAAACAAAATGCTTGTGTAGGGTCGTACAATGACTGCAAATGAGCATGACAAAACAACTTGATACATCGCTAATGACTCAGGACAGAAGGATGCTTTCAGCTGAGGCATGAGGCTCCTTTCCCTCAAGCAGCTAGGCCTTTCTTCTGATCCATTTCAACAACCTGATAATTATTTGTGCTCACGTTACCATAGTTACTTCAGCTGCCAAAAGTTAATGGTCATAAACACATTCACACAGGTCAGAAGATTCTGAACATTTGTTGCAAACTGTAGCTGTTTACATGTGCTGATCATTGTAAAGGTCTTCAATCACCTAAACCAAAGGCCATTCTTTCTTTGTTAACACTGGTGGCAGGGATCAGCGATCTCCATGACCAGAAGACACTACAGAAGAACCGAATTCTATATTTATCAGACATTTGTTACCCTTCATTTAAAAATGCAAATATCTGACACCCAGTCCATATAAGAATACTGGGTTTCCTAATTTTAGCTCTTGCATACTGAGGCCAATGATCATGGCTTAAACCAATTTTCTCAGCTGAGAACAGTTAGTCCCAAATAGTCTTTGCACAAAAGTGGGACTTTTTTAAAAATCATTTTTATCTCATAACTGGCAGTGAACTTATTCACTGGATATGTCTCAAGGAAAATTTCAAATCAAATCTCAGTTAGTCCCAAATAGTCTTTGCACAAAAATGGGACTTTTTTTTTTAAATCCTTTTTATCTCATAACTGGCAGTGAACTTATTCACCAGATATGTCCCAAGGAAAATTTCAAATCAAATCACAAAGCAGTTGGAAACAAACAAACAAAGGATTGTCATTATTTGTGAGTGATAGCTAATGAAGTTAAATACTGCAGGACAGAATTAGAGAAATGCAGATATCATGGGAGGGAGGGGGTGAGAGAATGTTGGGAAAGTGGACTGTTAGCATTGAAGGAGATTCAAGAGGTAATGAGTTGTGAGTGGAAGTGGAAACAAGGATGATAATCAAGGTGTTGCTAAACCAGAAGCCATTGTAGTTCAGCTAACCCAGGGTGATGGGCAAATGGGATGCTGGTAGCTATGGCACAGGCAACTGGTGGCCCTGTTTATTGAAGATAGATGTAGTGAGGCTTGATAGTGTAAATTAGAATTTTCAATCCCAGAAGTAACAATGATGGATGAGAGTTAAAGTATTTGACGAGCAGAGCTAGACCAACACAGATGATGTTTCCGGGATGAAAATGCACAGTATTAAATATGGTGTGGCTTGGTGTATCCCCAGCTTCAAAGATGACAGCAAGTTTGAGAGCAGTCACTATCGCCATGGAGAGGACTGGGCTGCGGTGGGGATTGGAGGAAATGGCTTTGATTTCCAATCAGTAGATGCCAATGTAATCTGACCATAGGTAACCACAACACCCCATTTTAAATCCATGCGGATTACTTCACTGACCTCCAGAAATGTTTTACATCGTTTTCCCTTATGAAACAATAAATCAGCCATGCCGGCGGGTAATTGACTGCACACTCAGTTTATGGTGGATATTTTCAATGAACTAAGATACAGGGTCACTGTTAATTCATTTCTGTAAATTTCCTTTCAAAGGAAGGAGAGATTTAAAAAAATAAGTACAATAACTTGCTAGCTTGCTGCAAATGAGTTCTGCTCTATAACTTCCAAAGGTGAGACTTGGAGATTTTTGAGGCATTGATTTGTGTGCACTGTCACCAATCCAGTTAATGACAAAAGACTGTTACAGAGAAAAAAGGTGGCAGCCTTTCAATTGTTTAGATGACCACGGCTGTCTAGTGCACCCTTAGCTTGTAAGGTAATACATCTTTGTCTTTGTGGGTTTTCCCTTTTAATGAGAAATTGGAAAAAGTGAAGTCTCGTAATTATGCAGTGATATCTATCACTGCATTCATTAAATCCCATAACATAACACAAACTGCTGAATGTGTTCTATAATAGACTGCAGTAATCTATAATGTCTGGTCCTGGATTATTCCCTCACTGGAATTCTCCCTTTCTTCCCCTGAATCTCCTCTTCCAAAAGCTAGGTAGAATGCAGTAATATTAAATAGAGCCAATCATGAATACGTAATAAAGGTGGACTGAGGAAAGCAAGTTCACAGACATTTAACATGAATAGGTCTACAAATGATCCTGATGCATTTTCTGGAATCAACCTGTGAGTGAGAAAAATATGGTTTTGTTTCACCCTGCTTCAAAATCATTAGATTCCTTGTAGACGTTCGACATTTAAATGTCAAGGCAAAGTGATTCAGGAGCGAGGAGAATGGAGCATTCCTACTCAGAAGGGAGTGGCGAGTGGGGCATTCTGACTCACCTTCAGCATGAATTATGTAAAAAAACTCAAACAGCTTTAAGAAGGATTCCCTTGTTGACTGTGAGCAATAGTACTGAGTAATTTAGATCTAACGGTTTCAAGATTTGGGTTCTTGGTTTGGAGTGCCCTAACAGATTTCATCCAGAACAACAAATCCTACAGTATGCACTGTCCTTTTGATCAGTAAGAGGTTCTATGAGTGACAACTGTCTAAGTTTGGTAATTCTCAGATGAGGGCAGGTTTGGACTCAGTTATGATCTCACTGTCATTCAGTCCCCAGGCTAACTTGTAAACAACGGTCACTGGGGTGAGATCCTTCCTTTTGGTTGCAACAAAATTAGAGAGAGGGCAAAATTTCCAAAACAAAGAAGCACTCTGGGAGACTTGGAAATCATGAAGGAACAAGAAGATTTTTATTAGTATTGGCAAGATAATCGTTCAAAAGCCTAGATGGATAGAAATAAACAACTATTAACCATAACAACTGAATATGAAACCCAAAATGGGGAGATATTTAGCCAAATACTTCAATTTGGCTATGCTCAGACAAATTCCCAGAATGGACCAGCATGTATTTCAGCATGCTACTGACTACGTTTATTTCCTAAGTATGCAACAGACAAGAATAAAAATTACAAGGTGCCACAAGGATCCATGAAAATTAACTAGCTGTTAAGCGGCATGACTAACTCTCCCTTCTCCCATGAAGATCAAGAGGGGCACAAATTCAACTGGGCATCAGTGAAAGGCATGGCACAAGCAACAAGTGCATGAAAAAGAATTCCTAGAAGCATGGTTTTCCACAAACAATTCTAGAAACAGATATGTAGACTTCGATCCCATTTATAATCCAATGTGGGTAAAATTCCAGACAACGCACAGAGTTCGCCACGCAACCAATCAGCAATGAGACCCCCTCGCAATGTCACAATTGAGCTTCAGTAATGGTGGCCAATCAACTGATTGACAAGTATATAAAAGCTAAGCATTCAGAGGACACACCACAAATGCACAGCCCACTGATGATGTCTTCTCGTATGGTGACGAAACATTCGCAAATGGATTGCCAAGATCCACGAACAACTCAACCCAACCCAACCATCAACCACCTGAGCTATACATTTTCCATGTTATTTCCATAAAAATTACAATTCTGCATGTAATCTCATTTGTAAATATGCGTTAATTACAATTAAAAATGTTAAGAAAGTCTGTTTTTCCAGAAAAGCTGAATGTGTTATGATATTCACATGATGTTAGGTGGCAGATCTAAGAGAAGTCATGTACATGGAAATGTGAAAAAGCCTCAAATTGCATGGGGCAACCCGCTGCTGTGATACTTTTTCGCAGTGTTCTCACAGTCATTCCTTTGTTATGAACATTCAGTAAAATGGCTGCAAATGCAAGATCTGTGCCTTATTCTGGACTTCTTAAGAACCATCTGGACAACATCATCACCAGATTCAACAACGGTAACACTAATATTAAGTTTAAAAGTCTCTCAGTATTATTGATATTGTCTCTCAATATTGTAAAACTCTGCTTCCAGTCACCTTAAACTTTTGGTTTAAGATGGCACTGGTGAAGTATAGTGACGACTTGCTGGCACCAAAGAAAACTATTAACTACTTTATTAATCACACTTTTGTCAGAAATGATCATTGCAATCAATAGCCTGTAACTTCCCTTTCGGAGTTAAGCTTTTGAACCATCTGTATGACCTGGCATATTTGTAGTGTGAGCTGAAGTCTTCAGGGTGCAGGATGATTGCAGTGTGGCGGCTATGGGCCAAATTAAAACAGTAGGGCCTGGGCCGGAGAGAGGAAAATGAGCCAATGTATGACCATTGCTGGAGCAGACTTGGGGGTGATTCAAAGTGGCAGGACTGAGGAGGGACAGAGTCGAGGCAGTGGGGCCCCAGTCTGAGAGTGAAGAATGACCCGCTGTTTGGCTGATTTAAGCACTGGGCCAGATCGAAAAGGTCAAGGTGTCGGTGCTGGCAAAAAACTGTGGCCTGTATCTAACAGGTAGAGCAATAGATGTAGTGTATATGGATTTCAGCAAGGCATTTGATAAGGTACCCCATGCAAGGCTTATTGAGAAAGTAAGGAGGCGTGGGATCCTAGGGATTGCTGTGTGGATCCAGGATTGCCTTGCCCACAGAAGGCAAAGAGTGGTTGTAGACAGGTCATATTCTGCATGGAGGTCGGTGACCAGTGGTGTGCCTCAGGAATCCGTTCTGGGAACCCTTCTCTTCGTTATTTTTATAAATGACCTGGATGAGGAAGTGGAAGGATGGGTTAGTAAATTTGCTGATGACACAAAGGTTGGGGGTATTTTGGATAGTGTGGAGGGCTCTCAGAGGTTAAAGTGGGACATTGATAGGATGCAAAACTGGGCTGAGAAGTGTCAGATGAAGTTCAACCCAGATAAGTGTGAGGTGGTTCATTTTGGTAGGTCAAATATGATGGCAGAATATAATATTAATGGTAAGACTCTTGGCAGTGTGGAGGACCAGAGGGATCTTGAGGTCTGAGTCCATAGGGCACTCAAAGCCGCTGCACAGGTTGACTCTGTGGTTAAGAAGGCATGTGGTGCATTGGCCTTCATCAACCGTGGGACTGAGCTTAAGAGCCGAGAGGTAATGTTGCAGCTATATAGGACCCTGGTCAGACCCCACTTGCAGTACTGTGCTCAGTTCTGGTCACCTCACTACAGGAAGATGTGGAAAATATAGAAAGGGTGCAGAGGAGATTTACAAGGATGTTGCCGGGATTGGGGAGCATGCCTTATGAGAATACGTTGAGTAAACTTAGCCTTTTCTCCTTGGAGCGACAGAGGAAGAGAGGTGACCTGATAGAGGCATATAAGATGATGAGAGGCATTGATCGTGTGGATAGTCAGAGGCTTTTTCTCAGGGCTGAAATGTCTAACATGAGCGGGCACCGTTTTAAGGTGCTTGGAAGTAGGTACAGAGGGAATGTCAGGGGTAAGTTATTTATGCAGAGAGTGGTGAGTGTGTGGAATGGGCTGCTGGTGACTGTGGTGAGGTGGATGCAATAAGGTCTTTTAAGAGACTCCTGGATAGGTACATGGAGCTTAGAAAAATAGAGAGCTATGGTTAACCCTATATTGAATTTGAATTGAATTGAGTTAAATTGACTTTATTTCTTACATCCTTCACATACATGAGGAGTAAAAATCTTTACGTTATGTCTCCGTCTAAATGTGCAATGTGAAATCTTAGTAATTTTTAATAATTTATAATAAATAGATCAGGCAATGAAACATAGAAATACACTCAAATCAGCGTGAATTAATCAGTCTGATGGCCTGGTGGAAGAAGCTGTCCTGGAGCCTGTTGGTCCTGGCTTTTATGCTGCGGTACCGTTTCCTGGATGGTAGCAGCTGGAATAGATTGTGGTTGGGCTGACTAGGGTCCCCAATGAGCTTACAGACCCTTTTTTCACACCTGTCTTTGTAAGTGTCCTGAATCATGGGAAGTTCACAACTACAGATGCGCTGGGCTGTCCGCACCACTCTCTGCTGAATCCTGCGATTGAGGGAGGTACAGTTCCCATACCAGGCAGTGATGCAGCCAGTCAGGATGCTCTCAGTTGTGCCCCTGTAGAAAGTTCTTAGGATTTGGGGGCCCATATGAAACTTCCTCAACCGTTTGAGGTGAAAGAGGTGCTGTTGTGCCTTTTTCACCACACAGCTGGTGTGTACAGACCACGTGAGGTCCTCGGTGATGTGGATGCTGAGGAACTTAAAGCTGTTTACCCTCTCAACCCCAGATCCATTATGTCAATAGGGGTTAGCCCATCTCCATTCCTCCTGTAATCCACAACCAGCTCCTTTGTTTTTGTGACCTTGAGGGAGAGGTTGTTTTCTTGACACCACTGTGTCAGAGAGATGACTTCTTCCCTGTAGGCCACCTCATTATTGTTTGAGATTAGGTCAATCAATGTAGTGTCGTCGGAAATTTAATTAGCAGATCACAGCTGTAGGTGGCGACACAGTCATGGGTATACAGGGAGTAAAGTAGGGGACATAGTACACAGCCCTGAGGGGCTCCTGTATTGAGAGTCAGAGGGGTGGAGGTGAGGAAGCCCACTCTTACCACCTACTGGCGATCTGACAGGAGGTCCAGAATCCAGCTACACAAGGTTACACAGGGGGATGGGAACAAGTGCGGAGAGACAGAGGGGTGTAAAATGAGGGTAGAAGCAAAAAGTAGTAAGGCGAAAAGTCAAAGTGGCAGGCTGGCAAATCCAGGGCAAAAATCAAAAAGGGCCACTTTTCAACATAATTGTATAAGGGCCAAGAGTGTTGTCAAAGCAAGCCTGAAGGCTTTGTGTGTCAATGCAAGGAGCATTTGTAACAAGGTGGATGAATTGAATGTGCAGATAGTTATTAATGAATATGATATAGTTGGGATCACAGAGACATGGCTCCAGGGTGACCAAGGATGGAAGCTCAACATTCAGGAATATTCAATATTCAGGAGGGATAGACATGAAAGAAAAGGAGGTGAGGTAGCATTGCTGGTTAGAGAGGAGATTAACACAATAGAAAGGAAGGACATTAACTGGGAGGATGTGGAATCGATATGGGTAGAGCTGCATAACACTAAGGGGCAGAAAACGCTGGTGGGAGTTGTGTACAGGCCACCTAACAGTAGTAGTGAGGCGGGGATGGCATTAAACAGGAAATTAGAAATGCGTGCAATAAAGGAACAGCAGTTATAATGGGTGACTTCAATCTACATATAGATTGGATAAACCAAATTGGTAAGGGTGCTGAAAAAGAGGATTTCTTGGAAAGTATACGGGATGGTTTTCTGAACCAACATGTCGAGGAGCCAATCCTAGACTGGGTATTGAGCAATGAGGAAGGGTTAATTAGCAATCTTATCGTGGGAGGCCCCTTGGGTAAGAGTGACCATAATATGGTGGAATTCTTCATTAAGATGGAGAGTGACATAGTTAATTCAGAAACAAAGGTTCTGAACTTAAAGAAGGGTAACTTTGAAATATGAGACGTGAATTAGCTAAGATAGACTGGCAAATGATACTTAAAGGGTTGACGGTGGAGATGCAATGGCAAGCATTTGAAGATTGCATGGATGAACTACAACAATTGTTCATCCCAGTTTGGCAAAAGAATAAATCAGGGAAGGTAGTGCACCCGTGGCTGACAAGGGAAATTAGGGATAGTATCAATTCCAAAGAAGAAACATACAAATTAGCCAGAAAAAGCGGCACACCTGAGGACTGGGAGAAATTCAGAGTCCAGCAGAGGAGGACAAAGGGCTTAATTAGGAAAGGGAAAAGAGATTATGAGAGAAAACTGGCAGGGAACATAAAAACTGACTGTAAAAGCTGTTAAAGATATGTGAAAAGAAAAAGATTGGTTAAGACGAATGTAGGTCCCTTACAGACAGAAACAGGTGAATTGATTATGGAGAACAAGGACATGGCAGACCAATTGAATAACTACTTTGGTTCTGTCTTCACTAGGGAGGACATAAATAATCTTCCGGAAATAGTAGGGGACAGGGGGTCTAGTGAGATGGAGGAACTGAGGGAAATACATGTTAGTAGGGAAGTGGTGTTAGGTAAATTGAAGGGATTAAAGGCAGATAAATCCCCAGGCCCAGATGGTCTGCATCCCAGAGTGCTTAAGGAAGTAGCCCAAGAAATAGTGGATGCATTAGTGATAATTTTTCAAAACTCTTAAGATTCTGGACTAGTTCCCGAGGATTGGAGGGTGGCTAATATAACCTCACTTTTTTAAAAAAGGAGGGAGAGAGAAACCAGGGAGTTATAGACCGGTTAGCCTAACATCGGTGGTAGGGAAAATGCTAGAGTCAGTTATCAAAGATTGTGATAACAGCACATTTGGAAAGCGGTGAAATCATCGGACAAAGTCAGGATGAATTTGTGGAAGGAAAATCATGTCTGACGAATCACGTAGAATTTTTTGAGGATGTAACTAGTAGAGTGGATAGGGGAGAACCAGTGGATGTGGTATACTTGGATTTTCAAAAGGCTTTTGACAAGGTCCCACACAGGAGGTTAATGTGCAAACTTAAAGCACATTGTATTGGGAGTATGGTATTGATGTGGATAGAGAATTGGTTGGCAGACAGGAAGCAAAGAGTGGGAATAAATGGGACCTTTTCAGAATGGCAGGCAGTGACTAGTGGGGTACTGCAAGGCTCAGTGCTGGGACCCCAGTTGTTTACAATATATATTAATGACTTAGATGAGGGAATTAAATGCAGCATCTCCAAGTTTGCAGATGACACGAAGCTGAGCGGCAGTGTTAGCTGTGAGGAGGATGCTAAGAGGATGCAGGGTGACTTGGATAGGTTAGGTGAGTGGGCAAATTCATGGCAGATGCAATTTAATGTGGATAAATGTGAGGTTATCCACTTTGGTGGCAAAAACAGGAAAACAGATTATTATCTGAATGGTGGCCAATTAGGAAAAGGGGAGGTGCAACAAGACCTGGGTGTCATTATACACCAGTCATTGAAAGTGGGCATGCAGGTACAGCAGGCGGTGAAAAAGGCGAATGGTATGCTGGCATTCATAGCAAGGGGATTCGAGTACAGGAGCAGGGAGGTACTACTGCAGTTGTACAAGGCCTTGGTGAGACCACACCTGGAGTATTGTGTGCAGTTTTGGTCCCCTAATCTGAGGAAAGACATTCTTGCCATAGAGGGAGTACAGAGAAGGTTCACCAGATTGATTTCTGGGATGACAGGACTTTCATATGAAGAAAGACTGGATCGGGTAGGCTTATACTCATTGAATTTAGAAGATTGAGGGGAGATCTTATTGAAACGTAGAAAATCCAAAAGGGATTGGACAGGCTAGATACAGGAAGATTGTTCCCGATGTTGGGGAAGTCCAGAACGAGGGGTCACAGTTTGAGGATAAAGGGGAAGCCTTTTAGGACCGAGATTAGGAAAACTTCTTCACAAAGAGAGTGGTGAATCTGTGGAATTCTCTGCCACAGGAAACAGTTGAGGCCAGTTCATTGGTTATATTTAAGAGGGAGTTAGATATGGCCCTTGTGGCTAAAGGGATCAGGGGGTATGGAGAGAAGGCAGGTACAGGGTTCTGAGTTGGATGATCAGCCATGATCATACTGAATGGCGGTGCAGGCTCGAAGGGCTGAATGGCCTACTCCTGCACCTATTTTCTATGTTTCTATGTCTCTGAGCTTCTTGTTGAGACTGGATGGAACCAAGGTTTTGAATGCTGAACTGTAGTCCAAGAACAGCGTTCTCATGTTTCTAAAGTACGTGCATGTTCGACACAGCATTGTGGGCCAAAGGGCCTGTATGTGCTGTAGGTTTTCTATGTTTCTATGTTTTTTAACGGGCTCCTAGATTGGCTGCAGTGATGACTGGTTTCGTGGCCGTGAACTCACTTTTGTGAACTTTAGTTCTGAATGTTATTTGCTAACTTTTATTTGCACGATTTGTTTCTTTTTCTGCACATTGGGTGTTTGGCTGTCTCTGTTTTAATGGGTTCTATTGGATTTCTTTGTTTTGTGGCTGCCTGTAAGGAGACAAATCTCAAGGTTGTATATAATATTCACATTTTGATAATAAATATACTTTGAGCTTTGAACTTTAGACGTATCAAAGAATTACAGTATTGGGGGTAAGGAGTGTGTTGGGGAGTGGGGAGACCATGGCTCCTGTACTTTACAGAAGAGAGGCTTAATCACTGTTGAGTTTGACCTCTTGTGACAGTGGGTTAACTTATCTGAACATTTCCAACCAGGCAAGGTGTGTACTGGCAGATGAGAGCTCAAATCAGTCCAGAGGGTAAAGGCAGAACTGCCTGGCAAAGTTGAGAAGACATAGGTGACCTTATGCAGATATATACAGTAAGATTCTAACATGATTGGACATTTTCACAAATGGGAGAGTTATGTACTGTACAGGATAACATAGGTACAAGTTAAGGGCTGTCTTTTAAAACCAAAATGCATAGAAATTTCATCTTGCAGTGGACAATGAGTCTCTCAAAGTCTCTGACCTAGAGAATTGTAGAGGCTGGATCACTGGAAGTAAATAAAGTGGAGGTAAGTATATTTTTGAAAGATCAGCTGATTGTGAACCACAGGGACATGGCCTACAAGAAAAGTTATATCCTGGTGCAGATCAGCTTTGACCATGTTGCACGTCGAGGCAGGCTTAAGATGGTGGGTGGCCTACTCCTGCTCATATTTTCTTGTCTTCTTAAGTGACAATGACATGGAAAAGCTTTCAGGTCAAGCCAAATCCTTCTTATATAATTCATTTATGGCAACCGGATCTGCTTTGGGCCTGGTCCCCTCAGTGCCAAACATAAAAGAAATGGAATATGATTGAGTGAGCTGCATACAGGAAAAAGAAAAGCAATTTAGTCATGGGTTGCAAATGCAATTCAGAAAAAGCCCAACATATCGGGAGAGTAAGCATCAGCAATCTGCTCCAGTTTTCTATAATTCTTTCCACTGTCAAACATTCACTTCAGTGTGAAATGGAACATTCAGGATGTAGACCAAGCGGTAAAACACAAAGGCAGATGGAAAGTGGCTTGACTTTTTATTTCAGGTAGAAGTATAACCTAAGATCTGTCGGAATCAATCATAAACTCAATACTGCCTACTTCACTTTTGCAAAACACATCAGGTTCTTTCAGTAAATTCCCCTTTCAGATAATTTTATTATAGTTAGATATTGTTCAATAACATCTGATTATATTAAATGTCATCCTAAATCTTCTCATGGAGGAAAAAATAATGGTTCAATACATAAAGAAGGAGTGTACCTTGAAATAAGAGAGATGATTTGGCTGAAGTGTTCAGATTAGATGCACTTGGATATTCTGCCAGGCAATTTCTGCCATTTCAAAATGCCAACATGTACTGGAAGTTTAATATGTTAAGAAAATATTGAATTAAATCTTTCACCCCATAAACCGGCTTTTTCATGGCGGTAATGTTACTTAGTAATGGGTTTGTTTTGCTGTTGTTGCTTGCTGTATGTTGGCTGCATGTTCTTCTGCTGAAAGTTGTGGGCATGCTATGTTGGCACAAAATGTGGGCTGCCCACGGCACATCCTGAGATTGTGTAGGTTTTTGATGCAAACGATGCATTTCATGTATGTTTCAATGTACATGTGATCAATAAATAAATCTAATCTGAGATTGGTAAGGTTTTCAATTATCATTAGCAGTAAAGGAGTTATTCCCAAATCTTGTCTATATGAAAGGAAAATGACTTATTTCCAGTCTTTAAACTCCTGTTTCAAAACATGAACACTCACATCACACCCCTCATCCTGCTACCTCAACAAAAACTGTCAGTCTCCACTGCAATCATGATTTCCCCCTTCCTTCTCAGTCCTGAAGAAGGGTCTTAGCCTGGAATGTTGACTGTTTATTCATTTTCATAGATGCTGCAGGACCTGCCGAGTTCCTTCAGCATTTTGTGTGTGTTGCTTTTATGACCCCACCCTGCATCTCCTCTGATACCCTGACATTTTCAAACACTAAACAACTCTTTTGGGCTGTGATGAGTCATGGTTACATTCAGGTATTCAGAGAGGCAATTGAACACATTCACATTATACACATTTGAAGATATACACATTTATTCTTACTATAGTTAATTATTATTGGGTGGTAGCATGTCCCCAACGACTCCTGTCCATTTCTACATGAAGAACAAATTGTCTCCCTGGTAGCAAAAAAAAACAATGGGTTAAATACGAAAAATGTGAAATATAGAAATACAAAACAGGCAGCATTTAAATTGAATGTTTTGAAAAAGAACAAAGAACTAAAAAAAGGAAAATAAGGATAGTTGAAGCACAAAAACCTCTGATGGAATTTGAATAAAATACCTATTTGTTTCAACAAGATTCTTTGCAATTCTGTGTAATTATCGACTCACTTGAACTCAAAAACTACAATGGAATTTATGCTTGCTCTTACTGAACCACCAATAATTTTAATTCAAGAATGCTCCAAAAACAAAATCTTTATAGCTTTATAACGGAAGTAAAACCTTTCAATATTACGCATGCGAGCACATAATGAATCTTAACTAGCCAGTTTTTGGATCTTACCACAGTTTTGAGAGCCTCCTGATTCCTATTCTACAGTGGTAAATCAGGTACAAGAATGACCCAAGGACTTTCTGGACTGGGTTATTGTTGATTTGCAGCATCTCTGTGGATGCTTTACCGATCATGCTGAGTGAACCAAGTTACTTGTCAGATTCAGACTCAGATTCATTTATTCATCAGAACATCAAAACTTGCCCTAGAGAAAATGTGTCTTTTGCGTTAACAACTAACACAATGTAAGGATGTGCTGGGGTCAGCCCTGCTGCGTGTAAAGCAGGAAAATGATTTATTCAGGGAACACAAAATGGCAAAATATCCTGGCTGGAGCTTATACACTGTAAACTGTGGCTAAACAATGTAAATCTGTTGATTGGGTGGTTGGCAAAACTAAGATTCAAACTGAACTTGACTCCTACATTAAAATGTAATAGATCAGGTTAGATCCAGAGAGCAAACAAAAAGGGAAAATTTAGCTGGCTTTGTTTTGGCAAAAGGAATAAAATGAATAGGTCACTGTCAAAAAAGCACCTACACACATAAAACAAAAAAAAACCTGCAGTCAGTAACATACGTTTGCAATTTGATTAATTTCTGTCATCTGTATCAGAATTGAAATGAATTTTCTCATCTTTTAAGGCAATTCAGAAATTCTACCCTTGAATTACATTTTAATGGTGCAACTGGGATCTGATCATAGGCATGTCTGAATTATTATAAAACAGGGCAACACTTATATCCATCATGAACCAATTTTCAATGCTCTAAATTCACTCGAAAGCTTGATGGTGGTTTGAACATTATGTATGTTGCTCAAATCATTGCTTTTGCTTTTCACTTCTTTCAGACTTGGGATTTTCATAACTACCTTGATATGGTGACATGGGTGACTAATTGTGTGACCTCCAATAGACATTTTCCTCTGTGAAATAAAAATCTCTTTACTTAACTTGCTTTTGCAAAGAAGGTTTAAAGACTGAGATGTGAAGTAAGATATACATGAAAGGCCCAAAATAAGTGCCAATCCATTATAAATATTTTAATTTTTTTGCATTATTGCATTCCCATGACAGTTATAGTTGATGCATAAACACCTGGTTGAAGTGTGATGAGGTCAATTCTAATTCACCCTGATGTATGAAATTATGGCAATCAGAACCTAGGTTGCAAACAAAGTGCAAAGGAGAGGCTTCTATTTGCAAACTGTATCTTGTTTTCAGTTACAAACGGCAGTAGATCAGAGACAAGGGGAAAACCTTCCACACGTACATGAACTCAGTCGAATGATTCATTGCACTAGAGAGAGTAATACAGTCATAAATCAACATGAATTGCTAGTTTTCATGCACTTTCTCTACGTGCCTGTCACAAAAAGCTTCGTCCATGCCATTATCACTTCCAATCATTATTAGTCCAATTCTCTCTTGGCTAGCTTTTCATCCTTCACCCTTCATAAATTTTCCTCATTGCAAACTGTGTTCCTCTCTCCCATCACAACAAATCTGCCATATCCAAAACCCTTGCCCTTACTAACTTAAGGTGGATCACTTACAAACTTAACCCATTCATTTTTTTTTTCACGACAAGGTTCCACCTTGTCTCCCCATTGTCTTTCAGCCTGTCATCTGTTCTAACTCTCATTTTAGTGCATCACTATCATATTATAGAACTGAGTCTGCTGTACATCATCTCAGACTCATGTTCTGAAATCCCTTCTCCTTTTCACTCTTTCCGCTGCCTCTCTATCTCCCTCCCTCAATGTAAGGATCTTCTTGAAGCACATCCCATGGGCTCCACCTTCCAACATGTCTTCCCTTGCCCTGGAGAAAAAGGGCTGATTACAAAACTGAGAAGTGCCCTGAGGCATCTTTGCATATTAAAAGTGTTCCATCAACAAAAGGTGTTACTCTGTTTTCAAGATGCCAGATGCTGGAAAATAACCTTAACCTCATAGTTCTTCTAAGAAGCATCGGCTCTTCTTCAAGCAAACAGTGTGTAATATTTGAGTTTAAAATCTGCTCAGCGAAAGCTGATACAACTTGTAAGACCAAAATGATTTATCTGCAGAAGACAATTTTAACCCATCTAGTTTGCTGTTTAATAGGTCAAGCATAATATTGCACATCGTGGATTATAACCCACCTGCTTAATCTCCTGAAAATTTGGTACAATTAATTCATTTCAATGATAATAACGGGTCCCCTAGAATAATCATTTATCTTCACAAATGGAAATTTTTTATTTAATGGTGCTAAATATTGATTTAAAGATTTGGTAGTTATCAGTGATACCTTCCACAAATAAATTAATATTAATAATTCTAGCACAGGCAAATAGAGAAAAAAGAGTTGATAATAAAATAAACAGGCACAGAACTAAATCCATATAAATCAGCAAATCTTGCTTTGCATAAGTTGCTCTATCTGACCCCATAGTTGTTCAGACTGAAACCCAACTGTGATCTGCATTTTACCACTTTATTGATACAACCTTGCACAGTCACTCCATATTAATATGGCCTAGCATTGATATCCCACTGTGACTGTTATTACTTAATTAAATACTAAAAAGAACTCAGTACAGGTTATGCATTTTAATGAATCCTTAAGAAGCTTTTCAATGACTATACAGCAAGAAGCTAACAGTTATTCTAATAAGGAAAGGTTCCCAAGTTTTTTTTTAATAGGAAAGAAAATCATTGTAATGATAGAATTTGGTGCAATGCTCCAAAGATAACATTTATCAGCAGAATAATACAAAATCTTATTTCATTAAAATGGTTACTAATGTTCTTAACAGTTCTATATTTCCCAAAACTACCCTCTTGTACAGTCTAACATTGAAAAGTGCCTTCATCTGAATCTTCCTTGAGCTGTTTGTTTTCTGCTTTTAGCCTCTGTGAGGTTCATTTTCATCTTTCTTTTTTTCCCTTCCCTTCCATTTGCTTCCACTGGCTGTTCATCACTTGTATGTGTCCCCTACCAGTAAGGTAGCTCTGACTGCATGGACCACAGACTTCCTCACAGCTATTATTAATGTTGTTCCATGCAGGAGTTGTGCCTGCAGGAGGTACAACTGAAGTGGTACAAAATAGAAGTGTCAATTTTCTTCCCTTCCCTCACCACCAGTGAATTCCCAAAAATTGATGAAGTTCACCCAACCATGGCAAGCATCTTAAATGATAGGCTGTCCTTGCACTCAACTACCAACTTTCTATTGCAAGTTAGTGTTAAATTATTTCCACCTTTTTTGAACAGGAATCCTGGGCAAGATCACTCTTGGCCCAGCAGACCACCCAGATTCAGAGTTGATGCTCCCTGCCTACCAACATTTACTTTAAGGAACCAACAGCGTGATCCTCCCTTCCCAACAGGCATCCCAGGTACCAGAGTGGACTCTCACTGATAGTCTCGATCAGTGTATTCTGAGAGCCTACCAGCAAGAGGTATTGTCAGTTTTGTCTGCTTGCTAGCTAAGTGTCAAAAGGCTATAAAAAGACTTTTTAACAGTTTTTAAATCACTTTAGTTTAAAAGTTTTAATTAATTACTTTTAATTATTGAAATCAATTTTAAACTATGAAGATTGATTTTTACTATCAAAAATAATAACTTAATTGAGTGAATTAAAATGATTAATAACATTAAAATAAAGCAAAATAAGTAAAGTACTTATACTTAATGTTTTCCACGGGGTCAGCAGTCTCATGGAGTCTCTACATACTCATGCTCCCTGATGCAATACTAAGTTCACTTATAATGTACAGTCACCCCTCTGCTGCTAGGCTCAATACTGAGTAATGTTCTGAGGCATGTGACCTTCCATATGTCTTAGCTGTCCCCTGAGGTTTGGATAATCCATAGATTTTTTTTTTCTCTTCAGAACCACTTACCTGTCAGCATGATTTGGCACAACTGGTTTTTAACACTAACATATATCATCAAATGTCAGATGGAAGTGGAAGTGTTTTAGGTCTATCATTTAATTGATGTAATAAATGAATCTGGATGATAGCTAATATTCAGCACCTTTAAACACAATGTGACTGCCTTGTGCAAGTCAATTTCCCAGCTAGAACTCCAGTCCACCATCTACTATATATAAGAAATGACATCAGACGTTGATAGTCTACTAAAAAAAATCATCCACTATAACTTAATTAAGCTATTTCCCAATACCTTTTACATCAAGTGTGGAATTTTAGGTTTTACAAGACAAGGAGCACTTGCAATAAACTTTACTGTGATCTCCAGGTTATTTTTTTATATAAAGATTATTGTAGCAAATCACATAGATCAAGCCATTAAAACTAGTTGAGCTTATTCTGCAAGAAAAAAAATATGCAGAAAATTTATTCAGCAGATATAAAACCAGCAAAAGAAAAGTCCTGTCTTCTGAAATAGTACCTTGCATAAGTTTTAATGTGGATCCTTAATGCTAATGAAGCTAAATATATGCTTCATGCAAGATCCCGCAAAATTTAAATGTCATTAATAATCTAGAATGTAATGAAAGTAGTCATTTTAAACAACAACCACAAAGCTAATCTTAGGGGTGAAAATTTGCTACTCTTACCTATGAATGTTCTGAAATGTTCTCTGAGAATCTTGTCAAGGTCAACTAGGGATGGGTAATTAATTGTGGCCTCAATGGTAATTCTCAGATCCCCATAAATGTGTAAAGAACAAGCTTGTGTATCCGCATAACTGGAAGTTTTAACTATATGCAGTGTTAATCTGATTATGTTTTGTACTTCTCTTTGATGCTTAAACATATGCAATTGAAAAAGAGTAATACATAATGATTTGTAGAAAGTTATTCCATCATCATTTACTTCCAGTTGATTATGATCCTAAGCCTCACAACTAAATGCTAACTAAATCAAATTAGTTTTAAGTCAATGTGACCATCCTCATTCAACCATATGTGGCCACTCTCAGTAAGTGGTGTCTCTTTCTTTGAGGCAGAAATCTTTATATTAGTTGAAGAAAATGATTCAACCGTTTTCTCCTGAGAAGTGTCTTCAAATATTCAGATTAAATTGAGGTGATGCAAACTAACACATGTTCAGTTTGCTTATTTATCACCTCCTTTATGCACACAGGAAGCAAGCTGCAATAAATTTATAGCATTAGTTGTCTTAACTACACTTCCAAGTAATAAATATAATACCCAAGATTTCTTATATTTGAATGGAATTGAAACTAGAATGGACTTGCATATGGACCTGTGAGCCTTCCGCAATGGAAAGTGAAATTAGAATAGATGTAAAAAATACAGATGATCAAAATCTGAAATATATAAAAATTATACTGTGAACGGGCAGCAAACCAGACAGCATCTATTGAAAAATAAACTAAATTTTTTGTCTGAGACTGAGGAAGGGTCTTAAATCTGTAATATTAACTCTATTTTTCTTTTCACAGATGCTTCCTGACTTAAGAATTATTTCTAACAGATTCCTTTTTAATTTTTTTTTGCTATTAAACCAGGATGAAGTTGTGGCGCAGCTGTGAGTTCTTCAGTCAGTGGAAATAGAATAAAGCAGGTATAGTTGTGGATGCTCTTTGAGAGCCAGGTGAGAATGATTCTTGATTTGGCCATCACCCAACCAAAGAAAGATTAAGAAATCCAAATTTTATAGAAATCAAACCCTCTGAAGTAGTTATAAAACAACAGAACTCTGCACAATGGCAAAGCTTCATTATGGTCCATCTGGCTGACTCTGGAGTGGTTTTGTTACAAACAATACCCAATATCACATTTGCTGACAGTTGTGCTCAAAAGAATCTGTGGAAAGGAGGTAATGATTTACAAAAGAAAGGAGAGTTCAGAAGCTGTATATTCCAAGGATGCTTTTTGTTACAGCATAGTTTTGAACTGTAAAAAGGTCTCCTTTCTATCCATTTTTTTCAAATGATTGTATTGACAAAGCATCAATTATGCAAGTGATAGGAAATACTCTGTTAAATGCGCCTTCAAATCTTTGGGATTAACTCAATCATCGCTGTCCATAAAAAGTTAACTTGAAAATGAAGTTAAACCCAAAAAGATAGAGGCAAATAAACACTTAACTGCTAGAATTCAGGTGAAAAACAATGAGTTTCAATAGGTACATTTAATGTCAGAGAAATGTATACAATATACAAGCCTGAAATTATATTTCTTCGCAAACATCCATGAAAAACAGAGGAGTGTCCCAAAGAATGAATGACAATTAAAATGTTAGAACCCCAAAAGCCCCCTCACAACTCCCCCTCCCACGCACAAACAGCAGCAAGGCAAAGACTCCCCCACCCCCACCAGCAGAAAAGCATCAGCACCCTCCACCAAGCACTCAAGTGTGCAGCAAAGCATCAATTAAGACACAGATTTGCAGCACCCCAAAGACTACTTGTTCACCCAGTAATTTATTATCATCTTTTAACAGAAACATAACTATTTCTCATGTAGATTATAAAAAAGACAAAATGTTAACACATGGAAACAAAAGCCTTTTGAATAGACACAAAAGATTCTGCAGGTGCTGGAAATCCAAAGCAAAACACATAAAATGCTGGAGGAACTCAGCAGGTCAGGCAGCATCCATGGAAATGAACGAACGGTCGACATTTTGGGCAGAGACCCTTCTTCAGGACTGGAAAGGAAGGGGGAAGACACCAGAATAAAAAGATGGGGGCGGGGGGAGGAAGATAGCTGGAAGGTGATAGATGAAACCAGGCGACTGGGAAAGGTAGAGGGCTGGACCCAGGGGAAGGTGATAAGCAGTTAGTGACGAGGTAAGAGGCCGGAGGGGGAATAGAAGAGGAGGAAAGGGGGATGGAATGTTTTACCAGAAGGAGAAATCGATATTCATGCTATCAGGTTAGAGGCTACCCAGACAGAATATAAGGTGTTGCTCCTCCACCCTGAGGGTGGCCTCATCGTAACACAAGAGGAGATCTCATTCCACTGTCAGGAGAATGGGATACTGTAGAGCAGGCCCTCAACAAGCACAGCTCTGTTGATCCTACTGTATTCCATTAGCATAGATACTGGACACCAAATAAAGTGAATGAACTGGGAGGCTTGACAATCATTCCACTTGTTGAACATGGTAGGGATTAGATGTGTGAGTCAAGGCTTTAAAATACCTTTTGACGTGGCCATCTGTCTCCACCAAAGGTGTCAGTAACCAGACAAGATGGCTCAGTGGAAGCAGTAAACTTATTAAACATTCTGCCTAAAGAGAAGATCAATTTGAATTGGAAATTGAATTGGAACTGGTTTGTTACTGTCACATGTACTAAGATCTTGCATGCTGTTCATACAAATCTGTGCTTGAGCCTGTTAGTACATGGTTTTAGGCTTTTCTATATTCTGCCAAATGGGAGAATGTCTGGGGTGGGTCGGGTCTTTGACCTGGCTACGTAATGCTGGCTGCTTTACTAAGGCAGCAAGATATATAAAGTTGACCACGAGGGAGGCCTGATTTCCATGATGTGCTGAGCTGTGTCCACAACTCTTTGAAGTTTCTTGCAATCACAGGTGAACCAGTTGCCATACCGAGCCATGATACACCCAAATTGAATGCTTTTTGTGGTGTATCAATAAAAATCGGTGAGGATCAATGGGGGCATGTCAAATTTCTATTGCATCCTGAGGAAGTAGAGGCACTAGTGAGCTTTCTTGGTTGGATCAGGACAGGTTATTAGTGATGTTTACTCGAAGGCACCTAAAGTTCTCAACCCTCTCAACCTCAGCGTCATTGATCTAAACAAGAGCATGACCCCTTTCTGAAGTTAATGGCTAGCTCTGTTGTTTTACTGACAGGGAGGTAAAGGCTGTTGTCATGACAACATGTTACTAAATACCCCATCTCCTTTCTGACTTGTTATTTGAGACACAGTCCATGCCATCTACATGGAAAGTAGTAAATAATAACAGATAATAAAAATGTCAGCTCTAAACTTATCCCTTAAACTACAACAGTCATTATCAACATATCTCTGGTTGTTAACATCTTGTGTGTGGTCACTTATTGGAATAAGTCAGAGATTGGGTGCATCATATGTTAATCCCTACCGAAGATTCCTTACAGGGTTGTGCTGAAAATCCCACTTGTCATCCAGACGAACAATAAATGTGGCCTTGACAGCATCGTCCACATCCACTAACAAATATGATAAAGGAAAGGAGATATGAATAGAATGCCAAGGTTCATGTAGATAAGGGTATGGGAGAAGGCTGAGAAAGATAGATGGAACTTGTCATTTGGAAGATTGTGTAAAAAGTGTGGAACTCAACAAATGGAAGATAAGGATATGAATTTTACAGAAATAAAATTACATTTAAGGATAGAAGGTCAATGCTGCATGACAAGAAAGGGCTTTAAAATGAGTAATTACTTTTCCTCTTGAGTGGCTGCCTTGTATACAACTTGAGTTTAATAAGTGAGTGTTACTTTAAAAATAGGTTTCCAGTATGAAGATTATTGTGAGACTTGCTTCTTAAGGTGAAAAGAAACAGCACAGAGTTTGGATCAATGTGTGACTGATGCAAGCATTATTAGAAAAGTTGAATTAACCGGACTTGCTGATAAAATAAATCTGAGGTTTCGGATCTCTTCTTTGTCAAATTCTTTTTGAAGCAAAAGTTTAATTGAACCCAGGCCAGACAATAAACAGTGAGATAATGTCAATGAGAATGAAAGATGCTTGATGGCAGGTATTGAACATAGTAAGATGAACAAGATACCTGCAGGGAGAAACACCTTCAAATGTAACTGAACCTTTCAGGGTTGCATTTACTTCTTAGAATTTATTTTAATTCATAAAATAATTTAACCTGTTCCTCTCCAGTGTCTTTTGCTTAAATATATGATTAAACAATGGATTTTAAGCTTGTAAAAAATACACATGCACAGGCACTTAGCTTAAATTCTGGTGAAACATTAAATTGGAAAAAAAAAGTATCCATTTGACTGCATGACACTAAAACTGCATTGAACATCCCCAAAAGGTACTGCAAGCAGATTAAATATGCTAAGAAAATGATTTGACGAGTGCCTTTAGCCATGACGGTGTATTGCTGGTGAAATTTGTGGGAAGCAAATGTATTAGTTTTCTTCTGTATTAAAACTACTGCCCTTGGGTCAAAATCAACCACCGAGCTTGCTTTCTTCCTGTTCCAGATGACCCTCACCACTTATTATCCTGCTAAATCGTAAAATGGGTGAATTGTCACCTTATGATGCAATTAGTTGTGATGTTATCAGCAGGATCAAACAGTCTGGACATGTTGACATGCTAGCCTTTTGCTCACAGCCTATTCAATCTTAAATGATGTTCATCACTTCAGATTTACTGGAAGTATGCAAATTCACGTCTTAATGTGTTTGTACATTACTTAATCTAGATATCATAGCCATATTATTATTTATCAAATGTTCACAACATTGATGTGTGAATGTATCTTTTGTTAGATTTCAGAGTCTTTGCTCTTGTATTGTAAGTCTCAGAGTAACCTGCACATTAGCATTACAACGAATAACAGAATCATCCAGAAGACATTCTAAAGGGAGATAAGTATCTCTTGCAAGCATCATAAAATTCATATAAATAAACATTATTCCAAGCCTACAATCAAAACCATCTGAAGAAGAAAAATCAATGGAAAATGCTCGTGAGATAGTTCTGGACCCCAAAACGCAACAAATTCTCCCCAAAGATTTTACTGAATGCCTCTTCCTCTGCCAGCTCCAATTTTAGATGAGATTATGAATAATTCTTCTTTATATTAACGGACAGAATGTCTTGCAACTAATTCTAAGGTACATTTATACATTCATATTTTAAATTACTTTGCTTTTTTACTTTCAAAATAAAATCTTGGGAAGGGTCTCCTGGGATGCATGTTGCATTATGGTTCTGCAGTGTCCACTTTACAATGCATGGTAAGGATATAGCACCCGTCAACAGCCTCACACAAGTGAGCAAATACATGGGGCTAAGGGTGGGTTGTTTGGGGAAGAGCGGGATGGATGGCTTTTGTTCCAAATATTTAAGCACAGGTGACTGTAACATTTAAAAAGAGCGCCTCATTGCACATGGCAAATAAGTGTGACAGCCTGCAGGGTTTACTCAAACAATCCCCTTCGTAAAAGTTGATGTGAGAGATGCCAGTGTTGTTAAGAAGGCGTATGGTGTGTTGGCATTCATCAGCCATGGGACTGAGTTCAAGAGCCGTGAGGTAATGTTCAGAATCAGAATCAGGTTTATTATCACTGGCCTGTGACGTGAAATTTGTTAACTTAGCAGCTGCAGTTCAATGCAATACATAGCAGAGAGAAAAAAAAACGATAATAAATAAACAAGTAAATCAATTATGTATATTGAATAGATTTAAAAGAATGTGCAAAAACAGAAATACTGTATATTAAAAAAATGAGGTAGTGTCCAAAGATTCAATGTCCATTTAGAAATTGGATGGCAGAGGGGAAGAAGCTGTTCCTGGGTGCTGGAGGTCCTTAAGGATGGACACTACCTTTCTGAGACACTGCTCCCTGAAGATGTCCTGGGTAATTTGTAGGCTAGTACCCAAGATGGAGCTGACTAGATTTACAACCTTCTGCAGCTTCTTTCGTTTCTGTGCAGTAGCCCCTCCATAACACACAGTGATGCAGCCTGTCAGAATGCCTCCACGGTACAACTATAGAAGTTTTTGAGTGCAAGTTTTCACATGCCAAATCTCTTCAAACTCCCAATGAAGCATAGCCGCTGTCTTGCCTTCTTTATAACTACATCGATATGATGGGACCAGGTTAGATCCTCAGAGATCTTGCCACCCAGGAAATTGAAGCTGCTCATTCTCTCCACTTCTGATGCCTCTATGAGGATTGGTGTGTGTTCCCTCATCTTACCCTTCCTGAAGTCCACAATCAGCTCTTTCATCTTACTGATGTTGAGTGCCAGGTTGTTGCTGCGGCACCATTCCACTAGTTGGCATATCTCACTCCTGTACGCCCTCTCATCTCCATCTGAGATTCTACCAACAATGGTTGTATCGTCAGCAAATTTATAGATCGTATTTGAGCTACACCTAGCCACACAGTCATGTGTCTATAGAGAGCAGAGCTGTGGGCTAAGCACACACCCCTGAGGTGCGCCAGTGTTGATCATCAGCGAGGAGGATATGTTATCACCAATCCACACAGATCGTGGTCTTCCGGTTAGGAAGTCGAAGATCCAATTGCAGAGGGAGGTACAGAGGCCCAGGTTCTGCAACTTCTCAATCAGGATTGTGGGAATGATGGTATTAAACGCTGAGCTATAGTCAATGAACAGCATCCTGACGTAGATGTTTGCGTTGTCCATGTGGTCTAAAGCCGTGTGGAGAGCCAATGAGATTGCGTCTGCCATTGACTTATTGTGGTGATAGGCAAGTTGCACTGGGTCCAGGTACTTGTTGAGGCAGGAGTTCAGTTTAGTCATGACCAACCCCTCAAAACATTTCATCACTGTTGATGTGAGTGCTACCAGGCAATAATCATTAAGGCAGACCACATTATTCTTCTTAGGCACTGGTATAATTGTTGCCTTTTTGAAACAAGTGGGAGCTTCTGCCTGTAGCAGTGACAGATTGAAAATGTCCTTGAATAGTCCCGCTAGTTGGTTGGCACAGGTTTTCAGAGCTTTACAAGATACTCGATCAGGATCTTCCGTCTTCCGATGGTTCACTCTCTTTAAAGGCAGCCTAACATCAGCCTCTGAGACAGAGATCACAGGGTCATCGGGTGCAGCAGGGATCTTCACAGCTGTAGTTGTGTTCCCCCATTCAAAGCGGGCATAGAAGGCATTGAGTTCATCTGGTAGTGAAGCATCACTGCTATTCATGCTATTGGGTTTCACTTTGCAGGAAGTTATGTCTTGCAGACCCTGCCAGAGTTGCTGTGCATCCGACGTTGCCTCCAACCTCATTCGAAACTGTCTCTTCACCCTTGAAATAGCCCGCCGCAAATCATACCTGGTTTCCTGGCACAGTCCTGGGTCGCCAGACTTGAATGCCACAGATCTAGCCTTCAGCAGACGATGTACCTCCTGGTTCATCCACGGCTTTTGGTTTGGGAATGTACAGTAAGTCTTTGTGGGCACACACTCATCCACACAGGCTTTAATGAAGTCGATAACAACTGCAGCATACTTATCCAGGTTCAAAAATGAATCCCTGATGCAGTCCTGTCCACCCATTCAAAGCAGTCCTATAGGTGCTTCTGTGCTTCCCTTGTCCAAACCTTCTTGGTCCTCACTGCTGGTGCTGCAGTCTTCAGTCTCTGCCTATACTCAGGGAGTAGAAGTACAGCTAGGTGATCAGACTTCCCAAAGTGAGGGTGTGGAATAGAACGGTAGGCATTCTTGATGGTGGTGTAGCAATGGTCCAATGTATTGTTTCCTCTGGTATTGCAAGTGATCTGTTCATGGTAGTTGCTTAGTGATTTGTTCAGACTGGTCCAGTTAAAATCTCCCAAAACAATGGTGAAAGCATTGGGTTGTGCTGTTTCGTGCATGTTGATCCCATTTCTCAGATCATCTAAAGCCTGATTGCCATCGGCCTGAGGTGGAATGTAAACTGCTACCAAACTGTCCTGGAGAACTCCCGTGGTAGGTAAAAAGGATAGCATTTTACTGCTAGATATTCCAGGCCTGGTGAGCAGAATTGGGACAGCACTGATATATTTGTGCACCAAGAAGAGTTGATCATGAGACATACTCCTGCACCTCTGCTTTTGAGAGACTCTATAGATCTACCCTGACACTGTATAGTAAACCCGTTGATCTGGATCGCTGCATCCGGTATAGAAGGGGTTAACCAGGATTCCGTGAAACAAAGGACACACACGTTCCTAATGTCCCTCTGATTCAGCACCCTAACTCTGAGATCATTGATCTTATTCACCAGAGACTGCACGTTCTCCAGCAAGATAGTCTGTATTGGGAGTTTAAAACCCCGTTTCTTTAAACACTCTTGAAATCCCGATCTACACCCGCACTTCCTCCAAGGTGTCCTTCTTGGGCGCTTCTGACCACAATTGGTGTTGTTTCTGTCGGTTTTAAGCAGCGATAGTTTGTTTAAACTATCAGGTTTAAACGGGAATATTTAATCGTATCCATTGAGAGTTCTGCTGCTACTCGAGTCGCACCTAGGTTACAGCTATGTAAGACCTTGGTCAGACCCCACTTGGAGTACTGTGTTCAGTTCTGGTCACCTCACTACAGGAAGGATGTGGATACTATAGAAAGAGTGCAGAGGAGATTTATAAGGATGTTGCGTCGATTGGAGAGTGTGGCTTATGAGTATAGGTTGAGTGAACTTGGCCTTTTCTCCTTGGAGTGACGGAAGATGAGAGGTGACCTGATAAAGATGTATAAGATGATGAGAGGCATTGATTGTGTGGATAGCTGAAAGCTTTTCCCCAGGGCTGAAATGGCTCACACAAAGGAGCTTAGTTTTCAGGTGCTTGGAATTCGGTACAGAGAGGATGTACACAGAGGTAAGTTTTTCACACAGAGAATGGTAGGTGCATGGAATGCACTGCCGGTGACAGTGGTGGAGGTGGATACAATAGGGTCTTTTAAGAGACTCTTTGATAGGTACAAGGAGCTTAGAAAAATAGAGGGCTATGTGGGAAGAAATTCTAGGCAGTTTCTATAGTAGGTTACATGGTTGGCACAACATTGTAGGCCAAAGGGCCTGTAATGTTCCATAGATTTCTATGTTCTGTGCCCACATTAAACTTATCAGATTAGAAATGTCAGTGTGCCATAGAGAATGATATAGATGTGGTAGGATAATGACTTCTGTTATCTGTCTCACTGCATCATCTCACAAGAGATTAGACCTTGCATATTTTTGCATTCAAGCATGCAAAGTTTCCATGAGACATGAATACATGAATGCCAGAAAAGGTGTGATCATGATGATGCACAAGGGGCTTTTCATCATGAGTATATCAATGCTATGTACCAGGTATCATGTACCAGTAATGCATTCTTATTTTACAAGAGGATATTGGAGACACATAGGAAAATGAATTCTCATTCCCAACAATACCTTATGGCTCAAGGTAACACAATGCTACACAAAGGATGCCATGTACATGATAAATTAACCCTACCCAAATTATTGGCATTGATGCAGGGTAGAACACAAGATCTCAAGGTCATATAACAAATTTCTACAGATGTACCATGGAGAGCATTCTAACTGGATGCATCACTACCTGGTGTGGAGGGACCACTGCACAGCATTGGAAACAGCTTCAGAAGGTTGTAAAGTCAGCCAGCTACATCATGGGCACTAGACTCCCCAGCTTCAATTTCATCTTCAGAAGACAATGCCTCAAATAGGTAGCACCTATCATTAAGGACACCCAGGACATGCTGTCTTATTATTATTACCATTAGGGAGGAGGTAGCGGAGCCAAAAGACACACACTAAACATTTTAGGAACAGTGTCTTCCCCTCCGCCATCAGATTTCTGAATGGACAATTAACCACCCCATGAACACTACCTCACTGATTTTGCTTTCTTTTTGCACTACTTAAATAAGTAAATCATTTGTATTTATAGTTATAATTGTGTTGGTGTGTGGCCAAGTGGTTAAGTGGTTCGTCTGGTGCTTTGAAGGTCGCTAGTTCGAGCCTTGGCTGAGACAGCGTGTTGTGTCCTTAAGCAAGGCACCTAACCACACATTGCTCTGCGACGACACTGGTGCCAAGCTGTATGGGTCCTAATGCCCTTCCCTTGGACAATATCGGTGGCGTGGAGAGGGGAGACTTGCAGCATGGGCAACTTCTGGTCTTCCATACAACCTTGCTCAAGCCTGCGCCCTGGAAACCTTCCAAGGTGCAAATCCATGGTCTCATGAGACTAATGGATGCCTATGTATTTATAATTAAATAAATTTTCTTTCTTTCTTGTAATTTATGGTATTTTTATATATGGGACTGCACTGCTGCTGCAAAGGAACAAATTTCATGACTAATATCAGTGATATTAAACCTGATTTTGATTCTGATTCTGATATATTGACATATATATATATATATATATATATATATATATATCAGAATCAGAATATACAGGTGTCCCCCGCTTTTCGAACGTTCGCTTTACGAAACCTCACTGTTACGAAAGACCTACATTAGTACCCTGTTTTCGCTATAAGAAGGTGTTTTCACTGTTACGAAAAAAAAAGCAGCGCGCGATAAAAGGCAGCGTGTGCCCCGAGCAGCTGCTTTCCGGATTCGGAGCTGCATTCTCGCCAGCATTGCTTAAACATGTGCCTGTGAGCAGTCGTTTGCAAGATGAGTTCTATAGTATCGGGAAAGCATGAAAGAGCTCGTAAGGGTGTTACGCTTAGTGTAAAACTAGACATAATTAAGCGTTTCGATCGTAGTGAACAAAGTAAGGACAAAGTGAGTTTGGCTTGTGGAAGCTGACGAACATAATGTTGAGCAACACACATAAAAGTTGCTTGATTTTCCAGCATCTGCAGAATTTCTGTTGTTTGCGAACATAATGTTGAAGAGGTTTTGGCATCCCATGACCAAGAGCTGATGCAATTGGAAGAAAAAAGGATAACAATGGAAACCGAATGCAGTAGCGAACTGAACGTGAAGCAATTGCGTGAGATTTTCGCTGCAATGATAAAGTACGACTTTAATCTTGAAAGGGTATGTAGGTTTAGGGGATATTTGCAAGATGGTTTGAGTCCTTACAAAGAACTGTATGACAGAAAAATGTGCGAGGCTCAGCAGTCAAGCAAGCCTTCCACATCAGCCACAGCAGACGATGAACCTCGACCTTCGACATCGAGGCGGGCAGAGATAGAAGATAACCTGCCTGTCCTAATGGTGGAAACAGACGATGATGAGATGACACCCCAGTGTCCCACCACCCCAACCCCGAGGCCACAGACAGATACTGATTCGCGGAGAATGCAGCGGTAGCTGGAAGGCACACAGCACATTTTTAAGAAAAAAGCCGAAATAAACATGCTAATCAATTAGGTGCCGCCCGACACGTAATTGTCGGCCCAGATCAGAGGCGATGCAATCAGAAATCGGCACTGATCTGGGCCAACAATTACGTGCTGGGTGGCACCTAATTAATTAGCATGTTTGTTTCGGCTTTTTTCTTAAAGGTGTGCTGTGTGCCTCCTGGCTACCGCTGCACCACTGCATGCTTCACGGATCGGTATCGGTTGGTGGCCTGGAGGGTGGGGGCCACTGCACCACCCCAACCTGCGACAACTCAGCCTAACACATCATCATCAGTGTGCTCGGCGCTGTCCCGATTCCGGTAAGTGATACTACACTCTACATACATTATTTCTATTTTATATAGGCTGTGTATTTTTACGTGTTATTAGGTATGATTTGGCAGCTTCATAGCTTAAAGGTCACTGGAGAGCGCTTGCGCCGTGTTTTTGCCAACAGCGCTTGCGTGAGATTTTCTGCCGACGGCGTTTGCGAGAGATTTTCGCTCCGGAGAACAGTGCAGTAATGATTGTGGAAAAGTATTTCTACTTTATATAGGCTGTGTATTTATCATATCATTCCTGCTTTTACTATATGTTACTATTATTTTAGGATTTATGTGTTATTTGGCATGATTTGGTAGGTTATTTTTGGGTCTGCGAACGCTCACAAAATTTTCCCATATAAATAAATGTTAATTGCTTCTTCGCTTTACGACATTTCGGCTTACGAACCGTGTCATAGAAACGCTCTACCTTCGGATGGCGGTGGAAACCTGTATATATATACAACCACGAAAAGAGGGGTGACGACTGGAGAGTCAGTGACAGCCCGGAGAGATGGCACCCGGGGCAGAACAGGCTAGCAACCCAATCTGTGTCCTCAGAGAGGAGGACCCCCACAAAAGCTATGATGAATCTAAGGGAAAGATACCCCCAGGGGTGCCCGAGAGGGTGGGGGGGAGGATGAGCACCCCAGTCGGATGGACACAATGACATCAGACCCAGGCAATGAACAAACGACGATGAGGAAGCAGTGTGCACGTGGCAAAATCTGCAAGAACGATCGCGGCTTGAAGATCCACCAAGCGAGGATGAAGTGTTTGGCAGGAGCAGGAGCAGCACAACGCGCAGGTGTCCAGCCTGGTGAGACAAAGGAGGTGCCAGGCCTGGAGTCATCCCATAGTACCCGGAACCTCCAAGTGTTGCAAACTAATCCCTCTAACATGAAGTCTAACAGGAGGTGGATCAAATGTCCTGCAGCTAACATGACTTCACTGTGGAAGCATTTTGATGAAGGTGTTAACCAAATTCTGGAGGCAACGGCGAAGGGAGGGGTTGATAAGAAGCTGCAAGCCATGACAACAATTATTGTCAGTATTGCAGCTGAACGGTTCGGAGAAGAGGAGAAGGAAAGCTCCAAAACATCTTACTCGAAGAACCAAAGAGCATCGAGGATCCACAACGTCAGGCAGGAGATGAAAGCGCTGAAGTCCCAATACAAGGAGGCAAGAAAAGAGGAGCGCATTGGCTTGGCCCAGCTGATGTGCATACTACAAAAGAAGATCAGGATCCTCCGCCGGGCAGAGTGGCATCGGAGACGTCATCGTGAAAGGGCCTGAAAACGTGCTGCCTTTATCGCCAACCCCTTCAAGTTCACCAAGGAGTTACTGGGGGAGAAGCGCAGTGGGAAACTGGCCTGTTCGCAGGAAGACATAGACCAACATCTGAAGAAGATACGTAATGATCCTGAAAGAGAGCAGGAGTTGTGAGAGTGCGACATCCTAATAGACCCACCTGAACCGGATGTGCAGTTCGACATGTCAGAGCTGCAACTAAAGGAAGTCAGAGAGGTCGTCCGCAAAGCAAGGGCAAGCTCGGCTCCAGGACCAAGCAACACCTCGTACAAAGTGTACAAGAACCGCCCCAAACTCCTGCTGCATCTGTGGAAGATCCTGAGAATCTTCTGGAGAAGGGGGAAAATCCCAGAACAGTGGAGAGTGGCTGAAGGGGTGTGGATCCCGAAGGAGGAAAATGCCACCCGGATAAATCAGTTTTGCATCATCTCCCTGCTGTGTGTCGAGGCGACGATCTTCCTCAGTGCCGTTTCTAACCGGCTGTGCACCTACCTAGCAAAGAACACCGATATTGATACATCAGTCACATCAGTCACACACAGAGGATGCAGAGGGGGATCACAAAGTCGAGGAAGGAGGACCGGGTCGAGACAACGGAAATTTATGGAGAAGGGGAGTTCGGTGGGTAATAAAATGGACGAGTTCACGGCACTAGACAGGGGTCAGAGAACATTTCGGGAGTGCAGTGTGATGTGTTTCACTGGAACGGGGCTGCAGGACATACCCGATCAAAACTTCTCCATAGACGGCTTCCAGACCATTCGGGCTGACCAGAAGTGCACTGAGAGCGGTAAGCGTAGAGATGTTGGGTGCTTACTGTTCTGGTTAACAACAGATGGTGCAATCCGGGTCATATTACGATCCAGGAACGTGTTTGGAGACTGGATATTGAACTTATTACTGTTGGACTTCAGCCACATTCCACCGAGATACAACACTGGGTGGCACGGGAGGTCGTTCCTGCCTGTGGCCATCGAACTTTGCAGCTCCTCCCGTGGAGGGTCAGACACCCTGAGCCAATAGACTGGTCCCGGACTTATTTTCCACCTGGCATAGTTTGCATTTCGTTGTTTGATTGTTTGTGGTTTTTGTATTGCTATACTTATGCTCTATTCTTGGTTGGTACAGCTGTAACGAAACCCAATTTCCCTCGGGATCAATAAAGTATATCTATCTATCTATCAGTCCAGAAGGGTGGCATTTCAGGGATGCCGGGCTGTCTGGAGCATATTGGTGTGGTGAAACAACTCATCAGGGAGGCCAGAGAGAACAAGGGCAATCTGTCAGTGCGGTGGCTCGACCAAGCAAATGCATATGGCTCCATTCCGCACAAGCTGGTCAGGCTCACACTGACCAAATATCATGACCCCAGCAGAATCAGAGACCTTATTGCTGATTATTACAGCAACTTCAGGATGAGGGTCTCTTCAGGAGCAATTACATCAACCTGGCACAAGGTGGTGGTTGGCATCATCACAGGGTGCACTATCTCGGTGACACTGTTCTCCCTAGCCATGAACATGCTCACTAAGTCTGCTGAACCAGAGTGCAGAGGGCCCAGAATGAATTCTGCTCAACGGCAACCTCACAGTCACCACAGAATCAGTCCCAGGCAGCCGGAGGATTCTGCAAGGGCTCAAAAAGCTGGTGGAGTGGGCCCGGATGCATTTCAAACCAGCCAAATCAAGATCGATGGTGCTGAGGAAAGGAAAGGTGGAGAACATGTTCCGGTTCAGCAAAGCCATCCCAACCATCACAGAAAAGCCAGTCAAAAGCTTAGGCAAAGTTTTTGACAGCTGTTTAAGGGATACGACATCCATTCAGCCGACCTATACCGAGTTGGATGGCTGGCTGAAATCTGTGGACAAGTCTGGCCTACCTGGGAAGTTTAAAGCCTGGGTGTATCAGCATGGCATTCTTCCCAGAATCCTGTGGCTCCTCCTCGTCTATGCAGTTCCAATCTTGACAGTTGAAACTTTAAAGAGGAGGGTTAGCAACCACCTCAGGAGATGGCTGGGGCTGCCAAAGAGCCTGAGCAGCATCGCACTCTATGGACACCTCAAATCTTTGGAGGAAGAATTCAAGGTAACAAGAGCCAGAGAAGTGCTACAGTATAGGGACTCAAGTGACCCGAAGGTGGCCAGAGCAGGGATCCAAGTGAGGACTGGCAGGAACTGGAGGGCAGAGGAAGCTGTTCAGGAGGCAGAGGCGACGCTGCGTCACAGGAGGCTGGTGGGAGTGGTCACACAAGGCCGAGCTGGGCTAGGATCTTTTCCAACTCCCCAGATGGACACCAGAGGGAAGGAAAGGCATCGTCTAGTTCAGGAGGAGGTGAGAGCAGTAGTGGAGGAGATGAGAGCCTGCAAGGCAGTGGGAATGAAGCAGCAGGGAGCTTGGACAAGATGGGAGAATGCGGTTGAGAGGAAGGTGACCTGGGCTGATCTTTGGAAAGCCGAACCACACCGCATCCAATTTCTCATCCAGGCAGTGGACGATGTGCTTCCAAGCCCATCAAACCTGCACACATGGGGCAAGGCAGAGTCATCTGTGTGCCCACTCTGCTCCAAGCGAGGAACCCTGGAGCACATCCTCAGTGGCTGCGCAAGGGCACTTGGTGAGGGAGGGTACAGGTGGAGGCATGATCAGGTCCTGAAGACCATCGCTGAAGCCGTAAGCGCAGGAGTTGAGTAGGCAAAGTGGTCCTGACCCTCCAAGCAGACCATTGCCTTTGTCAGAGCTGGGGAGCAGCCAATACCCGCCAAAAGAACATCTGCAGGCATCCTGACCTCTGCAGGGGACTGGCAGCTGTTGGTGGACCTCGAAGGGCAGCAGAAGTTCCCCAACCATATCGCAGCCACCATCCTGCGACCATACATTGTCCTAGAGTCTGAGTCTACTAAGCAAGTGGTGCTGCTGGAGCTGACAGTCCCATGGGAAGATCACTTGGAAGAGGCCTTTGAAAGGAAGTTCTCCAAGTACGCAGGACTGGTCAGCAACTGTCAGCAGGCTGGATGGAGAGCGAGGTGTCTCCCAGTGGAGGTTGGTTGTAGGGGATTCGTAGCCCGTTCTTTAGTTAGAGCCTTCAGCAATTTGGGCATCGAGGGAGAGAGGAAGAGGAGAGCCATCCGCAGTACTACCGATGCGGCAGAGAGGGCCTCAAGATGGCTGTGGCTCAAAAGAGGGGAGCCATGGAGTCATAAGTAGCTAGCCATCTGGACATAAGCTGGGGTCTGATCAGCCCCGGCTGGGTCACCTGGAGGAGGTTGTATGATGTTGAAAGACCCGAAACACCTGATGATTCCAGGAACATCACTGAAGATGTGTCCAGAAGCATCAATAGATGTGTGTACACAGAACTCGGAAAAAAATCCATTATGTACTCTATATTGTTCTTACCCATCCTTGGCCACAATAACTTTTAGCACTATGTCAGTAAAATTAAAAAAGCAGTATTTTAATTTGTTTAACGTTTTAATGAATACTTATTACTTGTTAACTGGTTGAAAACAATTCCAGCAACGATTAACAACTAATTCCATTTTGGCACTTTAAGAGTTAAAAACATCTCATTGAGATGAAAGTACAGATGGTCATGTTATTTCAAAATGGAAATTCAACTCTATCTTCATGGGGTGCTTAAACAATTGCATGCATTACATTTATTCTCCTAAGCCTGTGAGGCCATATGGTCAACCAAGAAAGGAACGCAGAGAATAATTATAATCACCACTCAAAAGATTACTGAAGACAAACAGTGATTGTGTATGAAACATTTCATTGCAGCACCTCTGATGAGTGTGTACAATAGAACCCAACCACTGTAGTATGGTGCAGATTTTCTCTTCAGTTTCCCAGGCCCTCGTCTCTAGCTAATTTCTGACTACACATATGGTTCCCAGAAGGAAGTCAGTACTCCATGGGAGAAGACATGTTGTCACCATGGCAGATGTGCTAACATTTAATTTTTTCCTGCTGAAATTACAGTGAAAACAGCTTTAAATACTTCAATAAATAAATTATGAGCTGTTATTTAAAGCTATCACTGACTGTTTATTATGATGTCAAGGTTATAGATCTGATGATGCAAGAAGCAACAGCATTTATGGATAAATATTAAGTGAATGCTCTGTAAATGATCTGTTAAAATTAGCACCTGATGTAAAGGAGCAAAAGGAATTCTATTGATTTGTTATAGAGGACTAGGTCAAAGTAAATATGAAAGCTGCCAGACTGTAATGGAAGTCTGTACAAGCTGAAAGGTTAAGTGATAAAGGACATTTCAGCCAGTCCAATATAAACCTGTAACATCAAATGCAGCATATAACGAAGGTTAATGAACATAATTTGCAGCAGGGGAAAGGGGAAGAGCAAAGCTACAAAGAGAAAGGCTTTCAATGTTCCAGTGAAGATCAAATGCAAGCTTGAGGAATGGTACCTAATTTATTGATTCTGCACTTTATAATCCTCTGCTCTCAAAGATGACTTGAACAACCAGGTAATAACTATGCTGCATTTTTTGACAGCAGATGCTTGGAATGGTTTTGATGTGATCAAGTACATTTCTTTAAGGGCAACCTTTTGTTTCATGCCCATCACCCCACCCTCTCTTGACTTGTTCCATTTTCCTTTTAGTCATTTAATCAACCTTGCTCCCTCATTTAGATTATACCATTTATCACACATTCCTTTTCCCTTGCTCTCCACTTAATAAACCATTAAGTGTCCCTGTTGTGAAAACAGGTCATCTAATCTGAAACTCGAATCACTGTTTTCCCAATGTGCGAATTAACTAATTTACTGAGCATTTCTAGATTTTTTTGTTTTTCACATTTGTCACAATTTGGAATATGTTAAACCAACACTTGGCCCTGCAAACATTATAGGGAGAACTCTAAAGAAATGAAATCAACTTAATTGTAATCAGCTGGGGCAGGCACTCAGGAAAACAAGAAGTGGAAAAAAATTTGGTGATTAATACAGTGAGACAGGGGTCATTCACTTGACGTGCACTTCAATTAGCTCCCAAAGAGCTCTGGCTGCAGACAAATGAGGCCTTGCCTCTTGTCTTGAAACCTAAATTATTCCTTCCCATACATATTGCCCCAATGTCTCCCTCTTTACAATGTTAAAAACACTGCTCCAAAAGAGTACAAGAGCAAGATAGTTGCAGTGAATCATTAGAAAATACTAGGACCCCAACTACTAGAATTCTGTGCTCAGCTTTAGCAGAATGCGGTAACAAGCCACAAAAATGTTACCTATAATTGGTGACCTTGGTTAGGTGGGAAGGCTGGAAATTACTTTGTCTAATGATCTGATAGTGCAGGGGTTCCCAGCCTGGGGTCCACAGACCCTTTGCTTAATGGTATTGATCCAGGGCATAAAAAAAAGGTTGGGAACCCCTGCGAGAGGGGAAGTTAAATGCGTGATGGGTAATGACAGAATAGATAGAAGCAGCTATTCTCATCAGCATCAAGATTGAAGACTTAAGATTGTTTATTATCATTCTTAAGGACATGAGTGTAATGAAGAATGAAATTATTGTTACTCTGGATCTGATGCAGCATAAAAAACTACAATAAACATAAAGAACATAGAACATAGAATAGTACAGCACAGTACAGGCCCTTTGGCCCACAATGTTGTGCCGACCCTCAAACCCTGCCTCCCATATAACCCCCCACCTTAAATTCCTCCAAACACCTGTCTAGTAGTCTGTTAAATTTCACTAGTGTATTTGCCTCCACCACTGACTCAGGCAGTGCATTCCACGCACCAACCAATCTCTGAGTAAAAAACCTTCCTCTAATATCCCCCTTGAACTTCCCACCCCTTACCTTAAAGCCATGTCCTCTTGTATTGAGCAGTGGTGCCCTGGGGAAGAGGCACTGGCTATCCACTCTATCTATTCCTCTTATTATCTTGTACACCTCTATCATGTCTCCTCTCATCCTCCTCCTCTCCAAAGAGTAAAGCCCTAACTCCCTTAATCTCTGATCATAATGCATACTCTCTAAACCAGGCAGCATCCTGGTAAATCTCCTCTGTACCATTTCCAATGCTTCCACATCCTTCCTATAGTGAGGCGACCAGAAATGGACACAGTATTCCAAATGTGGCCTAACCAGAGTTGTATAGAGTTGCATTATTACCTCGCGATTCTAAAACTCTATCCCTCGACTTATGAAAGCTAACACCCCATAAGCTTTCTTAACTACCCTACCTACCTGTGAGGCAACTTTCAAGGATCTGTGGACATGTACCCCCAGATCCCTCTGCTTCTCCACACTACCAAGTATCCTGCCGTTTATTTTGTAATCTGCCTTGGAGTTTGTCCTTCCAGTGTGTACCACCTCACACTTCTCTGGGTTGAACTCCATCTGCCACTTCTCAGCCCACTTCTGCATCCTATCAATGTCTCTCTGCAACCTTTGACAATCCTCTACACTATCTACAACACCACCAACCTTTGTGTTGTCTGCAACACAATTAAAAAAACATAATAAGTATTAATATAAAAGCAATCCTATAAAACACAATGTATAAGTAACTGAGTGTGGCTCTATATGCTTAAGATTAGCTTATGTATACATATTGACTGATTGTATGTGCGCTAAGTGCAGAAGTATCTGTGTATAAAGTGACTCTGACAGGAACTGATAAAGTGACAAAGTGACCCTTGTCGAGGGGAACTCCTCTAGGTAGCAGCAGGGCATATGAAATCACAGTAGGGCAGTGACTGTGTCAGTCCAGGTATGAGGTGTGGAGTGAAAGCGTAATCGAGAAGGTGATTTGGCAACATGACTGGCACTAACAAGAGGAAAACATTTGTTTTACAAAAACAAACATTTAATGTCTGGAATGTACTGCTGGTGCAGCCATGGAAGCAGATTCAACAATAATGTTCAGAAGGAAGTCAGATGGTTGTTTGAAGGGAAGAATTTTCAGGGCTATGGAGAGAAGGCTGGGAGCAAGACAACTTGGGTTGCTCTTACATAGAGCAGATATGTACAAAATGGGCTGAATGGCTGTCTTCCATCCTGAAATTACTTTGTATATAACATTGAAAGTTATTGCTGTCCCCAGTGTTAGAACAAACACAGTGCATAGGATATTATTTACACAGATGTTCTTGCTGAACTTTACAACTGGGATCTACTAGACATGATTAGGCACCTGAAACTTTGAGATTTCAATGGTCTATTCACATTCTCCAGATTCCCCATGAGCTTGATTGTACAGGAGGTCCACTGGCAAACAATGGCTTCTGATGGGTATCATAAGCAATGTGCTTTGGGAATAGTCCTTGCTTCATACATCACCCTTTTTAGTGCTGTACTGCAGAGAAGAGTGGAGGTTGGAGTATTGATGGAATCTAAGACTATGAGCATATCTCCCAAGAAAGATACACTTAATGCTAGTCACCATTTTAATAGAGTGAAAGTCCCCATGATTCATGAATGGTTTCTGGAACTTGTCAGGCAACGTCACAGTGGTTAGATCTGACCTCCTGCTTCTTTTTGATCAAAAAAATAACACAATACTGCCCAGGAAAAACATAAAATAAACCATATCAGTTGGCTGCCTGCTGATGCTAATATCCCCTGGAGTTTTCTGGGAAACACTGCCAAAGGAAAATATAGCATCCTTATGTGTAACAACAAAGTTCTAACTGACAAGTGCTAGTTCTGACAGCTGGTTACATTCAAACCAACCTGCCACAATGTCATTAGAGAAATGAAGCCATCTTATGCACCACATCTGAGAATAGAGGTAAGTTGTCTTAGGATAACAAGAGTATAGGGAAAATTCCAAGCATGTCTTCTCTCTCCTCTCCCAATGGATGATGGCTTCTTTATCTTACTCCTTCGCCTCCTCATCTTCTCCCTAAAGTGAGATTGCCAGAAGGACCCACAGGATGAAAGAAAAATACTGCCACAAGCTCACAAGCTCATTGGCTGGAGGGTGTAAATATAAAGGTACTCAACTTGTCTAAGATGAAAAGGCCCACAGGCTCATCCAAGAAATAACTCTCCCAAAATAGTAATGGTTTACTACAGCAGGTTGTAGGACTATAATAGAGTATTAGTAGTGGTTTATGTGTTGGCTTATTATTCTGACATGTACGATACAGTGAAAAGCTTGTCTTGTATGTTGTTCATACAGATCTAAATCATTACACAGTGCATTGTGGTAGAACAAGGTAAAACAATAACAATGCAGAATAAAGTGTAACGTCTACAGAGAAAATGCAGTGCTGGTAAACAATAAAATGCAACATTATAGCAAGGTAGATGACAGGTAAAGTGTCCATCTTATTGTAAAAGAGGTCTATTCATGAGTCTGATAATAGTGGGATAGAAACTATCTTTCAGCCTGGTAGTACATGTTTTCAGGCTTTTGGATCTGCTGACTGATGGGAGAGGGGAGGGAGGATGGAACGGGTCTTTAATCATGCTGGCTGTTTTATTGAGGTAGTGAGAAGTATAGACAGAGTCCATAGAGGGGAGACTGGTTTCAGTGACTAGCTGAGCCAAGTCCACAACTCTTTGCAATTTCTTGTAGCCATGTGAGGAGCAGTTGCCATAGCAAGCCATTATGCATCCAGATAGAATGGTTTCTGTGGAGCATAAATAAAAAATAATAAGGGTCGACAGAGACATGCTAAATTTCTTTAGCCTCTGAGGAAGTAGAGGCATTGGTAAGCTCTCTTGTCTGTGATATCAATGTACTTAGACCAAGTCAGGCTATTGGTGATGTTCACTTCTAAGAACTTGAAGCTCTCAACCTCAACACCAGTGATGTAAGCAGGAGTGTAAGCATCACCACCTTTCTGAAGTCAACGACCAGCTCTTTTGCTTTGTTGATATTGAGGGAACGGTTGCTATCATGACTCAATGTCAGTAAGCTCTCTGTCCCCTTCTTGTACTCTGACTCATCATCATCTGAGATACCTCCCGTTATGGTGGTATTATCTGCAAGCTTGTAGATGGAGTTTGAGCAGAATCTGGCCACACAGTCCTGAATGTACTGTGAGGAGAGTAGGGGGCTGAGGACACAGCCTTGTGGAGTTAAGGCTTTGTGACGAAAAGGAAGGAACATAAAATTCCAACCTAGATTGAATCACCCATGATCTTTCAGAATGCTGTAACTGTCTAGACATTGCCATGTTACTGTAGACCGATTCTTATGAAAATTACTTGTTTCCTTATTTTTGTCATTCATGGATAATAAGAGGGAATTGGAAATAGATTCAGCAATGGTAATATAAATTAAAATTACATTGCAATCCATGCCATATAATTTGACACCTTGATACATCAGGCCCTGCCAGTTTCAGGTGAGAGGGCACTACATCTGAAAACATTAATTGGGCATTATTTTCATGCTAAGTTGTCACTTATAACAAACCCTTAACTCTCGAGAAAACTGCCCAAAGGTACTTTAATATCTGATCCAATGTTCTTAGTTTCTTGAGACTATGTGAAGAGCAATTGCCATATCAAGCCATGATGCATCCAAATAAAATGGTTTCTACGGTGCATCGATAAAAATTTGCAAGGGTTGAGAGGGACATGGCAACATTTTTTTTAGCTTCCTGATCAAGTAAAAGACTTAAGGTCATTGATCTGCCTTAACCCTATTCAGTAATACTCCTATGTTAAACTTTTCCTCATCCTTTTCTTGGATTTCATGAATTTCTATTGCTGTGTCATACATCTTCCAAGTGGTAATCTCTTACAACCTGTTGATAAACAATATTTAAAACTTTTATGAGATTCTTTGTTGGTGCTAAAGGTTTGACGATAGTACACTTCTGAACAATGGTGCCAATCATTTGAGTAGCAGGCAATTCAGACTGCATAATGAATTGTTTACATTCTCAAAAAGATAAAATTATTGTTAACAGATGTAACTCTGTGGGTGAACCAGTGACTGGGAGAGTTCTAGAGAAATCAAGGTTAGAATCATGGATCTCTCTCATCTAAATGAAGGCATCAGGAGACTTGCCTACTAGTTTGTTAATGATATGAAGATGCATTCAACTGTAAGGACGTTAAATGAAAAAAGAAGATCACAAGGAGATCTAGCTGGGCACATACTTGGCAGTTATTTCTTATTTTAGATAAAGTGGCAGGGAAGCACCATAAATGTATATTCCCCGTAGGGCTGCAAGCTCAAAATTGCTGAGCACGGCCTCTTCTCAATTAGCAGTCACAGACTTTCAGAATCATTGCAATACAAACAGAGACTAGTTGGTCCAGTTTTCTGTTGCTGGGGAAATTACATCACAGAGCTGAGTTAATTTGTTTCTCTTTGCTTTTTATAAATGTGTTACACATATTAGTATGAGATATGGGAAAAAACTGATGCATGAATCTGAAAAAAATTATACCTCAGCCATTACACAACCAAAGGTTCTGTCTGTTATGTGATGGAATTTTATCAAAAATGTGAATGTGGTGTATTTTTGGGATTTTAATCTTGTTGATCTGTGAGCATTAAGCTCATAACTACCAGGTGTACACAGTGATGTCAGAAACATGTGATGTCATACACAAAATTATTGTGTGCCTCTGAGAGACTCTAAGACTGTGGGCTTCAATGGATGCACCCCCTAATCAGTGTGTTGAGGCTTGCTATGCTATCAGATACTGGCCTGTTCCACTGTCAGGAAGCTGAGATGCCTCCTCTCCCAGACACCTCTCAACTAACTGCCTTCCTTTCAACATCCCGAGGCTTGTCTGATCAACACAATCCCTGTTGATCAAATTTCACCCTCTCCAGCCACTGCTCTCTAACCACCGCTGCGGCTAGTTTATTTGATTCTCTTGCTATGGTGCCCAAGACTTTTGCACTGTACTGTATATTATGTATTTCCAGTTACCAAATAACACTTAATACTACTGAGCTAATACAAAGCTAAGTACTCTTCTTTCTGTTTCCCAACCATTTTTCTATTTTAACCAATATGCAAAAATCTTAGGGACTCTAGCTATATACATGTGCCTGAGACTTTTGTACAGTACTTTATGTCACATGTACTTACATATGAGACATCATCCATCCTCAGACTTTTCTAGTTACTTCATTGGAGGCTGATTAACTATTCAATGAAGTCTTGTTTAATCATATTCTTCCAGCAATCGGAATCAGGTTTATTATCACTGGCATGTGTTGTGAAATTTGTTAACCTAGCAGCAGCAGTTCAATGCAATACATAATAAAGAAGAAGAAAAAAACAAATAAGTAAATCAATTACCATATACGTATATTGAATAGATTAAAAATCGTGTAAAAAACAGAAATCATATATATTAAAAAAGTGAGGTAGTGTTCATAGGTTCAATGTCCATTTAGGAATCGGATGGCAGATGGGAAGAAGCTGTTCCTGAATCGCTTCAGGCTTCTGTACCTCCTACCTGATGGTAACAGTGAGAAAAGGGCATGCCCTGGGTGGCTGAAGGTCCTTAATAATGGAAGCTGCTTTTCTGAGACACTGCTTCTTGAAGACGTCCTGGGTACTTTGTAGGCTAGTAGCCAAAATGGAGCCGACTAAATTTACAACCCTCTGCAAATTCTTGCAATTCTGTGCAGTAGTGTCCCCAAACCAGCAATTGTCATATTGTAACAACATTGTGCTGGTGTAGTACCTTCAATGCAACAAACCTTTGTGCTTTCCATATTGAACAGAAGCAAAATTCCTGCAGCTCATTCATCATGACTACCAATAGTTTTGCTTGGAAAGATGTCTATACTGGTGTTCCGCTTTAATTGTAGAACAGTTTATGAATTGGCCATTAAGTAACACCTTTATTTTACCACTTATAACACCTTTATTGTTATAAGTGGGCACGTGGCCAAGTGGTTAAGGCATTGGACTAGCGACCTGAAGGTCGTGAGTTCGAGCCCCAGGCGAGGGAACGTGTTGTGTCCTTGAACAAGGCACTTAATCACACATTGCTCTGCGACGGCACTGGTGCCAAGCTGTATGGGTCCTAATGCCCTTCCCTTGGACAACATCGGTGTTGTGGAGAGGGGAGACTTGCAGCATGGGCAACTGCTGGTCTTCCATACAATCTTGCCCAGGCCTGCGCCTGGAGAGTGAAGACTTTCCAGGTGCAGATCCATGGTCTTGCAAGACTAACGGATGCCTTTATTTATTTATTATTATTATAAAATGTGTTCTGTGATTTACTGCAAGCAGTATAAATATTTCAATTTTTTTAAACTACAAACTATAAAAATAGTATCGTGTGGAAAGTAGAACTGTGAGAATATCCTTCTGAATTTTACTCTATTTTAAATGCTTTGTTAAGATGCCTAAAAGTATCAGTCCTGAAAGTGCCAGATCACTGGAGATCATTCAACTTACACTGCCTCAGACTGCCCTTCAATTTCTGTAATTTTCCAAGAGTATGCACTAGTGAGAACTTTTAAATCCAATGAATTTCAAATGTGGATAATTGCAATCCTTCCCAATGACGAATGAGTATCATGACCATATCTCACGCTGTGCTTTTGCAAAATATGGAGAAAAATATTCTGCCAAGGTCTTTGACTTTAGTGCAGATGCTTTATGCAAGTATTTAATGGCACCTCTTTTGTCAGCTACACTAGCTACTCTAAGTAGAGACTAAAAGGTTGATTGTTGAGAACTTATAATTTCAAAACAATTATTCGTGGATGTTACTTTTCATAAAGCCTTTTTTTAGAAATGAAATTATATATCATAGATAAATTCTAACATGGCCTGGTAAAAAAAAAGAATTCACATGTACAACATATAGAGACACAGCACATTTCATTTTGCCCACTGATGCATGACTGATGAAACGCATGAAATTCAATCACTGCTAATGTAAGCAAAGTGGCAGCAAATTTGTCCCTAAGAAGTTGCCACATACAACTAGTGACAAATTGATTGGGTTTTGTTTTTCGAGGTGGAGGTTGATCGAGCCTGGTTCAAGTCTCTAATCTGCTTAATGCCATGTGATTTTGTCCCCCTGTGGCTTTGAACTGGCTGACTGGATGTCAGTTCTACATCTTGAGGTGTATAATGGAATAGCAGGCAGACAATCTACTGGAATGCCTTGCGCTCCAGCAGAGAGCACAATGTGAATTAGTGTGCCTCAATCACCACAGTGAATCCTACAATGACTGGTCACAAAATGTGAGATAGATTTATTCAGCTGCCAAACTGAATCAATATTTCACATGGAGATAGCTCATGCAAATGTATATTGAAGGGGGAGCTTCTGCCAAGCCCAATCTTAAATGCTGCACCTTTGATTTCCTCTCTCTTCTTGCTTGAGTCCAACAGGCAGACTTTACTATGGTCGGAAGAAAATGCAGCTCTAACTTAGAAGCACTCTCGCTGAAAGGGCATGGGAGTAGGAATGGGCCAATTAATCCCCACTCACTGAGACTATGACTAACCTTTTACCTTATTCTGAATACTTGACTTTGTCTTATGGGCATCAAAGCGGTGCAGCACTTGGGGCTGCCGCATCATGACTCCAAAGATCCAATTTTGATCCTAACTTTGGGTGCTTGCATTTAGAGTTTGCATGTTCTCTTTGTGTGTGCTTGGCTTTTCCCCCGAGTGTTCCTGTTTCTTCCCAAATCCCAAAGACCTACTGATTGGCAGCTTAATTGTCTGCCTTAAATTGCCCTTGCTTCATTTAGGCCAGTTTCTGTACCTCTTTTTTGGCAGAAATCCTTGGGAGTTGATTTAGAAAAAACAAATGATTCATCATTGACTCCCTTCTAAGCTGCTTCTCTGCATTTATAATTGTTTCTATTTTCATTCCTCGCTTGAACATGTATACTCTGTTCCCTTGGCCTAACCAACCAGTGAAAGCAGTTTGTAACATTCTATCATTGCAACTCTTTTTAACAACTTGAAAACTTTGTTCAAATGGCTCTCTCATCCTTTTGAATCCGAGGAATCAACACAACTTCTGTCATGAATTACCTCAACTTTAATGTAATTACCCTGTCATTTTTCCCGCATGTGAAATATCCTTACCACACTTGGAGCCCTCTGATTACTTACCATATAAATTAAATGAAAGGGTAGCAGTCTTCATTATCAATTCACATTTCAACAAGTCTATTATGCTGAAGGTTGTGGATCATGCATGAATTAATGGAACTAGGCTGGGTCTCCAGTTTTCCATTTTATAAACCTAAGCCTGTCAGTTTAATACATTGAAAATCTTATTGGTGTTGCCTGGAGTTCAGATCAATGCATCTTAGGTTAATATCTTCAGGTCACAATTGCCTCCAACTATAGCTCTGGAAAGGTTTGGGAAAATCCATGACAGAGCACAAGACTGGCCAACTCCTCGTCTCCTGTGTCCAAGGCATCTGCTGCATTGCCATCCCACCTTCCTAACATCTTCCAGCACTGTGGGCCCAATGATTGTCATGGAGTAGCCTGGCCGTGACGTTGAGCCTCATCATGTCAATGGGATGACATGAGGGACATTCATTATCCCACTATTAAACCTCCCTCTTGCATTGATTTCTCCTCCTCTATCTCCCTCCTGTGCTCCAATCTTCCTCCAACCTCCATATACCTGCTTGTTCCTCAGGTACAGTGGCATGGTACTATTACTGGTACCAGTGGTATGGTTTGCATAACATTGCTACAGCACCAACGATCAGTGTTGAATTCCCGCCACTATCTGACAGAAGTTTGTACGTTCTCCACGTATCCATGTGGATTTACTCTGGAGTGCTCTGGTTTTCTCCCACATTCTAAAGACATATGGGTTAATATATTAATTGGTGGGTGGAATGGGGCGGCAATGATCACTGCTTATTGTTATAGTAACTATTCCATAAAGCAAGGGCACCCCAATTATATGTCTTTTTTTGTGGCCCTCAATTTAGCATCAGGACAATATATAGTGGAGTGGAGATACATCTTGACCAAAGGAGGTGTAAGGCGCTCCTTCCCTCTGTTAGCCTGCAGGCCACCCTTGGGCAAGGTGTAGCACCTGCTTAGCTCCCTGTTCAGCATCACATGGAGCCATAGGAACAGGTGGTGGATAGTTGTATGAGCAGCTGGTGCATATCACAAGTCCTGGTTATGTGACCACTGAAGCCAGGCAGACAATCTCTGAAGAGTATAAATGACAGCTGGGGTCACTCGTCTTGTTAAGACACTGACCAGAAGAAGGCAATGGCAAAATTTGTCACGAATAATCATGATCATGGAAAGACCATGATCCCCCACGTCATACGACATGACATATAACAAAAGAACAACTGAATTGGGTTGCATGGGCTCATCAGTCAGAAAGGCCTGTTACTGTATAGTGTCTCTAAATATATCACTTCTTGGTTTACAAAAGCGATCAAAATACTGGGGTTTATCACTCAATATTGTTATAGTAATGATTCCATAAAGCAAGGACATCCTAACTCTGTGCTTTTTTTGGTAGCCCCCAATTTGACATCAGGAAAAATATAGCAGCAGTTTAGCACACCAAAAGATAGGTGAGATTCATAAGTATTGATTTGAGGATGAAACCATTTTAGTTGCTCACATGGCTCGTGATCTTCTGGGCTGTCCTGAGAACACTTGAGGGCAATGCAAGGATCAATTTATTGTCAAGCAAGATTTTGCAGCACAAAACATTATTGGGATGAAGGCTACATTTTTTTAAAATGCATTAAATGAGACTTTTCCTGTCTTTTTAAGATGATTGAAGCATTCAGTGTATTGAGGTGTAACAGAAGAGAACTGAACTATATGTTCTCAGCCTTCCCTCAAGACTGCTTGTGTTTTCACATACTGTAATCAATGGATTCACTGTGAGCTACTGAGAGATATGAAGTCTCAGACAACATTTTGCAAGTGTTTTCTAACAGTTGAGATTTGTTTCAATATGTACATTTTAGGGATTACATGAATAAAAGAATACATCAGTCAAATCTTTATAATACTCCTTCAGTTTCTGACAAGTACTCATGGGATATCAATATTCTCCTGATGTGCTTTGGTCAATCAACTTGTGCGACAGAGAGGCAGAGATCATTCTTTGAGACACAGAGAAACCTTCAGTGGCAATGACCAGTGAAGAAAATAGATGGACTTTGTAGAAGGGCATTTATTTAGAAAACATTTTAGGCATTGAGAAAATATTATACCAATTGTTTAAAAAACTACAAGAAAAGATATTTTCATTTATTAACTAATTTTGTAGTGTCAATGCAGAACTAAAGAGAAGAGTGTGAGGTAGTAGTCATGGGGATAAAAGGAAACAGTTCTGAGAAGTGAAATGGAGAATAAGAAGTCAAAGAGCAAGAATATGCAGTTAAGTCCATTTATTATTTAAATAATTCAAAGCATGAATAAACATTTATCATATACAGACTAAATAGATCCAAATATAGGTCTAATTAAATAATACCAAGTCTGGATACCAGGAAGTTTCACAACAATCCAAAAACTTCCTGAAATCTGTAGGTGACTAAAAGATTCTCCTTCCTTCCAATTTTCTGATTAATTGAACTGCAAATGCAGAAGTTGTGAAAGTGCAATTGCAATTTGGAATCACTGAGTTAGCAACGTAGGCATCTGGATTACTACTCCAGCTTTGCCATCCCATATCCTTATGAAGTGGGAGTCATTTGTCATGGAAGTATTTTAATTTTATTATATCAAATTTTTTGATTTTGTTTGATCAGATTCCTGCTACTCAAACCTTTCAACAATCTAACAATATTACTATAATGCTTCCTTATTTTCTCAATTTAATTGAAGGACAGATAATGAACTTATTTTATTAAATTTGAGTGTGCTGCAACTGCATGGTCAGTCAGTAGCTTTTCAATTATTACTGGCTTCTGTGGAGATGACCCAGTCTTCTACATCAGTCATGTGTAAATATGCAAGAGCATCCAAATGAAACAAATTCAGTTTTTATTCTAATTGGATGTTTTTGCTGAATGAAAATTTGTCTGGAATACAAATTGAATTTTTTGAAGTGTGTGCTGATATATTGTTAGAACAAATGCTTCATTTTGAATTTACACACTTCATATTATCATTTTGAGCACAAATTACTTATTCTCATTAATTGGATTATGTTTTCATCCCATTAATATCTTCCCTTATTTTCTTGCTTCAAGAATGTTTATCTTGCTGAACAATGTAAGAAAACTTGAGTGCATTATTTATGCTGGACTTCTGAGCTAGTGAGAGAATTAATTAACAATGAATGGGAGGTTGTCTGGGGAACAGAATTAACAGGACTAAACCTTCCCTGCAACTTATTTGCATCCTCACTGACTGAGATAGAGAAGAGAGTTTAAGAGACCGCTGAAGGATGTGACAATGTGGGAGACTTATGAAGGTTGAAAAAGAGACAGGAGATCTTATGGAAATTGAAGAAGAGGTTCATGTAATGAGAAAAGGGAAGACAGAGGCATCTTAACAGTGTGAGTTAAGCTTGGTTGGTAGAGAGAAGGGAGAAGAGAGAGAGGAAACGTAAAGTGGCTCAGAGGAAAAAGAGATTATAAGGATCTGTGTATAGAAGGAGGAGCTGCAAATAAAAAGCTGTAGGAATGACTGAAAGAAAAACCATTGGCACAGAAAATGATGATGTGCAGTATATGAGAAAGAGGAAGATCCTGAGATGGGAATTTCGGTTTAGTAACGGTCTGAAAGGTGGATTTGAGATGCATCTGTTGAAATTGGCAGTTGAAGCAGGGTATACAAATAGTTGACTGAGGAAGCATAAATTTGGAGGTGCAGTCATTTGTGTGAAGAAGAGACGAAAGAGCAAAGGGATAGCATGGTTTGCATTTGGTACAGTGAAGCCTAGAGAGACTCAAAGTGAAATTAGAGATTTCAGAATAGGATAAAGTTGGAAGGAAGTAAAATACACTATAAGAAATTGCTGAATGAGCAATCCAAATAAAGATTGTAGAGGAGAGACAACAATTGTAGTCGAGGTATGTAGAAGGTGGAGAAATAGGATGTCGTGAGGGTTGAGTGGGAAATGAGAGTGCTGGGGTTGTTAAAAAGGGTGGCAGAGAAGAGGGGTTTGCATGGGGAAAAGATTTACAAGAGGTTCTTAGGACTGAGCAGCATGCATAAGAGGTGGGGAGTGAAAGTGAGAAGTGGTGAAGAGATTAGGAGCTTGAGAGACAGAAAAATGGAAAAGGAATTGAGCACTGGGGATGGAGATGGGCAGAGGCTAAGACAACATGGTTCAAAGGAGAATACAAGCAAGAACATATATAAACTGAGAGCAGAGAATGTGGGAGGCATTTACCAGAGAACTTAAAAATGAAATTTAAAACATTTGAATGGCATTGCTTTGTCATCTATTTCAATGAATGTAATCAGTCATATATATGGAGTAGTTAACTACACCTTGTAACTACTACAGAGAAAACAAAGTCAGAAAAACAGTCATAAAATCTCTAACGTGCAGAAAGAGATCGATGGAGAAAGGGAATGAAGGACTGAATGGATAATATCGGAGACTCAATCTGCTTTCCTAAGTATAATTCCAGCACTCTGTTTTTAACTAACAGTGCACAATTTGCATTGATGTAAATATGAAACCACTTCTCTTTATTGCAGAGTTTGTTTTCTGACTGGTTTGAAAAAGAAGAGGTGAATCATAGCACAGGTGAGTTGTTCATTGCCCTGTTATTATCAGTGTTCTACTGGCAGTTTGAAAGTAACTTGAACTTGGTCTTTATCTTTTTTAGAATAAAGAAATCTGCATCTGTCACTGGATGAGCAATCTGTGCCCCCAGATTGTCTATTCATTTTCTTTGTGTGCACTTTCCTTTAAGGCCTCTGGTTCCTGACCTTCAAGAAACATTCCCCCCCCCCCACACAAAAAAAAACTCATCATTATTTTGAATATATCAGCTCTGTTCTTAACCTCAGAGCAATTTCAAATTCCTGGGCACCAACGTCTCAGAGGAACTATGCTGGGCCCAATATATTGATGCAATCACAAAGAAGGCATGCCAGCAGCTATACTTTATTAGGAGATAGAGAAGATTTAGTATGTCATCAAAGACTCCAGCAGATTTTGACAGATGTACAGTGGGGAGCATTCTGACTGGTTGCCTCGCTGCCTGGTATGGAGCCTTCAATGGACAGGATTGAAAGAGGCTGCAGATAGAAGTCGACTCAGCTAACTACAAGCACAACCCTCGATGCCATCAAGGACACTTTCAAAAGGCGGTTACTCAAGAAGGCGGCATCTATCATTAAAGACCATCACCATCTAGAATATGCCCTCTTCTCATTACTATCGTCAAGGAGGAGATACAGAAGCTTGAAGACCTACATTCAATGCTTTAGGAACCACTTTCTCCCCTCTGCCATCAGATTTCTGAATGGTTCATTTACCCATGAATACGACCTCAGTATTTCTCTTTTGCACTTTGTATTAATTTTTTATCGTAACATAAAGTAATTTTTTATGACTTGCACTGTTCTGCTGCCACAAAATAACAAATTTCACAATACTTGTCAGTGATTATAAACCTGGTTCTGTATAATTGTCAATATCTCCCCATATCTTTCATCATTGGTCTCACTGAACCTTTCCCAAGTTTTGGACAATGAATCTGGACATCAAAACCAGGATACATTTAGTTTGGTGGGATTTCCCTCTCCTACATTTACAGCTCCTTCTCCAGAGAGACTGCAGAAAAACAATCTTGTAGTTGCAATCTGACTCCCTTCTCCAGGGCATTTGCTTAAAAAAAATATGCTGAACAGGCAGGTGAATGTTAACAGCAACCCATCTCAACTATCTGACCTTGATGTAACCAAAAGGCAAGATTTAAGAGGTAGAGCTCAAAACAGTTTAAACATTCTTCCATCCCCTCTAAGGTGAATGCTTCATCCAAGTCAGACCATCTGAAAACTAAATTTTGTGCTGCTGTCGGTTACTTAGAAACATAGAAACATAGAAAGGCTACAGCACAATACAGGCCCTTTGGCCCACAAAGCTGTGCCAGACATGTACCTTAAAAATTACTTTGGGTTACCCTTGGACCTCCATTTTTCCAAGCACCATGTACCTATCCAGGAGTCTCTTAAAAGACCCTATCATATCCGCCTCCACCACCGTTGCTGGCAGCCCATTCCACACACTCACCACTCTCTGTGTAAAAAACTTACCCCCGACACCTCTTCTGTATCTACTTCCAAGCACCTTAAAACTGTGCCCTCTCGTGATAGCCATTTCAGCCCTGGGAAAAAAGCCTCTGACTATCTACATGATCAATACCTCTCATCTTCTTATACACCTCTATCGGGTCACCTCTCATCCTCCGTCACTCCAAGGAGAAAAAGCTAAGTTCACTCAACCTGTTCTTGTAAGGCATGCTCCTCAATACAGGCAACATCCTTGTAAATCTTCTCTACATTATTTCTTTAGTCTCCACATCCTTCCTGTAGCAAGATGAGCAGAACAGAGCACAGTACTCCAAGTGGGGTCTGACCAGGGTCCTATATAGCTGTAACATTACCTCTCAGCTCTTAAACTCAATCCTACAATTGATGAAGGCCAATGCACTGTATGCCTTCTTAACTACAGAGTCAACCTGCGCAGTGGCTTTGAGTGCCCTATGGACTCTGACCCCAAGATCCCTTTGATCCTCCACACTGCCAAGAGTCTTACCATTAATACTATATTCGGCCATCATATTTGACCTACCAAAATGAACCACCTCACACTTACCTGGGTTGAACTCCATCTACCACTTCTCAGCCCAGTTTTATATCCTATCGAAGTCCCATTTGAACCTCTGACAGCCCTCCACACTATCCACAACACCCCCAACCTTTGTGTCATCAGCAAATTTACTAACCCATTCCTCCACTTCCTCATCCAGGTCATTTATAAAAATCACGAAGAGAAGGGGCCCCAGAACAGATCCCTAAGGCACACCACTGGTCACCAACCTCCATGCAGAATATGAACCTTCTACAACCACTCTTTGCCTTCAGTGGGCAAGCCAATTCTGGATCCACAAAGCAATGTCCCCTTGGATCCCATGCCTCCTTACTTTCTCAATAAGCCTTGCATGGAGTACCTTATCAAATGCCTTGCTGAAATCATTATACACTACATCTACTGCTCTACCTTCATCAACATGTTTAGTCACATCCTCAAAAAATTCAATCAGGCTTGTAAGGCATGACCTGTCTTTGACAAAGCCATGCTGACTATTCCTAATCATATTTTGCCTCTCCAAATGTTCATACTCCCTGCTTGTCAGAATCTTTTCCATCAACTTACCAACCACTGAAGTAAGACTCATTGGTCTATAATTTCCTGGGCTATCTCTACTCCCTTTCTTGAATAAGGGAACATCTGCAATCCTTCAATCCTCCGGAACCTCCCCCATCCCCATTGATGATGCAAAGATCATTGCCAAAGGCTCAGCCATCTCCTCCCTCGCCTCCCACAGTAACCTGGGGTACATCTCGTTCGGTCCCGGAGACTTATCCAACTTGATGCTTTCCAAAGGCTCCAGCACATCCTTTTTCTTAATGTCTATATGCTCAAGCTTTTCAATCCACTGTAAGTCATCCCTACAATTGCCAAGATCCTTTTTTGTAGTGAATACTGAAGCAAAGTATTCATTAAGAACCTCAGCTATCTCCTCCAGTTCCATACACACTTTTCCACTGTCACATTTGATTGGTTCTGTTCTCCCAAATCTTATCCTCTTGCTCTTCATATACTTGTAGAATGCCTTGGGGTTTTCTTTCATCCTGCTCACCAAGGCCTTCTCATGGTCCCTTCTGGCTCTCCTAATTTCATTCTTAAACTCCTTCCTGCTGGCCTTATAATCTTCTAGATCGCTATCTTTAGCTAGTTTTTTGAACGTTTCGTAGCTTTTCTTTTCTTCTTGACTAGATTTTCAACAGCCTTTGTACACCACTTTTTAATGATAAACTTGAAAATGACTCTGTATGATCAGAAAAAGTATCAAAAAGAGACTGTGTACATAAGTTGTCAACAAGAAGAGAAATACAATGAGAACTCAGCGTTAAGATACTGCAAAAGCTGTGGAAATGATTAAATGCATAATTCTGTCTGCAAATTGATTTCATCTTGATTTTTTAATGATGACACTTTTTTTTTGCAGAAAATCAATGACAGAAGAGTTAAGGGTTTCTCAACAAAGTATCAGAACAGTGAAGAAATCTTCAGTTAAAAGCATGTAAAGTGGGGTGTGAACTCTTCCATGATTAAACCATCAAGCTATACTAACGAATATAGATTAATCAGACCTATTGTGCCCAGTTGCATTGATTTTGATCTAAGAAGCTGTGCTGGTAAGTAATTATATTGTAACAAGAAAAAAGCAGGCTGTAAAGGCTCTTATGTCTGTAATGACAGAATGTCGATATATTTGGACACGAATAATGATGAGCATTACAATGGATAACAAAAGTGAAATAATATATGAACAAACTATTTCTGCTGATTTATTAATAATGCCACTGGAAATCTTCCAAAGTTTCCCTGAGGCTGGCGTGATATTAAAAATAATTTCAATTATGCAAAATTGAATAATTGTGAAAGTACGTCTAATTTATTGCAGAAAAAAGTGAATTCAGCAGAGTCCAAATTTATTACAGTTGCTTTTGAGTAAATGTTCTTCTTCTAATATTGCAAAGCTCAGGAATGACTCCAAATCCAAGGAGGATCACGCTATTTGTGAAGCTATCCTCAAGATTATTTATTCTAATTGATCTGACGACTTGGAATTGAACTGTTTCCCTCCTTACCCATGCCACAGCATCTTCACCCTTCAACTAAATGTTGTGATGTAACGTCAGAAGATAGTAAGGTGATAGGCGAAGCAAAGATCAAATTTCTTCTGTTTTGTTCCACAGTATATTAGAGAATGTCCTTTACAGTACAGAGAAGTATTGAACTGTGGAAAGACTTTTAGTTAATGTGTGAATTCATTTGAAGCTGTAAGAAGACTGGAGTACAAAATACTAACAGTAGGTGTTCACTTGTCCTTCCACCCCTGTGCTGTTGCTTCATAAGGATAATTTCACTAATAAGGGCAGCTTAAACTGTTTAATGTAGCCTCCTAGTGAGGCATTAGAGAACTGAAATTTTGCATTCTCTGATGTCAAATTTGAATCCAGACTTCAAATATTTCAGAAGGATATTGGGAGACCATAGTCAGTGTGGATAGGAAGTAACATCTCCTTCTCGATGACAATTCACACGTCAAGGATGTGTGCTTAGCCCACTGATCTATTCCCTCTACACTCACAACTGTGTGGCTAGGGCAGCTCAAACGCCATCCATAAATTTGTCGATGATGCACTATTGTTGGCTGAATCTCAGATGGTGACGAAGAGGCGTACAGGAGTGAGACAAATCAGCTGGTTTAGAAGTGCCACAACAACAACAACCTTGCAGTCAACATCAGTAAGAGCAAGGAATTGATTGTGGACTTTAGGAATGGAAAGTCAGGAGAACACACACCAGTCCTTATTGAAGGGTCAGTGGAAAGAGTGAGCAGCTTCATGTTCCTTGGGGTCATCATCTTCGAGAATCTATCCTGGGCCCAACATTTTGATGCAATCATGCAGCCAGAGGCTATAATTCATTAGGACTTTGGGAAGATTTGGTTGGTCAGCAAAGATTCTAGCATATTTCTACAGATTACAAATTTCTACAGGATACAATTACAGAGCATTCTGACTGGTTGCCTCAGTGCCTGGTATGGAGGCTCAAATATGCAGGATCGAAAGAGCCTGCAGAGGGTTGTAAACTCAGCCATCTCTATCACAGTCACAACCCTCCACCATTGAGGACATTTTCAAAAGGCTATACCTCAAGAAGGCAGCATGCCCTCTTCTCATTACTACCAGCAGGGAGAAGGTACAGAAGCCTAAGAATGCATTTTCATTGTTTTAGGAACAGCTTCTTCCCCCCCACCATCAGATTTCTGAATGGACAATGAACCCGTGATCACTACCTCACTATTTTGCCCTGTTTGCACAATTTGTTTCTATTTTTTTTACATTTTTTTATTGTGACTTATAGTAGATTTTTATGTATTGCACTGTCCTGCTGCTGCAAAACAACATATTTCAAAATATATGTCAGTGATAGTAAACCTGATTCTGTTTCTAAGGTTATGTGAATGCATTCATCTAAAAATATTGTAGCAAATGCCTTGTGTGGAAGCGTTACGACAAATTATTCAGAAAGCAGTAAATCATTTAGGATCAACCTGTAAATAAAGTACAGTCCTTTAGGACTAATGATAGAACATGCATTTGGTTCCATATTTGTAATTATGATATTAGCATCATTCAAGGTGGATATTATTGAACTTTCTTAATGGACCATGTCTCTTGGAATCTTCAGTAAGTTTATACAAACTTCAATTGACTTTTAAGGAATTAAATCACATTAATTTCAAATAAAATATATGTAAGTAAGATATTCAATGAGGTGTAAAATGAAGATGAGATTTTTTCACTGAATGTTTGCACAGTTTTATGGGCTATCTAAATGAAGGGTAGAGTCTCCTAGACTCGTGCCATATTTCACAGGACCGTGTAAAATTTTAAATGTAATTGACTTTTACAGAGAAATAGTACTTCCATAATTTGATTTTATCAAGGGATTATTTTGATCTTTTGTATCAGATTCTGATAAACTGAAGACAGATTAAGTATGGTTGATGAGGTCAAGGTCAAACCATCGAGGGAAATACATCACATTGTGCTCAACATTTTTTCTCAGAATTTGCCAAATAATAGAACCATAGCAAACCCCTCATATAATCCAACACTAACCACTGCCATTCTACCTTTCTGGATGTTTTTATCTCCCATTTCAATTCAGATAAAGGCTGATATAATTAAGTTCAATTTTATATATCATTAAATGCAATTTTACCAATATTTCATGCATACTATGGCATGCAGTGAGTTTGTCATTCCATTCATACATGACTATGTATGCCTGAATCAGCAAATTGTTTTCTCTTCTTCCTACCCAAAAAGATTCTGCCCCAGGGACCACACAAGAATTTATTGCTGGTTGGTGTCTTTTTCATAAGACCACCCTTCATTTACAAGTTCAGAAAACAAGTTTCAAAACGACAATGATTGACAGGATTAGATCGGGCGACACTAATACCGGTCGGGGCCTTGGGGTTTGGAGTTGAATCCTGGCATCCTCTGTAAGGAGTTTGTCGTCCTGCTGTGGAATGCATGGGTCTCCTTCAGGTGCTTTGATTTCCTCCCACAGTCCAAAGATGTACCGATAAATAGGCTAATCGGTCATTGTAAATTGTCCCATAACTAGGCTAGGGTTAAATCAGGGGTTGATGGTGACACAGTTCAAAGGGCTGAAAGGGACTGTTCCACACTGTATCTCTAAATAAATAAAGTACTTGGACTGCAAAGGCATAGATGGCTGCAGAATGGGATTAGTATGGATTGCTACTTGATGGTTAGAATAGATAACATGGCCTAAAGGGCCTATTTCTGTACTGTATGACAATGTGGAAGTCAAGCTTGTATCATGCTTAATGGCTTGCATTCCAATTGACTTTCTCAACAGTTCGCTAATCCAGGATTTTGATAAGATAAGCGGATTTTCAAAAATCTGTACGTCTTATTTCTCGCATCTGCATACCTTTCCCACCAAACTATCTCTGCACTGCAGATAACCAACTATCCACTTGCCACCAAAATTCAGCCCAGTCAGTGGAGAATTTCATTGCTTCCAACATTAAATATCAGTTCATAACAGCCAAACAGTGTCAGAAAGGAATCGGCTACTTATGAAAAAAATCTTGGATGACACACTAAAATCAACACAAAATAAGTTCAAATCAAATTGTACTTTTTTTGACACATTATGCTTGGAGACACATCTCCAAATAGACATGATAGGATCATTGGATATGTAACACAGAAACAGCATTCAGCTAATTGTATCCAAGAAAATCAAAACAAAATGCTTTTCAGTTGATCCCACTTCCCACCTCTTGGTCCATAAAGCTGTTGTAACAGTATCTCTAGTGCTCATTTGGACAACCAATTGCCATCTCTCATTCCATGCACAAAATATTTCAATTTCTTCATCCTTAACTTGTGCTCTAATACATTCACATTTCCCATTTTGCCTTTCCAGCTGTAAAAGAAGATTACAACTTAATGTACTGAAAGAGAAATTCTGTAAAAGTGAGGTTTATCGCAGTTCCAATATCATTCTGCATCCTACCTTCCTTCCCTCCTCATCATCATCTCTCTATCCTTGCAAGATTAAATGTACAACAAAAGAATAGACCATGATTCATAATATATGGGATATTTCTGATTAAAAGAACTACAAGAATTTTGCCTCCTTTGCTTCATTTTTGAGTTGATTTCTAAAGGGATAGATTAGGATGCCCTTCTGCCCCTCTTCACAAGCTCCATAAAGCACCATGCTCAACTAAATCAATCCTTTTGAAAGAAATCACAATACATTTGAATGTATGAACTTCTATTCATACCTGAAAAGCCATGCCAAATTCTGTCCCATTTAACTTGTCTTTGCTTGCTCCTTGGTCCACTAAGCTTGTGAATGTGTACCTCACTTCCATTTTGTCCCCCTTGGTCCAGTCCATTCCATTCCTACCTACATCTGAGACACTTCACGTGCTATTACTTCAATAACGTACAGTTTCCTGGCCTGGATTGCCTTATTTTCACCATTGATGTCCAGTTCCTATACACTTCCATCCCCAATCAGGAAGACCTTAAAGTTCTCTGCTTCTTTCTGGACAACAGACCTAATGAGTTCCCCTCCACCACCACCCTCCTCCATCTGGCAGAACTTTTTCTTACCCTCAACAATTTTTCTTTCAGTTCCTCCTACATTCTCCAAATTAAAGGTGTGACCATGGGCACTCGCATGGGCTCCTGCTGCTTCCTGCTCGAAAATTTCATCAACTGTGCTTCTAACTTCCACCCTGCCCTCAAGTGTACTTGGTCCATCTCTAACACTTTTCTCCCCTTTGTTGATCTCTGTGTCTCGTCTCTGGAGAGGGACTGGCATATGTTTCAAGCCTACTGACTCTCACAATTATCTTAATCTCTTCCCACCTTGTTACTTCCAAAAATACTACTCCCTTCTCTCATTTCTTTTGTTTCTGCCACATCTGTTCTCAGGAAGAGGCTTTCCCTTCTAGAACATCTAAGATGTTCTCTTCTTCCAAAGAACAGGGTTTCCCTTCTACCATCATTAATGCTGCTATCACATACACCTCCTCATTTCTTTCACCTCATCCTCCTGCTGTCATAACAGGGATAAGATTCTCCTTGCCTTTACCTATCACCCCACAAGCCTCCATATCCAGCACATCATTCTTCATTACTTCCGCCATCTCCAAAGGGATACTACCACTATGTACATCTTTCCCTTACCCTCTCTCTGCTTTCCATGGGGATAGCTCTCCACATGATCCCCTTATCTATGCGTCCCTCCCCACTGATCTCCCTCCTAACACCTGAACCTGCAAGTATGACAAATGCTACACCTCCCCCTACACTTCCTCCCTCACCACCACTCAGGGCCCTAAATAGTCCTTCCACGTGAGGCGACACGTCATCTACAAGTCTGTTGACATCATCTGTTGTATCCGTGCTCCCGGTGTGGCCGCCAACATACCGGTGAGACATGACACAGGTTAGGGGCCTTCTTTGTCGACTACCTTCACTTTGTCTGCCACAAAAGGCAGGATCTCCTTGTGGCCTTCCTCCACTCACCCACATTTCCCCTCATGTGGTCTCACCTATCACCTGCCAGCCCATCAAGGACATGTTCAAAAGGTGGCGCCGCAAGAAGGTGGCACCTATCATTAAGGGCCCTCACCATCCAGGAGATACCCTCTTCTCATTGCTGCCATCAGCGAGGAGGGACAGGAGCCTGAGCACACTCACTTAACATTTTAGGAGCAGCTTCTTCTCTGCTATCAGATTTCCGCTCCATGAGCCCACGGACACCATCTCATTACTTTGCTCTTTTTTGCACTATTTATTTACAGTGTATTTTTATCGTAACATTGTTAATTTTTTAAATATTGCACTATACTGCTGCTGCAAAACAACAAATTGTTAGTGACAATAAACCAGATTCTGATTCTGAGCTTATACTCTATTCTTTACCACCCACCTACCCCCTTCAACCCAGTTATTCTGGCTTCTGTTCCCTTCCTTTCAAGTCCTGATGAAGGGTCTCGACCCAAAGTGCCAACTGTTTATTCCCTTCCATAGATGCTGCCTGACTTGCTGAGTTCTTCCAGCATTTTGTGTGTGTTGCTCAAAATTTCCAACATCTGCAGAATCTCTTGTGTTTAAGATTCTGGAAGTAATTTCTTTCTCTGACTATCACCTAGGTTTGAAATGTTCATTAGACTCTGAAGACAATTACAAAAGTCAGAATGCTTTCACTTTCAATCTTATGGCAATGTGATTATTTGACTGTAAGACCATGATATACAGGTGTCCCCCGCTTTTCGAACGTTCGCTTTACGAAACCTCACTGTTACGAGAAAAAAACAGCACGCGATAAAAAGCAGCGCATGTACCGAGCAGCCGCTCTCCCCCGGATTGGGAACTTTATTCTCGCCGGCATTGCTTAAACACGTGCCTGTGAGCTGTCGTTTGCAAGATGAGTTCTATGGTATCGGAAAAGCCTAAAAGAGCTCGTAAGGGTGTTACACTTAGCGTAAAACTAGACATAATTAAGCGTTTCGATCGTGGTGAACGAAGTAAGGACAAAGTGAGTTTGGCTTGTGGAAGCTGACGAAGATGATGTTGAAGAAGTTTTGGCATCCCATAACCAAGATCTGATAGATGAAGAGCTGATGCAATTGGAAGAAAAAAGGATAACAATCGAAACCGAATGAGTAATGATAAAGTACGACTTTAATTTTGAAAGGGTACGTCGGTTTAGGGGATATTTGCAGGATAGTTTGAGTCCTTACAAAGAACCGTGTGATAGAAAAATGCGCGAGGCTCAGTAGTCAAGCAAGCCTTCCACATCAGCCACAGCAGACGACGAACCTCGATCTTTGACATCGAGGCAGGCAGAGATAGAAGATGACCTGCCTGCCCTAATGGAAACAGACGATGACGAGATGACACCCCAGTGTCCCACCACCCCAACCCCCGGGCCACGGACAGATACCGATCCACGGAGAATGCAATGGTAGCCGGGAGGCACACAGCACATCTTTAAGAAAAAAGCCGAAATAAACATGCTAATTAATTAGGTGCCGCCGACATGTAATTATCGGCCCAGATCAGAGACGACGCAATCAGAAATCGGCACTGATCTGGGCCAACAATTACGTGTCGGGTGGCACCTAATTAATTAGCTTGTTTATTTCGGTTTTTTTCTTAAAGATGTGCTGTGTGCCTCCCAGCTCCCGGCTACCCCTGCATGATTCCCGGCAATGTATCGCTCGGTGGCCTGGAGGGTGGGGGCCACTGCACCACCCAAACTCCGACTCAGCCTAGCACGCCATCATCAGTGTGCTCTGCAAGCTGTCTTCCCGATTCCGGTAAGTGATACTACACTGTACATACATTATTTCTACTTTATATAGACTGTGTATTTTTACGTGTTATTTGGTATGATTTGGCAGCTTCATAGCTTAAAGGTTACTGGAGAGAGTGTTTTTGCCGACGGTGCTTGCGTGAGATTTTCTGCCGACAGTGCTTGCGTGAGATTTTCGCTACGGAGAACAGTGCAGTAATGATTGTGGAAAAGTATTTTTACTTTATATAGGCTGTGTATTTATCATATCATTCCTGCTTTTACTATATGTTACTGTTATTTTAGGTTTTATGTGTTATTTGGCATGATTTGGTAGGTTATTTTTGGGTCTGCGAATGCTCACAAAATTTTCCCATATAAATAAATGGTAATTGCTTCTTCGCTTTACGATATTTTGGCTTACGAACCGTTTCATAGGAATGCTCTACCTTCAGATGGCGGGGGAAACCTATATAAGAACAGAACTCAGTCATTTGGCCCATCGGGTCTGCTTCACCATGTCATCATGTCTGACCCACTTTCCCTCTCCGCTCCAATCTCCTGCTTCTTTCCATATCCCTTCATGCCCTGACTGATTAATAATATCTACTAGCCTCTGCATTAAATGACTTGGCCTCCACAGCCACCTGTGGCACAGAATTCCACAGATTCATCACTCTCTGGCTAAAGAATTCTTCCTCATCTGCATTCTAAATGGACATCCCTATATTCTAAGGCTGTGCCTTCTAGTTTTAGACTCCTTCACCATAGGAAGCATCCTCTCCACGTCCACTCTATTGAAGCCTTTCACCATTCGATAGGTTTCCATGATATTGCCCCTCAATCTTCTGAATTCCACTGAATAGAGACCCAGAGCCATCAAATGCTCCTCATATGATAAGCCTTTTGGAAGGTAAATTATTTCAATCTGATACATAAATAACTTTAAAACATTATTAACAAAAAGAATCAGATAGAAAGCCCAAAATGATAGGATCTTTGACCAGCATTACCAAATAAGACATTGTACGATGAAATGGTCAAATACTGTAATGGTTAAACTGACAAGGTGCCAAATTCCTGAAGACAAGTGGCTCTTGATTTAATATTCTTGTGCAGTAACAAACCTCATCTTTTCATATTTGAAAGGGAGCCATTTGCGATTATAATCAGCAGGCAAGACTCTCTGACTTGACTAAGGGCTGAAATTAATGAGGGAGCAGGCACATTATAGAATACCACTAAGAAGCAAAGGAACATGAAAGTGAGGGAGAAGCAACAAGAGTTTAACAGGAATATTTAAAATCCGAAGTTCAAAATGTATTTTAATAATTAACAGATTCAGCTGTAAGTATAACTTATGACCTGTTTTTTGGTATTTCAACTAATCCACTGTAAATAACAGAAAGCTGCAGTTCAATTACATTTGCAGTGTAATATACAAAACAGAAATGACTGGAGATCTTTTCTGCAAGCAGGTGACAGAGCCATTTCAACATGTTTTAATATAATTGTTCCTATTTTCAGTCTAAGTCCCACTGATATGGAAATTAGACAGCATACTTCCAGACATAATTCACAGCAACATATGTTTCCTATCCTTAGGTTCATTCCTATACATGATAATATCATTAATGTACAATATTCTCAGTTTCACAATAACCACTGAAAAGGTGCAAAAATGTGCAACCTACGGTTTCTGTATTTTTACTCAGTCAAAAACAAGCCACGCGTGCACCAAGTCCCAAACTACATGCGAATTGAGATTTTTCAAAAGGGACTTTGACCTTTTGCTTGTTCATTGTGTTTGCTTGATTCATCACTCATCAGCTTAAGCGACATTTCAGTTCTGAGTTTGAGTGCCCGCTGCAGAATTCAATACTGACCTTTGCCTCCATGACATAAGGATGAATCTCAGTGGTTTTTAGCAAGGGAATGAAAGTATGGGCACCCTCCCTCTCATTTCCGTTCCCTCCATGCCACTCTTTACTACAGTTGCTACAACTACCATCAGGAGTGCACCTTAATGATGAGACACACTACCCATGATCCCTTGAAGCAATGATGTGATGGCTAAGATCTCTAAAGTATCAGACAGGTTCAATTACTACATTAATTTTTAAAAGACAGATTTTTAAAATTTAGAGATAGAGCATGAAAATAAGCCCTTCCAGTCCTTCAAGCTACACCACCTAGCAACCCATCGATTTAACCCTAACCTAATCACAGGACAATTTACAATAACCGATTAACCTACTAACCAGTGTGTTTTTGGACTGTGGGAGGAAACCGGAGCACCCAGTGGAAACCCACGCGCACACTCGCTTCAAGAGGACACTAGGATTGAACTCCAAACTCCAGCGCTCTGAACTGTAACAGCATTGTGCGAACCACCATGCTACTGTGAGATGAAGAACTAACTGCTATGATACTGTAACATGAAATGAAGAGTTCTTAAAAGTGAGTCCAAAGGTTGTGTTGGGGTGAGTGAAGCTGAGTGAAGTTAGCCCCTCTGGTTCAAATGCCTGATGGCTGAGGGGTAATAACAGTTCCTGAACCTAGTGGTGTGGATCCTGAGGCTCCTGTACCTTCTTCCTGATGGCAGCAGTGAGAAGAGAGCATGACCTGGGTGGTGGGGTTCCAGCAACAGCACTCCATGTAGGTGCATTCAAAGGTGGAGAGGGCTTTACCTGTGATGGACTGGGCTGTATCCATTACCTTTTGTAGGCCTTGATGCAACCAGACAATATTTTCTCCACCACACATCTATAGAAGTTTGTCAAACTTTTAGAAGACATGCTGAATCTTCACAAGCTTCTAAAATAGAAGTAGTAGCACTGCCATGCTTTCTTTGTAATGACACTTATATGTTGGACCCAGGACAGATCCTCTGAGGAATTTAAATTTGTGTTGTACTGTATTTACTAATACTTACAGGAATGGAAATATTGTTAAATGTAGGACATTCTGAGAATGCGGATCCGTGTTTTAATTCAGTTAGAATGAAAGATATGGTGTTTGAGGTATACGTGGGATGTTGGAACAATCCCCAACAAGAGGTCAGGCTGGAGAAGAAAAATGTCTGGAGTTTGCACAGGGAACTTTCAGGGTTCAATGATATGAGATAGAAATGCAATTTTATTGATAGAAAACAGAGTTAACGTCCACAGAATAATCATTAAAAGACTAGAATTTGCTTCTCATTCCTACAGTGATTTCCTCCATATCTATTTCAATTACAAGCATTTATATGTAGCGTTCCTCGGACAGGCTTGAGTACATTCTTTCTTTAGACAGAAATAAGTGTTGATTTGTCTGGGTTGAAAAATAAAATGAATATTCTTCCTACCCCATCTAATGCCCAACTTCCTCTGCCATCAATTCCCGTATCACCATCCTATCCTGCACCATCCCAATGTCTCCCATCCTTGCTGCATGAGAACCTCACTACACCCCATGCCCCTTCTCCACATCACCATGACCCATGCCCTCAACTCCACCAGTACCAGCCTATGCACTTCAACAGTGTATTTATCTAAAAGTCTGTGACAGGTGTCCTGTTCAGCAAGATGTGTTGGGGAGGAAGTACTGGTCCTAAACTAAAAGATTTCATTTCCTTGTGGAGCAAATAAGAACAAAACCTCCTGGATAATATGTGATGTAATTATTATTAGAGCCAAATAAGAATCTCCTTCATAAGACTTCAGACACCGACTTGGAACAATGAAATTTACAGCAACATTGTGTGTTAAGTTTTGGGAATTCCCAAGGTGATATTCACAAAACGAAGATGACATAGTTTGATGCAACTACATCACACGAAGGAGCATTAACATCTGGTTGGACAGAAAACTCATTAATGTCCATTTGCATTCTACATCAACTCTTGCATCGCTTTGAGAGAGAGATGGAAAACTCTGAGCCACATCTTGCATATATCTCAGTGGCTAACTTCTGAAAGATGTTGATGAAGTATTTGAAGAGCTTTGCAGAGGAGAAGAAACAAATCATATACAGTGAATTCCGGTTAATCGGGCCATTGGTTCATTGGGGCAGCCACTTACATGGCACAACTCTTAAAGAACAGAAATTAACTGAGAAAATAGCTGGGATGCCCTTTACTTATTTGGAACACTATGCCACTTAATTGGGACAGGAGACTGTTGTCAAACAGCTTCTAACTAGTATCAGATGTGTGCACTGTGTTTTGAACAAACAAATTTTTAAATTGCGTCAGTTGCGTGCACTTGTGTTCAAAAAGCAGTGATTTTTGTCACTGAAAGTTGGTGAGAAATAAGCAGTAAGACAATTAAGGTCTGTTTTTCAAGGACTCTTCATCTCATGATCTCAATATTTATTGCTTATTAATTTATTTTTTTTCTTTTTGTATTTGCACAATTTGTTGTCTTTTGCACACTGGTGGTTCATCCTATTGGTGCAGTCTTTCATTGATTCTGTTATGGTTAGTGGATTTATTGAGTATGTCTGCAAGAAAATGGATCTCTGGGTTGTATATGATCACATACAGTGCCTATAAAAGGTATTCACCTCCCTTGGAAGTTTTCATGTTTTATTGTTTTACAGCATTGAATCACAGTGGATTTAATTTGGCTTTTTTAGTCTAATCAACAGAAAAAGACTCTTTCTTGTCAAAGTCAAAACAGATCTCTACAAAGTGATCTAAATTAATTACAAATATAAAACACAAAATAATTGATTGCATAAGTATCCACCTCCTTCAAGTCAGTATTTAGTAGGTGTACCTTGGCCAGCAATTACAGCCTTGAGTCTATGTGGATACAGTGCCTATGAAAAGTATTACTCACAACACGCTGGAGGAACTCAGCAGGTCGGGCAGCATCCGTGGAAATGATCAGTCAATGTTTCGGGCCGGAACCCTTCATCAGGACTGAAGAGGGAAGGGGCAGAGGCCCTATAAAGAAGGTAAAGGGAGGATGGGAAGAAGGCTAGTAGGTTCCAGGTGAAAAACCAGTAAGGGGAAAGATAAAGGGGTGGGGGGAGGGGATAGGCAGGAAAGGTGAAGAAGGAATAGGGGAAAGCACAATGGGTAGTAGAAGGAGGCGGAACCATGAGGGAGGTGATAGGCAGCTGGGGGAGGGGGCAGAGTGAAACAGGGATGGGGGAAGGGAGGTGGGGGGAATTACCGGAAGTTGGAGAATTCAATGTTCATACCTAGGGGCTGGAGACTACCCAAACGGTATATGAGGTGTTGCTCCTCCAACCTGAGTTTAGCCTCGTCATGGCAGTAGAGGAGGCCATGTATGGACATATCCGAAGGGGAACGTGAAGCAGAGTTGAACTGGGTGGCTACCGGGAGATCCTGTCTGTTGTGGCGGACGGAACAGAGGTGCTCGACGAAGTGGTCCTCCAATCTGCATCAGGTTTCACCCCAGCTTTGACCCCAGCATCTGCAGATTATTTTGTGTTCACTATAAAAAGTATTGACCACCCCCACCCCCCTGGAAGTTTTCATGTTTTATTGTTTTACGACATTGGATTTAATTTGGCTTTTTTGACACTGATCAACAGAAAAAAAACCTCTTTGGTGTCAAAGTGAAAACATATCTCTACAAAGTGATCTAAATTAATTACAAATATAAAACATCAAAGGGGGGGGTGAATACTTTTTATAGGCACTGTATGTGTACTTTGATAACAAACTTACTTTGAACTTTGTTTAGTTCCCTGCAGTTCCAAGCATTCAGGCTTGGAGATGCCAGTTTTTTAAGTAGTGTCAGTTACTGTACGTAGGCTTGTGTTATGGTCTTCATTAGGATCAACCCACACCCAATTAAAAAGCAGTGATTTTTGACACTATTTCATGCAGGAAGGTAAAGGTAGTCCATTATCTGCATGTAGTGTCTGCGCTGTATGAATTCCTCCATTGATAATGATTAGGAACTAAAACTCAGTTTTCTCATACTGTAGTAATATTAGTAGTGTTCTCATTTGTTCTGTATTTTATTTAAGTACATAATTTGTTACTCAGTTAAAAATAATTGGTCTTGTTAAAAGCATTTCCATGAAAGTACAGCTAATTGGAGCAGCCTCTTACTTGGGCCAAAATGCACAGGACCTGATGTGCCCCAGTTAACTGGAATCCACTGCATATTCAGTCAGATGTTTTTTCAAGTTTTCCAATACTTTATTATGAGACCATGCATTATATTGTACTTGCTACAAAAAGTTTGAATTTTCATTGTCTCAGTTTTGCTGCCGCACTGTAAGTGAGACAATTCCAGCAAAGCTTCAGCAAGCAGCACCAGCCACTCACTCTGCACGGCTCTTTCCAATCTCACTTAAACCACAAAAGAGTGGTGGAGTACTGAGGTGTTGAGGGAGGATGCAAAAGCACTTTAAGCCAGGGAGGGCTGCATATGGATGATGACCCCGTCAATCCCAATAGCTTTCCCCAATCCTCTGGGAAAAGGTAAGTGCTTATTAATTTCAAATATTTATGAGTGTTTTGCAGTGTTCTTAATTCTTGAAACAATGTTCATATTATCGAATGAATTAAATCAACTTGAAGAGTTTTTCAAATGCCCCTGACTAGCAGAAACGATCAAGAACAGTTGAAAAGTCTTTGGCAGTCCTGTGCTGCATGAGATACTGTGCAAAATCAGTTCATCTATGTATCAAGAAGAAGCAGGAGGGAAAGAAGTGCAGGCAGTGATCTGGGCAGCAGGCTAGGCCCAGTAGGATTCGCCTCTTTTTTACCCCCATCACAAGCTGCTGCTTTTAAAAAAAACACTGTTAATACTCCATCAAACTTGGGGCTATTGTATTAAACAACTTATTTTTTTTTCCTCCCAAGCTCTTTGATGATGCAGCTCTCCTTGTTTTTAGTGTCTACATAAATAGAATCATGAAGAGTTATTTCACATTCCTTCAAAAAAAAATTGGAAGTACAAATGCAACAATGTAGAGATACTTGACTTCATTCTATAGTGTTTTGTTTAAGTTCTGTGTTTTTCTTCTTCTCCTGAAATGCATTTTTATTCAAAATCCATTTGCAAGCTTTAACTGCACTCTGTAAATACTCCAGTAGAGCTCTGTAACTAATGAATCCTCTCTTCAACAAAGTCCATCCATTTACCACACCATTATTCATTTATGTTTTTGCATAAATACTTGCTTCCATTTACACAAACTCATTCAGCTCATTGCGAAGCTTTGTTGTGGCTCAGTATCAGGACATCATGTTCTAGGTGGTGATTTTAACCCGTGCCCTTCGAAAGATGCGGCATTCTGGATGGCTAAGCAAAACTTTCAATTCAAAGGTCTCCAACAGACTGAGTACAACTTCTCATAGTCGCACGCTAGGAGCTGATATTTCATAGATTTTCTTCTGATTTTATTTATTTCCACATGTAATTTTCTCAAATGACCTTTATAAGGGCATAGTGGTCAGCTTTGACTATCTTCTTTAATGGTTCATAAAGTTCACTAATGGACTTTATGTCATGATGTAATCAGTGTTATATCAATCTCCGCATCTTCAGTGCAGCTTACTGGCTGGGTTCAGCAGAAAATATATTATTACTGCAATTATTTGGCTAAAATTATTGTACAGATTTCTCCCACCAAAATGGAAAGTGACAGTGAACTGCATGCATCCTTTTCAGACTTACTGTAAAACCATCTTAGCACCCGTAAACATTCACATGAACCACAGAATATCCCACAATATTATACTTTGATCCCTTCAGTAGCATTAAAAATAAGTGAGCTGGACAGAATGTATGTAGAGTTCTGAAAATACAATGATAGTAGACTACCTACAACCTACACCATATCATTGCTTTGGAAACCCTTCAGTAAAGACTTAGTCTGTCTAGCTTCAGCCAAGAAAACTTGCAAATATTAAACAAAATATCCCAATATGCTACACAAGGTTATGAAGCAAAATTTGACAGTGAACTACATCAGGAGATAAGGAAGAAAATGTTTTAAGAAGCATTTTAAGAAGGAGTGAGAGGTGGAGAAGCAGAAAGATTTTGGCGAGAAGGTTTAGTGCTCATGGCCAAGATATGAAATGAAAGCTATCATGAATGCAGCTGTTGAATTGGTGAAGTCCAGCATCGTGAAGGCCTGTAGGGTAGGAGGAGGTTACAGAAATAAGGAAGGATGATGTCATGGAAAGATTTGACAATAAAGACAAGAATTTTAAACACAAAGATGGCAAGACCAAAAGTCAAAGTCTGTTAAGAAGTATGGTCTGATAGTTGAATGGGACTTGTTGGTGACTTAAATTCAAGTAGTTGGCATTTTGAGGAGCACAAGATCATCCAGGGTAACAAAATAAAAACACATGGCTAACTGGAGAGTTTTGGACCAATCAAATCTGGATATAATTATATATGAGGTATGTATTCAAAGTAATTGGTTGATGGTTGAGGAGGACCTGAAGAATTTTCTTTTCTCGGAGAGGAAGTTCAGCATGTGGAACTCCTTACAGAAAGAAATCTTAACATTTAAAATTACCAGGATGTGTCCTTCAAGAGCCATGAACTGCAGGACCATGGGAAATTAATATTGGAAGGCAAGATTAGACTCGATAACTCTGCTTCAAAGGGGTGTGTGCAAATATTCCACTATCCTGTTATTCTAATGAGGTGGCTGAGACCTTGTCAACTGAAAAGGTGAATCAGGGTCAAAGACAGGGTATATTAGGAAGCAGTTAGCAATCTGTTTGAAGCAGTGGATATATTGTTAGAATATCATCTTGGGCACATGCAGTACACAGATGGCACAATTGCCCAGAGCTGGAGATATTGGTGGCAAACCAACTTACTCACCTTTTGTAATTTTTAGTTATATCTGATGTCAGGCAAGCAAAGTGAGCAAATAAAAATGTTTTTGTGAATCATGTGAGTACGTGGTGAGGGAGAAGGTGCAACAGAGGAGATCATGTAAACTCCAAGAAAGCAAAGGAACTCAGGAACTAATGGTGCAATTACTGTTGAAGGTGGCTCTTTGACTACATTTTGATTGACAAGAATACAACAAGGCAAAAGCAGAATGACACTGGGGAATTATGGTATGGTGTATTACACTGGTGGTTGCAGAGTTTAGGATGGTAACAAGTAAAATTATGGAGTAGGTTAAAGAGCTGGTGAGGGGCAACACCATACACGGATTTGAAAAAGACAATCAAAAATTCACTACTGTGGAGGGAGCAGAAAGCTTTGGAGGTAATAGATGGGATTATGGATATGAGAGAAGGGTGAGTAAAAGAGTGAATTATACATAGGAATCAAATGGGTTTTTGGATGAGAGCAAACTGTTAACCAGGGCCAAGCAGGGAATGTTGGTATTATGTGAAAAGAATTGAGAGACAAGAAAGTAGGTATCAATGCCAAGACGTACGGGAAAGGATGACAGTAGGAGATGGGATAAAATCTAGAGACATTTAGACTTTCAGGGTGAGGGCAGCAGGGAAAATGAGGGAGGATTTGTCTGGGGCGGGAGGTGGGAGGGTTGGAAAGAAAGAGAAAGGGCAGGGGCAGCTGAATAAATAATCACAAACCCTGAGGCAAACAAAAAGCTCCTTTCTTTTGTTATTCAAGATGAGAGGGACAAGGCACAGGAGGGATGTTTAAAATTGTGCTTTACAATGAAAATCCAACATTATCTTTGTATTCCAAGATTGTCCTTTTGCAACTCATCAGTAATTGTCTGATTTAAGAGGCAAAATGAGGGACCTACCATGAAGAGCAATTTGAGTTAGAGACAATGGAGAAAAACTGATGATTGGCTTTTATAATGGTACCTCACAAGGTTATGCAAGTGTATATAAGGTTTTATTAAATTATTTACTCTAGGGAGCACATCATATGTTATTCTGCTGGAAGAGAGCAACTTTTGGTGATAAAGGATCCTTCAGAGAATTTGGTTTGTGCATCCTCTCAACTCCAGAGCACACCAAGTGGTTGAAACCATGGGAACACGGTTACGTGGTTATGCACAGCAAGAGCCCAGAAAACAATGAGATAATAACCAGATAATGTATTTTAGTTAGAGATAAATATTAGCAAGGATGCCATAAATCTATTACAACTAACTGAGGAAGTTAATTGGAGCTTGGACAAAAGTTACATCTGAAAGATCATACCAGAGCAACACTTCCTCACTGTCATATAGATCTTTAAGGCTAGACCCCTGGAGTGCAGCTTGAATACATAAGGTTCTGGCTTAGAAACCCGTATTGTCAACAGAGCCAGAATTCTATTGAATCATTATTATTATTGAAGCTTAAGGAACCGTAACAGACAATTGGCAAACACCAAAACCCTGTCGCAATTGTCAAATGATCTGGTAATCTGTTTTATCCATGATAACTATGATCTGGAGTGTTGAGAAAAATAATTCTGTCCTTCATCAATAAATGCCATAGAGTATTTTGTTTTAATCAGAATGGATTATTATTTTATCTGAGAGATGACAAGGTATACATACTTTGAAAATATTGCTGAAATATTGCAGTGAAATATTTATTGAATATGGCCTGAGATCTCTATAGTGGGTCACGAGCCCAAGACACACTGACACAAGGAAATGTACCACAGTTAAGCAAAGTTTGAGAATTAGAAACACATTTGACAGAAATTTGTTCTGGTTAGAGATGCTATTTAAGCCAGATAGTCTGAGGAATGAAGTCTGAAATCAAAATACAACAAGCTGATGTTACCACAGAGTAGGGTTCCCAAACAATAAATTTCTAGGAAACTACAGTTACCTCATTCTTCGATGAGTTAAAATCCTGGCTGGTTTCCTTCCTGAAGTTAATGTTTTTTTTTCTTTTGCTGGTGAAGCACCTTCAATTACTCCAAAAGAATGAGGTTTGGTAAAATACTGAAAGGCTTTTATTCGCTGTACAATACGACCTCCACAGTGAGTGTCTGCCCCCGGACTGAGGGAGGGGGGGGGGCAAGGCGAACACCTTTATACAGGACTCTGTGGGAGGAGCCACAGGGGCAGTCAGCAGAGGGGCGTGTCCAGACGGGTAACCGAGTTATAACATATATACATGGTTTACCACAACTGGCAATACCTTCAAGAAAGACTGGAAATAATTGGCTTCTTTCCATCTCTCTTTACAAATATTTTAAAAGTGACATAGAAGTTAACGTGTGTGTCACCTGATAAATTGATTCAATCTTTGCACAAATTCCATTAAAAATGCATTCTCTAGCCTCTGTGCTTTTAATTTGCTCTCTTCAGTTTTTCCATACTCTGGCAATAGTTACATCAAGGGTATGCACTTTCAGTAACAGAGTCACTGTGGATAATTTTCACAATTACTGGACAGAAATGATGTCGGAGTCAAGTGTGCATGTAATAGGTAGGAGCTATCACTTGAATACAAGGTCAACATGCACTGTGTAGGAACATATATGAATAATTAATAAACTATCAATTCCTCCCATTTAATGGCATTCAACAGAAGTGCTGATGCGCATTCTTCTATTTCTGATGTTACTTGTTCTGGAATTGATATTTTATCAATTATTTCACCAGTTTTTCACCTATAAAGTATTTTAGTAGGTTAACACCATGGATAGTTATTAAAGGTGTAGGAACATCCAGTCTTCAATTCTATGTTCTCTGATTTACTGACTTCTCCAGCTCACTCATGGAACCAAAATATGTACATTTCCAACAAACTTCTTGTCACCTGCTTGCAGCCACTTTCTCTTTCTGTGTAACATTCTCTTCAGCTCGAGCAATTTTGCTTCCAGCATAGAATGTCCCTCATACTAATCCTTTCTATGCAATCAGGTCATACCATGTCTACAGAACTGCCTTCTTCACTGAAGCAATCTTTGCAGAGAGAAACAAGGCTGCAAGCTATTCAACAATGTTGCTTGGTCAGAATATGTAACAAATCTCAAAGGTGGGTGACCTGATCGATATTATTGAGGATTGATATTCAGCAAACAAACCAAATACAAATAAGTTGGACATAAATGATAAGAAAAATGAGTTTTATAACAGTCACTTTTGCAATTTAGAGATAGCAGTTCAAATAAACTGCACCTTGCCAGATTCTTGCTGCACAGCTTGTAACAATATGAGCTGGAATAGTAAGTTTAATATATCTCTTAAATGAGTAATGCCTAATCGTGCACCAAAGGCTGGTTAATGTAAATGACCTAATAAATGTGTTACTGCCCCACCAATGCAGAATTTCTCTGAGGATTGTTTGGCCCATTTCATTGCTTGCTTACATCATTACCCGTTCAACATCATCAAAGTGATGTGTAGTTCTGCTAGCTAGGCTAATGAACTACATATCCCGAAGATAAATGGGAGCAAATTGGTGCTAACTGATATGGATTGAATTGGATACTATATTATCTGCAGAACTGAGATGGACTACCTAATAGCTCATTTATGAAAGACCCAGTGCAGCATTTCTCACTCATCTCTGCATGATAAGGGTGGCAACGCTCTCGAATTGCAAGTATCTTTGAACTCACAATGAATCTCAAACTGAAAGATGAATGAAAAAAGGAGGCACACCATAGCAATCTCGAGGTTCCCAAGCTTCCTCTTTCGTAGCATTTTTCATGATTTATTGGGTATCCATCCGTAGGCAATTGCCACAGTAAGGAGCTGTTCTCTCCATCCCTGAGTGCGGGCTCAGTCTGGGGAAACAGGCACCTGAACTGCAGTTAATGCTGGGATTGGGCCAACTATAGCATCCATATGCCAAAGCTTTTGCAAAAAGCTGATAGCTGACAGCCACCAGCCACATCATGCAAAGATATGATCCTCCATGCTCAATGTCAATCTCAAAACATGAGGCAGCCTCTATATTACCATGTGCACTTCCACTTGGTTCTGTCCATTATATCCAGGTGTGCCTGGAAGTCATGCCAAGTACTACCACCCACCTCAGGTCTGGCCCTAATGAAAAGAGCCATGAACTGCAAGCTGCACCATGGCGAAATGGTGGGACTATTGGCAGATATCCAAATGTCCATAGCTTAATTCTATGTTGATTAGCAGTCTCTTCTGATGCAAGAACACTAGAACACAAAAAAAGGAGCAGGAGTAGATCAAAAGATCTTTCAGGTCTGCCACCCTCCCATTCAATACAATCACAGCTGCTCTGTGCTGGCCTTGTTACCTCTTCTTTGTCATTCATAACAAGGGGAATTGAGTATAGGAGCAAAGAGGTCCTTCTGCAGCTGGACAGGGCCCTGGTGAGACCACACCTGGAGTATTGTGTGCAGTTTTGGTCTCCAAATTTGAGGAAGGACATTCTTGCTATTGAGGGAGTGCAGCGTAGGTTCACGAGGTTAATTCCCGGGATGGCGGGACTGTCCTATGTTGAAAGATTGGAGCGACTGGGCTTGTATACACTGGAATTTAGAAGGATGAAAGGGGATCTGATTGAAACATATACAATTATTAAGGGATTGGACATGCTGGAGGCAGGAAGCATGTTCCCGCTGATGGGTGAGTCCAGAACCAGAGACCACAGTTTAAGAATAAGGGGTAGGCCATTTAGAACGGAGTTGAGGAAAAACTTTTTCACCCAGAGAGTGGTGGATATAGTGGAATGCTCTGCCCCAGAAGGCAGTGGACGCCAAGTCTCTGGATGCTTTCAAGAAAGAGATGGATAGAGCTCTTAAAGATAGCGGAATCACAGGTTATGGGGATAAGGCAGGAACTGGATACTGATTGTGGATGATCAGCCATGATCACAGTGAATGGCGGTGCTGGCTTGAGGAGCCGAATGGCCTACTCCTGCACCTATTGTCCATTGTCTATATCCCATGATCATCAATTTGTTGATTTTTCAAATGTTTACCTAAGACTACCTTAAATATATCTAATGATCTGACTTTCACCACTGACTTGGGATTCACTACTCCCTGAGAAGACAGCTTTCAAAACCATTCTCAATTTTAAAGAACTGGTCTCTTACTTTATATCTATGTCTCCTTGTTTCTGACTCTTCCACTAAAGAAAACACTCACATCTTCCCTGTGAATCCTCCATTGGATCTTACGTGTTGGGATAAATTCACCCCTCACTCTTCTAAACTCCAAGGAATATACAATCAAACACCCAGCTTCTCTTTATAAGACAACTCTCTCATCCCAGAATGCAGCTGCTGAAATCTAGAGCAATGGCAATCTGCTAAAATATCTCAGTGGGTCAAGCGACATCTGTGGGAGGAAAGGATTTGTTAATGTTTCTTTCAGCAGATTGTTGTTCATCCTGGAATTGACATGGTAAACCTCCTTAGGAACTGCTTCTAGTGCTGCTATATTGTTTTTTTAGGTACCAGGACTAAAACTGTGCACAGTATTCCAGGACTGACCTCACTAAATACCCTGTAAAACAGCCCTATTCATAACCTCCAACCCTTTGCAATAAAGGTCAATGTGCCATTGGCCTTCTCAACATTTAACTTTTTGTGATTCATGCACAACCACACCCAGATCTTTCTAAATGCAACCCCACCAATGTACAGTAAATTCCTAAATTATTAATAATGTAACCGGGTGACCGTCAGATCTTATTCAGCATCGTTAAAAGTGTACTTAGGCAGCCATCCGGGTAATGCTAGAATAGTTGCCTGTGCCTTCAAGGGAGACGATGATGTCATTACACATGCATGGGATAGTGGGGAGACCATTTTGCTTTCTGCTGAAGATGTGGTAGGGTGTTAGAATTGGGTTCTTCCCAGAGTGTGCTGGGCATGGTGAGGAAAGATTTTCTCGAGTAAGTGACTCAACGCTGGATTGTGTGGTTTGGCAAAGTTCCTCACCAGCCAAGTAGGATTACCACTACCGTATTTGTACCGTATCAGTACTGTATTAGTCCTGGTATTTTTATACTGCATATGCAATCCTGTCCATACACAAGGGTGTGGATCGAAAGTTAAACTGAGATTGTAACAGCAAGAACTGCTTGTAAATTTGTTCGTTTTGTTTCACGACCCTCTTCTGGCACTTAAACATCGAAAACCGATAAAAGGAATTAAAACGCGAAAAAGTCTTTGTTGTCCTGAGCGTGAACTTTTCCCCAGGCTACAATTATATTATTCCACTGTTTTTGAGGTGGAAACTTTTATTTAAACAGCGGTAGTCTAGAGCAATGCTTTGATGTTAGGGGTTGGAGTTTCATTCCAGAATAGATTCTGAACCGTGCAGTGTCTTTTAACATCAGACCAACTTGCTAATGGCTGCCTGAGGGGGAGAATTAACAAGAGCAAAAATTGCTGTGGTCTGGTACAACATTATTTGACTGTCACAAATAAAATTTCTAGGATTCGAGGTAGTCTGAAACTGGACAGATTAATGGATTGGAAAAGCTCGATCAATTTCAGGCAAAAGCTTTCAGGCAAAAAACAAATCTTTTTTTCATATGTGCACAATTTGTTGTCTTTTGTACATTGGCTGCTCGAGTGTCTTCGTTGTGTGCGGTTTTCATTGATTTGATTGTGTTTCTTTGTATCTACTGTGTATGCCCACAAGAAAATGTATCTCAAGGTTGCATATGGTGACATATATATATATATATATACTTTGATAATAAATTTACTTTAAACTTTGAAGTCTTCCATCCCCATCATGTTATGGCAGTTCATTCCACAAGTTGCTAACAATTTACTCTGACCTTCATAATGATGAAAACTGCATCAAGGTATGAAAGTAGATTTTCTGAGGATACTGATTGACCTGCCAATATATACCAAATTGAATGAAAAGAAGACATCCAGAATATCAAGTGCATATATGTAGTAACAACCATTACATTTATCTTTTAAATATAATAATTTCTGCATTGAGAAATTCATAGTCAGTGTTTTGTATCTGACTATGTATTGCTGGATTGCCGAGAATAAAAACATATTTATTAATATTTGTAACTAAATTCTCTTGCTCAAACACACTAGGACATCTATGGTAATATATAATCAGAAGACAAGGAAAACATTCACGGGTTTGATAGAACAAGTATGTTTATATTGGATTGTTTCCCTGCAAACATGATCAAACACCAAAAAGCTGGCTATATTTGATGCCACAAACAATTTATCAAGCAGATTTCAGCTTTGCTGTAGAAAGATCTTTAAGATATGAGGTAACGTAACTATCCATTCGGGCCAATGTACTTCATGGATACACCTCAGTATTCTATCTTAGCCCTAAATGTTTGTACAGAATGCCGTAGAACTCACACCTTGCTTGCACCTGAAATTCTTTCTCTTATTTATTGAAATTTAAATACAGATTTATCCTTAGTAAATTTGTACAAGGCAGCAATCTGTGTTTGTCTACTGATACACAATTATTCTGCAAAATCTTCCAGTGCTCCCTGGAGTCACTGGTGTCAAAGTACTGACACATGAGCATTTGCTGAAGTTGTTTTTGTCTGGCTGTACATCATAGTCTGACAGGAAATGGGTAAACCTCTGAGCAAAATAAACAAAATATTTAGATATAGAACTAAAATCCTTAATGGGTTAACAGTTACCTTGACATATCCCTTTGCAAAAAGCTATCTTTGCTCTTGTTAATTCTCCCCCTCGGGCAGCCATTAGCAAGTTGATCTGATGTTCAAAGACACAGCACGGTTCAGAATCTATTCTGGAATGACAATCCAACTCATGATATCAAAGCATTACTCTAGGCTATCACTGTTTAAGTAAAATGACCACCTTATAAGCAATTGAATAATAGAAGTAATACCTAGGTAATGTAATTTATATTGTTGAGCACAGTTTTCAGCTAATTCTAGCAACAGATACAGGACAAAGCTAAAAGATATCAAAACTATGGAGTACAGATTTAGGTGGAAAATACTGTTTCTCACATTAAGCAACTAAAGTACTACAGTACATTGTGGAGAACATACTGAGGTCTACCCTTCCCTTGGAGATAACAGTGTTATGTAATCTACATTTTGCATCTGAGCTTGTTAAAAGCACCTCAGATCCCATCTCTGACCACTTCTTACAGATTGCAGAGAGAGTGAGAGAGACAAGAGGGAAAGTGAGCAACAAGGAGATTTGGAGCCAAATCTGCCTCTCTCTCTCTCTCTCTCTGAACATGCAGTGTTATTAGATATGAAACATGTATTAATTTATATCTTTTCAAGCCTAGTCCAGTTAAAAATATTGCGGTGGAAGTGTCTGTGGATGGGGCAGATAAATGGAAGAGGTGATCAAGGAAAGTGGGAGATGATTGATTGGGCTAAGGAGAAGATCAAAGTGGCTCAGACATAACTAAGAGGAGACAGTCAAGCATCTAAAGGGGGCTGGGAAGAGATCTAGGGAGTTGGGAGATTGAGTGAACTGAAAGGAAATACAGGGTGTTGGTGTCAGATAGATGATCAGTGACTGGGGAGGAGACCATAAAGTGTCAAGCAGATAATCAGATGGGTCAGGGGACTCAAGCGAAAATCAAAGGACAAAAGATACAAGGAAGGAACCAAACATAAATCAAAGAAAATGGTTGGAAAAAGTCCCTCCGGATATAGATAAAACAGAAACATATGTGAAAGGAAACTGGATGAACTCTTACTGATAGCAGCAGCATAAGTAGGAAAGGGGCTTTTAACCTACTCAGGAACAGGGTCAATATTTTGTTAAGATTTGGTCTTGGTCACAAAACCCATGCTCTTTATCTATCCTATGTGTATAGTTGAGGATACAAATTATCCCAAATGTTTTTTTTTAAGTTGGAGAAACTGCTAATGTAAGTCCACTTCATCCACAAACTAGGTACTTGACCTTATCTAGTTACTATGATGATGCAAAATTTGAATGCATGACAAAGAAAAGTATTGCACTCTGCATCAATATTTTTAGGCCATCATCTTCCAACAAATTGACTATTTTCCCTTCAAACCTTTTGATAACAACAACAAATAAGATCATGAGTGCAGGAACAAAAAGGAAATTATAATTTCTTGGGCTATCAACACTTTCATCTTTCCATTCCATTACCTCCAAGTTAGTAGCTTCCCAATATTTCATAACTATTCTGCCACTTGCCTAATATGCACATATTTACATACAATATATGACTGTTTTCCTTCTACCTATCTCTTAATTTGTGATTTTGGGTTCTTATCTGAATGTCATTAGAGATTGCATTATTAAATACTGAGAATAAGTTTTATAAATGAGCAAGTATTCATTGAGTTTTTAAGATGATCTGATTTATGTAATTAAACTTTAATAGAATTTGATTGGATAGATAAGAGTAATTTGGAAGAGACTGATAGATTGGTAAATTTAAAGAAATCAAGAGATTTCCTGAATTCTTTTTTGTATTTATAGTAAAGTGCAATAAAGTGATGCTGAGTTAAAAAAATCAACTTGTATCCTTTTGAAAGTGCAACAGACTTGAAGAGCTGGGTTGCTTTCACCTCCTTTGGTTTCTTTGTTCTTATGTTTAGTTCAATGATCCTGGTAATCTGCCTTCTACAAGGAAATCAAGCACAGAGTAGTCAACCACTTTGTTGAACTTCTGGCTTATCAATTGATCAGTTCCTTTTATTGACTTCAGAGATCTCTGTCTTTCATTTTGTACACCTCAGATCAACACCCATCTTCTGCTGATCTGAATTTTACCACCTAGCCATCATCGTCATGTCTCTGATTGCTTGAGGAGTTTCTTTGTGAATATTTCTCAAATGTCTTGATTTGGTTACCTTCATATAAATTTGTTCTTCTAACGATTATCCATGATTAACTCTGTCTGTAATCCTCCTGCTCTCACCATTCTATGGAGGTAATGATTAGACATCTGCTTGACCCTAAGAATCGGAAAAACCCAAATATTTAAAGAAATTTGCTTCACTCTCCCATTCTCTCCACCCAGACCATTTAGATTTTATAGTCTTACTGTGATAACTCACTTAGATTCTCATGTAGTCTTATGAAGAATAAGTGATCAAACCATTTATGGCTGTTTTCCCTTATCAGATCAGCTGTGTACATTCCACTGTTAATGTTATACCTGAGGCATTCAGAGTTTGTTTTTGTTTTAAAGGAACATAAACCTCCCCAGAAAATTTTAATAAATGCCTATCACAATCCAATGAAAATTATAATCCATGTGAATGAATGAAACTATAGGGAGGCAAAAAACCTTGCAGAGTATCCATAGCAACTTAGGCATCAGGTATTTGTGCCTGGATACCATTAATTAGCTTTCTTGCGTCACTAAAATCTTCCAAAGAGCAGAACATTTAGAGGGTTCTCAATATGTAGATTAACCCCTTTCAATCCAGTTCATTCTTGATTCACTGTGTACACTGTAAATATTCTGACATACAAGATTATTTAATGCTATTTCTGTTTCTGTCAGTTATAAAGAATAATTCAACTTTTGGTAATATTTATGTAATAACTTGCCTGAGGAAATGATAAAAAATTGAAATCCCATATGCCTCCTTTCTCTATGTAACATCATTAACTTGCAATTCCACTTTACTATTCATAATCTATTCAAATCCTTATTATCTTTCAGTATCCCCTGCCCCCCAAAAGGATTGACATGCTTCAAAAACACCACCTTGCTATTAATTGAGCTTTTAATTTACCTTATCATCTCTCCTCATCTTACAAATTTGATAGTCTGACTCTGTGTGAGATTCCTTAACAAAGGTGCAAGATCCAGATGTTCTTTGCAAGAGTTGCCTCTGAAGGTCACACATGCAACAATGTGACAGGTTTAGGTCCTTAACCCTTGATACATAGGAATAAGAGAAGGCTTGTTTTGCAGAAGCCATAGAGCCATAGGAGGCCATTCATCCCCTTCATTCTGCTACTGTAGCATGAGTAACACTGGTAAGGACATTATGTTAATGCTAACACTAGTTAGAAGCATGCAAGAATGCTAACACTAGTTAGAAGCATGCAAGAATGGATATCATTATAATTGACAAGCAGGGTTGACCTTGTGTCAACTCTGAGATGTACCAAACCAGATGTACCAAACCCAGCATTCTCAGCTTTCATCAGTCCTATTTCTTATTTGTATCCTTTCTATTTTAGTCACTTTATCATCCCTGATTTTAATCCACCCATCATCATTATTTGAACTGGCAAGTCCACAAGTTGAGAATTCTCTCCCTAAATGTTTCTGCTTCTGTAAGACTCTCCTAAAATAATGTCTGAATTGCAATTGGTTTATTGTTGTCACATGTACTGAAGTGCAATGAAAAACTTGTCTTGTATCCTGTTTAAACAGATTGAATCACTACACAGTGCATTGAGATAGTACAAAGTAAAACAGTAACAGAATGCATAATGAAGTGTAACTGAAATGAGTGGTTTCTTAGATTATGATGTCTGCTTTACTGAGGCAGCAAATATAGTCAGAGTCCATGCATGGGAGGCTGCTTTCAATGATGGGCTGTGCTGTGCTGTGTTCACAACTCTTCAATGAAACTCGCACAGGTCTACAACATGCATAGCATGAATTCCATAAGGCCATACACAGCTGGGATTTGGTGCCTAAGATGGACTGTGGCCCTCCACAACTCTCAAGTGCATGGTCTCTGGACACTTCACAGTCTCACTGTCACATGGGTTCAGCCATCTCAAACAACTAACAAAAATGGAGTGAGCTTAAAAGAGCAAGAGAAGAAAACTTGAACCATACATATCATGATGCAAAAGCTGCCTGACAGGCAGGTCTGAGACTGCTGCAATGCTAAATGATGTGGTGCGTTATTAAAATGAAATTTTTCTGTCAGAAATTAGAAGAGAGGCAGGTTGAGCAGAATCTGAGCCCACTTGTGGAAATGCATTTGACATTGAACAGACATAAAGTCATTAAACTTCCTGTGATAATGAATTCAAGTTTTCGAGGCTTGACTCTTGTACCTATCTCTCTCCACTTCCCAGACACCGTGTGCCTGAATCTTGGTTCCCTACTCATAGCCCTCATATATCTCTCTCCACTTCCCAGACACTGTGTGCCTGAATCTTGGTTCCCTACTCATAGCCCTCATTGCATTGTCAAAGAATTATATCTTTTATGTAATTCAATCGCTAAATTTCTCCAAGGTCAGTTTTCCGAGGGGTGATTGATAAGTTCGTGGCCTAAGGTAGAAGGCGTCAATTTTAGAAACCCTAGCACATTTATTTTTCAACATAGCTCCCTCCTACATTTACACACTTAGTCCAGCGGTCATGGAGCATACGGATCCCTTCTTTGTAGAAGTCGGTGTCTTGGACCTCCAGAAAGTGGTCCACAGCAGGGGTGATTGATAAGTTCATGGCCTAAGGTAGAAGATGAGTTATTAACTTCAAACTTTCTGCATTTTCACTCAAAGAGTTGACCTGAACATGCATGTAATGAGAGCTGTATAACTCATCTCCTAAAATTTCTAAAATTGACTCCTTCTACCTTAGGCCATAAACTTATCAATCACCCCTCGTAATTCTGGAATCGCTGCCAGTATTTTATTTCCTTCAATAGTTGCAGTCCTTATTATCTCTACCTGGTGCTAGACACTAATAATTTGGCCCTTATTGAATCAATAAGGCAAGGAATAGGGTTTTTGACTGGTCCTGTTGAATAATCACTATTATGGCTAGCCAGCAAAAGGTGTCGTTTTTCTTCCACTGCTTTGAATGAAGAGGGGTTAATCAGGGATAATAATCAACACAAAATGCTGGAGGAACTCAGCAAGTCAGGCAGCATGTATGGAAAGGAATAAACAGTCGACATTCGACATTTCAATTTCTTATATCCAGTCCACCTTGTGAATGTTTTCAGTAGCACCATTCCTGAGTGAGTCCTAGTTTGCAGATGCTTGATTTTAGATCAGGTCTGTGAGGAGTGGGACACATATTGTTTACCTGTCTGTGATTTCAGAAAAATAGCATCAGAACTTTGAAAACCAGCCATGCTTTCTATGTCCATGGATACTTTTGACCCATTTGGAATTGTGAAGCAGTTATTCATGTTGCTCTAAAATCCTATGAGCTTTATTTGCTCTACGTTCAAGCATTTTCAAAAGAATCTTGCCTCCATTTATCCACTTAAAGATATATTGTTGGAAAATTCCCTGTAGAATTCCTTAATTCCCTTATCATTCCAACACATGCTGCTTAATGTGTCTCAGTATTTTATGCTAATTCATTCTCATTTTAACATTAATATTCTGCCGACAATGCTCAAAGTGCTTCAGTCTCACAATGCCAAAACTAAACAACCATTACTTATGTAAAGAATTTGTCTTTCCTTTCGCAGATTGCTGACTTCAGCTGTGTGATTATTCAATGTGAAATTTGATTTTACACATCAACATATTACAGATGGTGATCTGGATGGTTAAGCAGGTGAATGCTTCATCTCTGGTTTAAATGGCAGCTGTGTGTCACCAGATCTACTATCAAATCACTCTATCAATTAATGGAGTGAAGGGTTCTCATACGCCGTTCAATCCATGAAGCTTTGCATCAGAAACATGCATACAAATAAAGGATTATTGATTTAAACCATGCAAGAAAATTTCATCAGAATTCTACATGGTCTTGCTGTACTTTGAAGGAGAAATTTTGGAGTTAGTGGTACCACAAACTTGCTACAGATAATATAAATCTCCCCAACTATATGAATGAAATCAAAGACCAATGAAACAATATATCATAGTTTTAGATCTCCCTACTTGAGAATAAAACTACACTTGCTGGAGATTTAAATCATCTAATAGCTTTAAAATACATATTTTAAAAATTGACTAGTGCATTCTTGATGGCTGGAGAGCTCTGAAGGCTCCTAAAGCCTGAGGTTTAATTATTGGTCTCAGTTGATATGGCAAGATTTGTGCTATAATTGATATCATCCGCATTTCTTTTAATGTCTCAATCTTAAATTGTTAAATAGATATAAAATAGTCACGGAGTATGCTCTTGCTCAGTGTCCAGTTTCTGGGAGTGCGTTGATTGCACTCAGCTGTTATGCAAACAAAGTTAGGAAAATCAAATGACCCCATCATACATTTTTAGGTTGGAATGATAGTGCCCACTGAGCAAGGTATGAGTGAAGGACTGGCATTTCTACAATTTTCCTGTTGAAAAACTTGTGTAAGGCCCTGGTTAAGATTTCTACTGCTGTGCTGTGAGGTGTTTTATTTTAGCAGATTTCTGTTAAAGTAATGTTTTGGTAACAGTGTTTTGGCTTTGACTAAAGATAAAGAGCCATGTTGTCCAACTTAGGAATGTTGCATCAGCCAATGGGGAGTGTGATGGCATGGAACATTCTAAAGAGCTGAGGGGAATAATTTTCTAAAGGACAGTAGTCTGGTTTGGGGTCTTTTGGCGGGAGGTGCCGAGAGAAAAGCACCAGGGAAGATACCTGGAGGATCCCATCCAAAGGGGAGGCCCTATTACAAGCAGGGCTTCATGAGGCGGAGGATTCCAAGAAGGGAAGCTCTACCTGTAGTTGGTGAGGAGAATCCAGCGCTGTGAGTAAAGCTACTCCCAGCTGCCAAGAAATGAGCTCCAATGTTTGTGTGCACATTTAGACTGCTTTAACTGTAATAGGGCCCTTTTATATTTATTTCTTTCTTTGCTAACTGTTTGATAAAGTTGAAAATTGGTAAATATACTTCCTTTATAATTTTATGCTGGTGTACGATCTGTCATTTCTGGGCTACCAATAATTGTGCATAAGCCGTATTTACACAACATTCACTCAAACTGAGGTTCCTTTAACTGGAACATCCTGACTTTTCTATTTGGTTGAACCTCAAATCATACTGACCCTATACGTATATTGCTTATGAAAGGCGTCCTTCTCACCACTGAGTCACATGGCTGTTATCAGAGTCAGCTAACGAGCCCTGGTGAGAGGACTGCACTTGCATCTTCAGGACAAACTTTTTCAAATTTACATCTATTAATTTTTAACATCCACACAAGAGGATACATTAAAAACTCATAGCAATTTTCCAAAAGCAATTTGGATCAGAACCAAAAATGGGGGGAAAGCTTACAGCTCTCTAAGGAAAGAGCAAAGGCATAGATCTAATTGATAGCTTTTCCCAGAAAACCAGTACAAGTACAATACAAATAGTGCAACCCAAATTTTCAAAACATATTTAGGAGTTTTCAAGTTGTTCAGGGCACTGAGTGTTTTTATTTTATGTCTCAGGGTAGATAAGAGTCAACAACATTGGCAGAGTTACATCTAGGCCAAACCAAGCCAAGAGAGTAGATCTACCTCCCTAGTGGATGTTGGTCAGTGTTTGCGTTTTATAACAATTCTATAGCTTCCTTGTTACCTAATTACTGCTTTTTTTATTAATCCCAGAGTCACTGAGCTGAATTTAACTTCCCACGGTGAGTTTTGGACTAATTGGGGATTGCGTCTTTGTAGAACATCACCACCATTAAGCAGTATCTTAGATTTCAATGTTGCCAACATTTGGAATCGAGGGTCTGCCAATCAGAAAGAATACAATTACTATTGTTTCATTGGGACATTATTGGGTGTCCTGTAAATGGATTTCAAGAGCAAGGAAATTTATAAAGTATTTATACACTGAACAAGGAGTAATGCATGGTGTAGGGCAATCACAGATTCATCATTTGTATTAGAAATGTTGTAAATTAAAGAAAAACTTGCAGTCATGAACAACTCCAACACCACTAATTGTTTTCTCTAAGGCATGTAGTTGCACTGCACTCAGTGCAAACTCAAATTGTTGAAAGGGAGTTTTTCTGGAGCACTGGGGAGTCTTAATACCAAAAATAGCCTTGTGAGTTATCAGGTTACTCTTTTTGTGACTGCATTCATGGAAATATTGCAGTAAAGCTGCAAACTTCAAACAAGTAGATGAAGGAGTGATAGTCGCTTCTACTTCCTTAGTTATATCTATTTTCAGTTATGAATATAAATAAGATGTAGAGATAATGCTTATTAGAAATCTAAAATAAAATTATTAGGCAATAGAAATGCATAGCAGGTTGATGAGAATTTGAAGAAAAATCATGCATTAACTGTAATCCATCACAGCAGTTGAAGTAAATAAGCAACTGGTCCTAACTAGCTTTAAAACAGTATCTGTTTCTGAATCAATGTTTAGTCACATGAGGAAGTTGAATATTTAATAGGCAATATTTCCAGTTCTGCATTGTAATTCAAGGGTTTTCATGAACTTCATTCCACAAGTACAGTATATTTCTTGTATTTTCTATCCATAATCATACATGAATATTGCTTTACATTGTTGAAAGATACCAAAAGGCTGAGTAGAATAAAAAATGGAAAGAGCATAAGGCTATTAAACTCTATCCTTCTCTGGACAAAGTGTCACACAAAACTCTTGCAGAAGGAATAACTAAATTAATTAAAATGCATTTATAGACTTAAGGTTATTCTGAAAAAAGTATGTTTCTTTTGAAGATGCTGAATGAACAATTAGCAATTTCAGAAATAGCATAACAACCATTTTCTTTTCTTGCAACCTGATGATTAGCTATGATTATGTTATTAATGGCAAAAATGGTATTGTAGCCATATTGATCTGCTTTAAATCTCGCAAAAGAATGTGCACAATTTAACAAGTCACATAAATGAATATATCATGCTAATTTTGTAATAATATTACAAGTTACGAGAGGAATTCCAACAAGACAATAACCCATTCAGTTGATCTATATCATTCATTGTACATGTAGGATAAGAAGTTTCTCATTGAAGTTATGAGATATTTACTAAAATACTGGAATTTTTTTTTTATTTAATGCTGGAAAAATAATCAGCGTGTGCATTATTGAAGTTCTTTACAACCAGTGGGCAGTTCTTTGAGTTAAAATATGTTGATTATTTTCATTGACAAGAAGTCAGGTAGAAGATTGTCTCCTATAAATACATAACTATAACAAATGAGTGTAGATAATGCATTCATTGTGATATTTTAAACTGAATTGTTGTCAGATATAAGGTGTTACCACATCTAATTATGCTCATAGAGACATTACATGAATGCTGCAATTAAAGGTAACTAAATAACAAAGAGATTTTCTGTTTCTTTCACCCTCAGCGCATGAGCAAACACCCAAGAGAATTCTATTGAGGCAGATACTCGATAGGATTTATCCTAGAATGGTCTTGATCTGAAATAATCTAAGACAGAGGTTTGTAATGATGCACAAGTATTCAATAAAATATATTAAAAACTCCAAAAATTATAAATGATGATAGGTCATTGACTCTGCAACTCATGTTCCCAGTATGATTTATTAATTTTTCCTTATTATTTGCACGATTTGTCCTCTTTTGCACATTGGATACTTGTCAGTCTTTGTTGTGTGTGGTTTTTCATGGATTCTATCGTACTTCTTTATTTTCCTGTGGGTGCCTGCAAGAAAATGAATCTCAAGGTTGTACATGATATACATTGCATAAATTTGCTTTGACCTTTGAACTCTATTACTCTCTCCACAGATGCTGAATATTTCTAGTAATGTTTCTATTGACAGTCCATTTCAATTCTATTCTATATAACTCGGCTAAGGATTTCTTTTTCTAAAGTATACTACAAATGCCATATGGGACTGGAATTTGCTGACCTTCAGCTGTTGAAACAGCAGTCAGCCCCAGATTTCCACACTTACACAGTTAAACCCAGGACCTATTGAGAGATTGGAAGGCAGAACCTATTGCTAAACTCCACTGATGGAGGTCTGACTTGTTGACCTTCCCATGAATTACACTGACTAAAATTGCCCCTACATTTTGTGCCATGTCAAAGCAAGTGGAGAAATGCTATTGTTTGCCAAAGCAATTATGCCTCACAAATTCAGAAGGTGAAGGGGACGGTAGGATGCATCTATTTTTAATGATAATTGCTTTCCTTTTATATTTTATGTATTCATGAGTTTTTAGTTAATGTTTTCAATTCTTTAAGAAAAAGTTAGTCATTTTTTAATGTTTCTTAATATTATTGATTTCAATATGAAGCATTTGTAAGTAATTTTAAGTCATTTAAAGTAATTAAAATCAGTTTCCAGTTTTACGGTTCAAAGATCAAAGTAAATTTATTATCAAAGTACAGATATATCACCATATACAACTCTGAGATTCATTTTCTTGCAGGCATTCACAGCAAGTGTGACAAAAACTACTACTACTAATAATAATAATAATAATAAGAAGAAGAAGAAGAAGAAATTAATGTGCTTGGCTGTGCCTGCACCTCAGATTTTACCAGCTTGAGCTGAGAAAAAATGTTATACATTTTTTATAATAGCAATAAATAAGCAATAGGTTGTGGGAATAGTTCAGTGTTGGGGTGAGTAAACTTATCCCCTCTGGTTCAAGAACCTGATGGATGAGGGGCGATAAGTATTCTTGAACCTGGCTCCTTTACCTCATTCCTGATGGCAGCAGTGAGAAGAGAGCATGGCCTAAGTGATAGGGGTCCTTGATGATGGATGCTGCTTTCCTGCAACAGTGCTCCATGTAGATGTGCTCAGTGGTGCGGTGGGCTTTACCCGTGTTTCGCTGGACCATATCCGCTACTTTTCATTGGATTTTTCATTCAAGGGCATTGGTGTTTCCACTGCACATCTATAGAAGTTTGTCAAAGTTTTAGATAACATGCCTAATCTTTGCAAGCTCCTAAGAAAGTAGAACCTCTGCTGTGCTTTCTTTGTAATGCCACATATGTGCTGGACCCAGGACAGATACGCTGGAATGATAACACCGATGAACTTAAAGTTGCTGACCCTCTCCATCTCTGACCTCTTGGTGAGGACTGGCTCACGATCCTTTAGTTTCCTCCTTCTGAAATCAATAATCAGCCCCTTGGTCTTGCTGACATTGTGTAAGAGGTTGTTGTTGTGGCACCACTCAGACAGATTTTCAATCTCCCTCCGATATGCTGATTCATCACCACCTTTGATTCAGCCAGCAATAGTGGTGTCATCAGCAAACTTAAATATGGTATTGGAGCTGTACTTGGCCTCACAGTTATAGGTTTAAAGTGAGTAGAACGGGGGTGGGGGGGGGGAGGTAGGTAGCTAAGCACACAGCCTTGTGGTGCACCTGTGCTGAATGAGATAGCAGAGATGTTGTTACCAATTCAAACTGACTGGGGTAAGGAAATTGAGGATCCATTTGCACATGTAGGTGTTGAGGCCTAGGTCTTTGGAGTCTATTGATTGTTTTGAGGGGATGATAGTATTGAATGCAAAGTTGCATTCAATAAAAAACATCCTAATGAAAGCACCTTCACTGTCTAGATGTTCCAGGGCTGAGTGAAGAGCCAATGACATGGCGTCTATTGACCTGTTATGATGGTAGGCAAATTGGAGAGGATCCAAGTCACCTCTCAGGCAGGAGTTGATGTGTTTCATCACCAACTTCTCAAGGCACTTCATCATAGTGGATGCCAATATTACCGGATTACAGTCATTGAGGCAGGTTTCCACATTCTTTGTCAGCACTGGTAATCTTAGGTAATCATCACTCCCAGTTTTCCCAAATATCAGGGACATTTTTTGGATTGGGCCTCTGCTCTGCCCCATCTGAAGCACTGATGCTGTCTAAACCATACCCCTGTAGAGGTCCAGTGAGATTTGTCTTTCACATCCTCAAACATCAAGGTGGTCTTCGAGGCAATCGCACAAGGTCTGAACCAACATAACAAAGCAGGAATAATTGCCAGTTCTGCTGGACCTGACCTGCTGTCCAACCTTGCTGCCTGCCACCACACATGCCCTTGTGGGGGCTAACTTAGTGTAGCTAATGGGTATCAGTTAGTATCGAGCAGATTCTAAGCAACCTCATGCAGAAGGCATGACCCCAAATGTCCTGACGGCCTTTGACATCTTGCTAGTTGCAAGTACTCATGCTACCATCATAGGGTGTGTTGGATTAAAAGGGTATTATTGCCTTATTGCCCCTAACACAGGGAGTGTAGTGTTGGTGGGGGTATCAGTGCCTTATCACGAACATAGGGTGTGTAGAGTAGGATTAGAGACCAGAAATCATTCAAATAGACATATGTGATCCAAAATTTGCAATATATTAACAACTTACAGTCCCTTAAAATAAAGATCAAAATTCAAAGTACCTTTATCATCAAAGTATGTCTACGTTATACAACCTTGAGATTCATCTCCTTACAGGCAGCCACAAAACAAAGAAACCCAAAAGAACCCATTTTAAAAAAAAGAAACCCTTCAAACAGACAATGTGCAGCGAGAAAAAACCAAATCGTGCAAACAATAAAAGTGAGCAAATAGGATTCAGAGCAAAAGTGAGTCCATAGACACGAAGCCTAGAGCAGCCAGAGCAGACCACACCCTCATCCTCGGTTCAGTGCAAGAGTTGAGTAAACGTTGCGGAGCCCTGATGAACGGTTTGAAGTGAATAAGTTCAACACTAATCTTTCACCACAGCACGAGTGAAACCACCCCCCCCCACCCCCACCACTCAAATGAATGGGGTTGCTATTTGAATATCAGTTCTCTTTGACTGAGAACTGGAAGCTGAAAGCATGTTGATGATTTGCTGCTGGAGTCAATAGTGAAGCCAGCTCTCGTGCTGAAGTTTGGGTGTACCATCATCTGACCTTCAGGACATTTTATACCTTTACAGCAACACTCCCCCAGAACCACACCCCATTGCAGTAAGAATACCTACCTGCATAAAATTATCCTTGTCCAAGGAACCTGATGCTCACCAGTAACCATATGTGAAAAACTGATTTCAAACAGATACAAGGTGATAGAAGATCATCAAAATTCTCCATATTTTTTGACAATTTTCCTCTGTGTTTCATTAAGGATGGCAAACCACTTTGTGAAAGGTTAGATAAACTGATGGAATTAGAGAGTTTACTTGGTAATGGAAGGAAAGGATGAGCAATCTGCTCTTTTTAAATAGAAAATGCTGAGCACACTTGCTAAGTCAGGTAACAAATGTCGAGAGACAGGCAGAATTAACGTCCAGGTCACTAACTTGAAATCGTAACTCTTTCTCGCTCTCCCATGATGATGCTGACCTGCTGAATATTTTCAGCATTGTTTTCTGTTTATATTGCAGATGCTAGAATTCTAAAACAGTACATCAAGGGTAATTCAGCCATTGTTACAACTTGGAGAAACTACTGATTAAAGTCTGTGGCATTTTTTAGTGTTGAGCTTCAAGACTGTTTTAAACATCACAGAATGATCAAAGAACTTATATGTCAAACGATACTCTGAAGCTAAAAACCACTGGTGGAACTCAATGGGTCAGGCAACATCTGTAGAGACAATGGATAGACGACATCTCAGGTTGAGACCCAGAATCAGGTCTGCTACAGGATCTTGACCAAAAAGGTTAACCTTCCCGTGGCCTCTGAAGTTGCTGCCTGACACATTGAGTTCCTCCAGAAGCAGTTTTTTTGATCCAGATCCAGCATATGCCGTATCCTATGTCTCTGTACCATGAAACAAACTCACCTCCATCTTCACAATCAGTTTGTCCCTGTAGCATTCTCTGAAACCTGAGTATAAAAGACTAAGATAACACATTTTGCCTGATCACTCTGCATTTGGTCTGTTGTCCTGCAAATCCCATCAAACTGATTTTTTCCTAAATTAGAGTGCAAAATGAGCTTTCCTGTCTATGCTCCCCACAATTTTGCATTTTACAATCATGTCCTCCCTCACTTTCCTCTGCTCTATGGAAAACAAGCCCATTGCTCTCTCCTCATAAATGAAACACACAAAACCTCAGGCAACATCCTGCTGAATACACTCTGCACTCTCTGCAATGTAATCACATCCTTCTGAGAGTGTGGTGACCTGTTGGAATGCATGAGAAGTTAAGCGGCAAGCTAAGAATCTACCTGGACCCAAGATACCTTAATGGAGATCTGAACACCTGAGGAATGAAAGTGATAAAAATATTTATTTTTACCACATCTAAGTAGAGGGTAAGATCTTCAGTGCAATGAATGAAAAGAATGTATTAATGAGGAGAGATTATATTTAAAACACTATTTGGGAGATACCACTGGAGAAAAATGTTATTTAGAATGAATACAATACCAGGGAATTCAATGAAGACTGAATACTACATATGAAGAACCTAGAAAAGTAAGGGTCACAGCAGAGAGGGTCTTAGAGTCAGAGTCCTATGACATAGAAATATGCCCCATAATGAGTAAATTTTAGCAAGTTATGGCTTTTTTCTTTGGAGAGAAGGAAGATGAGAGGAAACTTGATAGAGATAAATAAGATGATAAGAGACATAGATAGAGCAGACAGCCAGCACCTGTTTCCCAGGACAGCAATGGTGTTGGCGCGTGGCCAAGTGGTTAAGACGTCGGTTTAGTGATCTGAAGGTATGACTATGACTATGACTATGGCTAGTTCGAGCCTCAGCTGAGGCAACGTGTTGTGACCTTGTGCAAGGCACTTAACCACATATTGCTCTGTGACAAAAACAGTGCCAAGTTGTATGGGTCCTAGTGCCCTTCCCTTGGGCAACATCGGTGGCGGGGAGAGGGGAGACTTGCAGCATGGGCAACTGCCGGTTTTCCATACAACCTTGCCCAGGCCTGCACCCTGGAAACCTTCCAAGGCGCAAATCCATGGTCTCACGAGACTACCGGATGCTTATTAATGGTTAATATGAGAAAAAATACTTTTAAGGTGATTGGAGGAAAGTAAAGTGGGGGGGAATGTCAGAGGTAGTTTTTTTGTACATAGAGTGTGGAAAGTACATAGAATGCACTGCTAGGGGTGGTGGTAGAGGCCCAATGCATTAGCGACATCCAGGAGACTGAGATAGGCACATGGATGAACAAAAAAATGGAAGGCTATGTGGGAGGGAAGGGCTATTTTGATCTTAGAGTAGTTTAAAAGGAAGGCACAACATTGTGGGCCAAAATGCCTGCACTGTGTTGTACTTTTCTTTGTTCTATGTTCTGAATCAACAGATATGCTGTGGTAGGGTGGAGATACATTTTTACCAAAGGAAGTGTAAGGTGCTCCTCCCTCCACTTGCCTGCAGTTCACCCTTGGGCAAGATGTAGCACCTGCTTAGCCTCCCCCCTCCGATCAGGGTCACGTGAAGTTATGGGAGCAGGTGGCGGATTGTCATATAAGCAGCTGGTGCCAAGCACAAATCCTGGTTATGTGACCACTGACGCCAGGCAGACGATCTCTGAAGAGTATTGGTCATGGCTTGGGTCACCTGTCTTGTAAAGACACTGCCCAGAAGAAGGGCAAACCACTTCTGTTGAAAAATTTGCCAAGAACAACCATGGTCATGAGACCATGATTGCCCACGTCATATGACATGGCACATTATGATGATGATGCTGCAGATCTGGTACTTCTCAGAGCAAGAGGTACAGTGAGGGTGAAACCCTGAATCAAACCAACGCTTGACAGAGGCAGTGGTAATGACATATGCCACATCCCAAATTATATGAAGTCATGACAGAGGAGGGGATATTTACATCAGAGGAAAAGGCACCATCTCTGGAAGGCCACCACAGGAACTTGCTTGTCAGACGAACTTTCAAAGATTCAAAGTACATTTATTATCAAAGCAGCGTCTCTACTTTCTGTGAAGGCTGAGGAAAGTCCATCTTCCACCTCCCATCCTCACCACATTCTACAGAGGTTGTATTGAGAGCATCCTGCGCAGCTGCATCACTGCCTGGTTCGGAAGTTGCACCATCTCGGATCGCAAGACCCTAGAGCAGATAGTGAGGTCAGCTGAAAAGATCATCGGGGTCTCTCTACCCACCATTACAGACATTAACTCAACACGCTGCATCCGTAAAGCAAACAGCATTATGAAGGACCCCACGCAGCCCTCATACAAACTCTTCACCATCCTGTCATCTGGAAAAAGGCACCGAAGCATTCGGGCTCTCACAACCAACTTATGTACCAGTTTCTTCCCCCAAGCCATCAGACGCCTCAATACCCAGAGCCTGGACTGACACCAACCTACTGCCCTCTACTGTGCCTATTGTCTTGTTTATTATTTATTGTAATGCCTGCACTGTTTTGTGCACTTTATGCAGTCCTGGGTAGGTCTACAGTCTAGTGTAGTTATTGTTTCATGTAGCACCATGGTCCTGAAAAACATCTCGTTTTTACTGTGTACTGTACCAGCAGTTATGATCGAAATGACAATAAACAGTGACTTGACTTGACTTGACTTGACTTGAATTGATATACAGTATACAGGATACAACTCTGAGATTCTGGAAACTTTGGAGGATGCAATATAGCTGAGCAAGAACACCACTATTCGGCTGCTGGAGAACAACCATCATTACAAGTCAAATCTTGAAAGAAAGTTCATTGACCAAAGTAATGCAAAGACTTAAAAATAAAGCACATAAAGGTAGGGCAAATGGTTTTAATCTTTATTTGTGTTTCCTTTGATTTTTCATGATTAAAGGAGAGATGTGATATATTTAATATGGCTTGGAACCCAACTCTGACTGCAGCAAGTGACCAACTACTCTGCATTGTTCTATATTTTGGTAGCAACTTGTCAAAAGTTCAGATCTCTAGAGCAAGCACACAGAACCGAAATACTGCTCTCCCTTTCTGTTAATTCCTCGTATTAATTAAGCACTTTGTTCATTTTGTAGATAATCCTCTAGTGTCTTGAAGAGGAAATGAGAGGGATACCGAGGCAATCAGGTACAAAGAAGTTATATCAGGAATTGGAAGACGACTGATATCGAAAGGTGACTGGTCAAATTTCCAGACTGAAGTGAAACGACGTAAAATAGTTATTATTGTATGTTGCTCTGGATAAAATACAGCAATTTTAGTTGCTCAATATTGAAAAATATATTCTAATGCTATTGAATTTCTAAGCTCTGTAGTCTCAAGTTCCTGAATCAATGCAAAAGCTTAATTCATTATTGGATAATAGGTCACACCAAATTAAAATGCTGTTGTGCTTGAAAGAGAACATTTCCTGTGAAAATTACTTTTGCTTAAATTTACTTCCCTTATGTATTCATATCAATATACTGCCAACCTCTCAGTTCCATATGAACTTCTTCCTGCCTCTTTTCTTTAATAGAACCCTTTCAGTACAAACTTCCAGTTATCTCTTTCTTTACCCCCCCCCACCCCCACCCCCACCCCCACTCCCACTATCTGCATTTTTTTGCCTGTCTGACAAATTCCTCCATGCTGTTTGCTTCAATTACTCTTGATGATGGTGAGTTCCACTCATTGGTTAAAGAGGGTCTCTTAAAATTCCTGTTGAATTTATCAGTGACTATTGTGACAAGAATACACATAGATGTTAGCTGTCCTGTGTGATCAGCAGTTGGTCTGCCACCTGTCCTCAGGGGAGGGAGAGATAAGGCACACAATGAAGCAGCATTTGTAGATGTTAATGAAGGAGCCATCAGTCTGGGTATTGTCAAGATCGGCTCCCCCTTTGAACCCTGAACCGTTTGAAGTGATGGACAGGCGATACCCCAGCAGGGGGATAAAGAGGGACAGGTTCGCTAAGGCAGGACACACACGACACCCGAGGTAACGAGACCCTGGAAGCGGTGCGCCTCTCACAAGTCGGTGGGAAATACCGGGCCATAAACGCACAGGGTGGAAAGGTACGATCAGCGGGAACCCGGTGTGCGTCCACCCTCGCTTGGGTGCCGGGTTCACTGCAGAGGATCGACCGCATCTGGAGGAGGGGTCACAGTCGGTGACCTCAGGTGACATCACAAAGGACTCGCCCGAAAGCTGCTTGTGAACAATATTGCAGGTCTGTGAGTGGAAGCCGTTTTGAATGATCAGTCGTTCTCGTTCTCCCTCCCCCCACATTGTCCATCGCCATGGCAACGATTACTGCAAACTGAACTAAATTGAACTGGACTTTGTGTCACTTTGAAATTGGTCATTTACCCCTAGACAACGATAGAGCTTGATTGATGCTGTTATCTTAATTCTGTGCACATGTGTGTTTATCATTGCTGAACTGTTGCATTTATTATCCTTTCGATTACTGTGTTGCTTGTTTCTTTAATAAAACTTTCTTAGTTCTAGTAATCCAGACTACAACTGAGTGATCCATTTCTGCTGGTTTGGCAACCCAGTTACGGGGTACGTAACACTATTTAATATAGTAGAGCAACACTTTCAGCTGTATTTTCTGAATTTTGCAGAGAATATGACAGCTCTTATCGCGGAAAGAAATCACATCAAAATAAAACCTTTCATGGAAGCATTTTATAAACTAAACAGGAAATGATTGAATGAGCCTATCTGTGACACTATGACACTCCTACAAAATTCAAACACTCTCATGACATCTCCACAAACATGACAATGGCTTTAAAGAGCAACCACGCTGGGAGCCAGAGTTTCAAAGTTTACCCGAGTGCTGGTGGTCGAAAGGTGAAGGATGAAAATGCCTGCGGGCTATAAGCACACACAAGCTGCTGAAATGACAGCTCCTGCTGTAGAGTTAAAGTAGTCTGTCTGGTGAAAGAGAGAACAGTATCTAATGGTTACTCATGGCCTTCTTCTCCCACTTCACCCACTGCACAGTAGTTTATCACAAAGCGTGCCCTTCTTAATTCCAGGAGAACAACTAAAATTCTTCCTCCTCTCTGTTCAACAGCTCTGTGAAAAGTACATCGAAGCGTTTGGTCCTTACATACTATGCCAAGCAGAATAGGGGACAAAATGAGTAGGCACAATATGGCCCCGGGAGTTAATTCTCTTTACAGATGGATGTAAATAAAGTGGAGTTGCTTGTAGTGTGGAAGTAGAACTCATGGAGAAAACTTCAAACTTCAAAGTTCAAAGTAAATTTACTATCAAAGTACGTCTATATCACCATATACAACCTTGAGATTCATTTCCTGCAGGCACTCATGGTAGATATAAAGAAACACAATAGATCAATGAAAAACTACACACAAAGACTGACAAACAACCAATGTGCAAAAGAAGACAAACTGTGCAAATACAAAACAAAATGAAAAAAAAAACAAATAATTAATACTGAGAACATGAGTAGTTGAATCAATAGAGTTTGTGAAATCAGTTCAGTGATGGGGTAGGTGAAATTATCCACACTGGTTCAGGAGCCCAATGGTTGAAGGGTAATAGCTGTTCCTGAACCGAGTGATATGGGACCAAGGTGGCGAATGTATTCAGTTTCATTATTTTGGGTTCCTATTTTGATTCGCCAAACTTATGATGAGATATCAGGAGAGAGCCCAAATAAATTTCAGCCATGATTTCTAGAATTGAACAGCTTATTTCTTCCCAGCATGGTGTTCCCATCATTCCAAACTGCTGCGTTGAATTCCAAATAGACCAATGGTGACAGTTCCTGTGCTTGTTGTTTTGAATCTGGTTGCCAAATCATTCAGAAGGAAGAAAATAACATGTTTAAACATTCACTTTTTATCTTACTTAATTGAGTTGTGTGGGGCACTGCAAGTGGTTAAAATATACACACACTGCTTGCTCAATGCGATTAAGTTTTGAGCTTTTTCTCCTTTGGAAAGCTTCTAAAGGAATGCAGAAATTATACAAACTTTACAGAAGCAGATTCACTGTATGTACCAACACATAATTGTGCAGGACAGTCACAGAAAAAGGGACATCATTTCAGATGTTCTTGTTTAGTGACAGGTTGCAAGACTGGCATAAAATGGGAACTGATGTGTCTATTCTTAAGCAGGAGATAAGTAATTTGGCAGTGCTTATCAGCGATTTGCTGCAGAAATAGAAATATCAGCGTTCTCCTCCAATTTTGATAGGTTTCAGGAAGAAATAATTGCAAGCAGAAATTCTAAAGAACCACAATTGTTGAGATAAGAAGACATAATGGCAGAGGAGCTTTGCAGCTTTATGCCTTCAGACTGTCTTTATACAGGAGCAGGTTATGCAATAGCAGTTATTGGAATCAAAGACTATATCAATATGCAGATTTCTTTTAAGACCAGAACGTTTTGTCCTAAAACTATACAACCAATCAAGTGCAATTTATTTTCACATTGTTTCTGCTAGGAAATAGTGCAACTCACTTCTTTGGTCAGATAATAATTCCTACCATATTTGATAATGCAGCACTGGCAAATTCACACACAAAATGCAGCTGATGTAAATGCCTGTTTATCTCATCTTCCATCTGAGTTGACTTAATGACTAAGATCAGCAACAAAGCTTACACTCTATGTTGCCATGTACAGAAATGCCATTTAAGTTGGACGGATGCTTTTATTGTTGCCAATATTACGAGTTTAAAACCAGTAAAGATTATTCAGGTTAATAAAAATAAAAATACTGGAACCTCAGAAGGTCATGTAGCAGTTTGGATAACAGGTCTCTAACCTAAATCATTTTTAAAATTTATTGAGTCACAGCACAAAGATAGCCCTTCGAGCCATGCTGCCCAATTTAATGGTAGCCTAATCACAGGACAATTTACATTGACCAATTAACCTACCAACTGGCATGTCTTTGGACTGTGCGAGGAAACCCATGCTGTAATGGGAAGAACTTACAAATTCCTTACAGGCAACACTGGGAATTGAACCCGAGTCACTGCCTTTTTCCACAGTTGCTGCCTGATCAGCTGATTGTTTCCAGTTTTTCTATTTTTATTTCAGATTTCCAGTATTTGAAGGTTTTCTTTTCATTTTTATTCAGCTGAGTCTCGTGAGAAGGAAAACAGGGATGTTACTAATGGCGACGAAAGCACTTTTCTCTGAGGAATATTGAGTCATCCCAAGTGATGCATATCCTGGGTCAGAACTAACTTAACATTTCTCCTGTTGGCCCCAGCTACATACTTGAACATTTATTTCAATAAGACACCTGCTCCATATTCAGCAAGATTTCTATTTCATGCACCAGTAATTCTTATGACTTTCTGGATGAGATTGCTTATTATTCAGTTAGTTCTAAATTATGGATAATTTTGTGCTGTGATGTCATTGTCTCTAGAAATTGGGCTGCTGTTGTCCAAGTTCAAATTTACTTAGAACACTGTCGATCATTATCAAGGAGATAGGTTAATCCTAAACTGGGTTAAAACCACGAACCTGAAAGAAAAGAACAGCAGTCGAACAAGATAATTTTAACCTAATAAGTGGGAATCCCTTGAGATCAGCTCTTACACAGTGTTCAAAGTGACTGTCTGTTGTCTTCAATAGAGATTACATTTGGTGGGGAGAGGGGTGGGATTGGGGGGGGAAGGTGAAACAAATGTGTCAATCAATCTGCTTTCCCAGAAAGAAAACATTGAGGTCAAGTCTCACCTGGTGTATCACTCAATATCTTTCTGGAGACATCAGATAACCTGGGCTTGAATGGGATAAGCAGAAAGCAAAATTATTCAGAACATTTTCTTTGCTGGTGACAGTAGGATTCATTCCAAACAATAATGCCTAGCTATGTGAGTATTTATGTTGTTAATCAGGCTTTAACTGCAGCACAGGATAAGAGAGAAGTGCAGAGCTGTCTTTCTGAGCTTGTTGGACTGACGCTATATAGCAGCTATGACAAGAGGTTATGTCAAATCTACTCAGCCGCTCATGCAGGATTCATTCAGCTTGAATATTTTACGACAAAATAATTGAGTTTACTACAAATTAACATTAAACATTAGGCAGCTGTTAGCATGAAAATCAATACATGGATGTAAAAAAAATCAACATTGGCATCCTGAGTGAAATTCCACTAATGTGGAAATATTCTAGTTAGCAATATTGGTATATAAACAGATGCTTCAGGACCTTTGAGGGACATGAAAATCCCACAATTATCTCCTGCATATGTTTCTGCAGAAGATCAAATGGACAAAGAGGAAGCTAATAGAGTGCAACATATATTTAAAGTAGGCAATGAAAATGTGACAATTTCAGCTATAGAATCTTAAGCCAAGTATGTGGAGAGGGGCAAGGAGATAAAAATTAGGGAATTAATATAAAATCGAAGCTGCCTCAGAAAATGGCAACCTGCCATGCTATTTAAGTTGATCATAAGACACAGCTGGATAAAATTGGGAAAAAAAACATAAGCTCTGGCAATGACATTGTTATTTTGGCAAGTTTAAATCCTAAAATAAACTTTTAAGATTTACTGCAACACACATCAAAGTTGCTGGTGAACGCAGCAGGCCAGGCAGCATCTCTAGGAAGAGGTACAGTTGACGTTTTGGGCCGAGACCCTTTGTCAAGACTAACTGAAGGAAGAGCTAGTAAGAGATTTGAAAGTGGGAGGGGGAGGGGGAGATCCAAAATGATAGGAGAAGACAGGAGGGGGAGGGATGGAGCCAAGAGCTGGACAGGTGATTGGCAAAAGGGATATGAGAGGATCATGGTACAGGAGGCCCAGGGAGAAGGAAAAGGGGGAGGGGGGAAAAAGCCCAGAGGAGGGGCAAGGGGTATAGTCAGAGGGACAGAGGGAGAAAAAAGAGAGAGAGAGAAAGAATGTGTGTATATAAATAAATAACGGATGGGGTACGAGGGGGCATTAGCGGAAGTTTGAGAAGTCATCAGGTTGGAGGCTACCCAGACGGAATATAAGGTGTTGTTCCTCCAACCTGAGTGTGTCTTCATCTTTACAGTAGAGGAAGCCGTGGATAGACATATCAGAATGGGAATGGGATGTGGAATTAAAATGTGTGGCCACTGGGAGATCCTGCTTTCTCTGGCGGACAGAATGTAGGTGTTCAGCAAAACGATCTTCCAATGGGGAGGGATGGGGGGGACGAATGGACAAGGGAGTCTCATAGGGAGCGATCCCTGTGGAGAGCAGAGGGGGGTGGAGGGAAAGATGTGCTTAGCAGTGGGATCCCGTTGGAGGTGGCGGAAGTTACGGAGAATAATATGTTGGACCCGGAGGATGGTGGGGTGGTAGGTGAGGACAAGGGGAACCCTATTCCTAGTGGGGTGACAGGAGGATGGCGTGAGAGCAGATGTGCATGAAATGGGGGAGATGCGTTTGAGAGCAGAGTTGATGGTGGAGGAAGGGAAGCCCCTTTCTTTAAAAAAGGAGGACATCTCCCTCGTCCTGGAATGAAAAGCCTCATCCTGAGAGCAGATGCGGTGGAGACGGAGGAATTGCGAGAAGGGGATGGCATTTTTGCAAGAGACAGGGTGAGAAGAGGAATAGTCCAGATAGCTGTGAGAGTCAGTAGGCTTATAGTAGACATCAGTAGATAACCTGTCTCCAGAGATAGAGACAGAAAGATCTAGAAAGGGGAGGGAGGTGTCAGAAATGGACCAGGTAAACTTGAGGGCAGGGTGAAAGTTGGAGGCAAAGTTAATAAAGTCAACGAGCTCAGCATGCGTGCAGGAAGCAGCGCCAATGCAGTCGCCGATGTAGCGAAGGAAAAGTGGGGGACAGATACCAGAATAGGTTCAGAACATAGATTGTTCCACAAAGCCAACAAAAAGGCAGGCATAGCTCGGACCCATACGGGTGCCCATAGCTACACCTTTAGTTTGGAAGAAGTGGGAGGAGCCAAAGGAGAAATTATTAAGAGTAAGGACTAATTCCGCTAGATGGAGCAGAGTGGTGGTAGAGGGGAACTGATTAGGTCTGGAATCCAAAAAGAAGCGGAGAGCTTTGAGACCTTCCTGATGGGTGATGGAAGTATATAGGGACTGGACATCCATGGTGAAAATAAAGCAGTGGGGGCCAGGGAACTTAAAATCATCGAAAAGTTTAAGGGCATGGGAAGTGTCACGAACATAGGTAGGAAGGGATTAGACAAGGGGGGATAAAACTGTGTCGAGGTATGCAGAAACGAGTTCGGTGGGGCAGGAACAAGCTGAGGCAATAGGTCTGCCAGGACAGGCAGGTTTGTGGATCTTGGGTAGGAGGTAGAAACGGGAAGTGCGAGGTGTGGGAACAATAAGTTTGGTAGCAGTGGATGGGAGATCCCCTGAGCGGATAAAGTCGGTGATGGTGTGGGAGGCAATGGCCCGGTGCTCCTTAGTGGGGTCACGATCGAGGGGAAAATAAGAGGAGGTATCCGCGAGTTGTCGCTGTGCCTCGGCAAGGTAGAGGTCACTACATCTTATATTCTGTCTGGGTAGCCTCCAACCTGATGGCATGAACATTGATTTCTCTAACTTCCGCTAATGCCCCACCTCCCCCTCGTACCCCATCCATTATTTATATACACACATTCTTTCTTTCACTCTCCTTTTTCTCCCTCTGTCCCTCTGACTATACCCCTTGCCCATCCTCTGGTTCCCCCCCCTCCCCTGTTTCCTTCTCCCTGGGCCTCCTGTCCCATGATCCTCTCATACCCCCTTTGCCAATCACCTGTCCAGCTCTTGGCTCCATCCCACCCCTTCCTGTCTTCTCCTATCATTTTAGATCTCCCCCTCCCCCTCCCACTTTCAAATCTCTTACTCGTTCTTCCTTCAGTTAGTCCTGACGAAGGGTCTCGGCCCGAAACGTCGACCATACCGCTTCCTAGAGATGCTGCCTGGCCTGCTGTGTTCACCAGCAACTTTGATGTGTGTTGCTTGAATTTCCAGCATCTGCAGAATTCCTCGTGTTTGCGGTTTTAAGATTTACTATTGTTCTCAGTTTGCCTTGTCACTTCAATTTATCACAATATTGACACTCCCTGCACATCCACTGCCTGACCAATATACCCCAAAACTGAAATATGGGACCATTGATTTTGGAAAGAAATCTTAGGCAAGGACCCTGTTAAATTGTTATCGTCCCTCTGAGATACAACATGACACAGCTCAAAAATGAGCAGATGGCTGTACATGATATGCTTATGGTAAAGTACCAGAACAGAGCACCAGTTCACTTACTTTGCATTTGTTTGTGGACTGTCAGAGAAAGAGGTGGATGTATGGAAGGAGGTCTCTGTAGTTCTCTTTCTCTTTCTCTCGATGGTGGGAGAGTTTGATGCCAATTCTCAAGGCGGAGAATCTTGGAATAAGAAGCGACGCGGCAGACTGTAATATCGTAAGAGCAACTGTCAGTCTCCTCTTTCGCTGTGAAAATGGGTAATATCCCTCTGTCCCTTGTTAGTGAGAGAGAGAAAGAGCCTATGGCATGTCGATCTGCCGGTAAACAATACTTTTTGTTGTCTGTATATCATGGTGTCTCTTTGCATGCTTTGGGTGGTGGTGGACGCTGATGCTTTTTGCTGAAACGGGCGAGGGGGTGGGGAGGATGATGCTTTGATGCTTGCTGCTGTTTGTGCAGGGGGCGAGAGTGGGCTTTGGTGTTCTAATGTTTCTCTGGCATTTATTCTTTTGGGGTTCTACTGTTTTTCGTGGATGTCTGTGAAGACAAGTATTTCAGGTTGTATACAGTATACATTCTCTGATAATAAACGGAACTATTTGAACCATTTGATATTCTAAACACTATATTTTGCTCTGAATATTTGGCGCTATTCTTTAAATTATTTTTTCTATCATAGTGTAGATGGAGGCCATTTAACCTATTTTTTCCACACTGCACAGAAATTCAGTGTAGATTTACCTCACTTCCCAACTCTAGATCCATTGCCCAGCAAGTCATATCTCCCAAGTTTCTTATCCAATTGTGTTATAAGTGTAGAGAGAATTTTGCCTCCAACACCTTTTTTGGCAGTAATTCCAGTACTCCACCAAGTGTAAGGTTTTTTCCCTCAACTGCTCATTCAACCTTTTACCATTTAACTTACTTCTTTCCTAACTGGTTTCTGCTCTCTCTGCTAAATGAATTAAGTCAGTTCTCTTCATTCTATTTGATTCTCATCAGATAAACTTGGTACACATCAGATAACTCTCCCTTAAGCCTCCTTTGTTCCAAGGAATCCAACCATAGCCAACACGATTTCTCATCACCAGAATTCTCTATCTCTTGTAAGATCTTCTTATATCTCCTCCTCATAAATTCTCACGGGATCTCATTCTTTCTGAAGCGTGGTGACCAGAACTGTGCTCATTGTTCTTGCTGTGTCCAATCTTATGTTTGATGCAATTTCAGCATCACAAGCCTGCTCTTGTATTCCAAGTCTTAGGGAACAAAAGTAAGCAAATTGTACACCTTTTCTCCAATTTATTTTCTTGTGTTTGTCCATCTTCAGGATCCATTAACATTAACTCCAAGATACCTCTGTTTCATTACACTTTGTCATTTGAAGATCTTGCCTTGTCTGTCCTCCCCAAATGTTTACCCACACTTCTCCGGACTGAATTCCAGTTGCTAATTTTTATCCACTTTATTCATCCATACTGCAACCTCAAACTTTCCTTTCCTCTTCACCATCAACCCTACATACAAATCCAATTTATATAAAATTACAATGAGCCCTGCAAATCCAACTGCCTGATTTCCTCCAGTCAGTCGTTCCCTTTGACCATCACTGTTTTGTTTCCTGCCCTTGAGACAACCTCTAATATAACTTGCCACTTCCTCTTGGTTCCCAGTGCTTTTATTCTCTTGATATTCAGGAGGGAGTTTTGTTAGAGACCATTGACTTTGATTAACACCATGAACAAACACTTGACGGTTCAATCTCTCCCTCCCTCCCTCCCTATCTCTCAACGCCCCAATCAAGAAGAGCCATAGAGATTGTGAAGAGCAATTAATCAGCTTCCAGTGCAGGCAGCCTGCCAGCTTTGTCCTGGCTCTTCGTTTGCACAATTGCTGTACCAATTTTCATGTTTATGTTCTGCAAGAGGCAGCTGATGCCCAATACAGCAAGTGGTTAACACCACATAAAGATATGACTATGCAATGTGACAAAGTTTCATCAGAATATTGATTGCCAAATATGACTGGGTTCTCACTAGGTTTGAAACAAATTATAATCATTTGATTCTTTGATACTCTGTCCATACAGTTTATTAAAACTCAGAGGCACCGGAATACGTGCTCAAAGGCATGGAAAGCACATCTGGATGTTATTCAAACATGTCCTGTGAACGCCATGGGTCACTCACATGGAGTACACCAAAGTATATGAAGTCACCTTCAACCATCCTTGCAGGGGAAATTTATTTATTTAGAAATACAGTGCAGAATAGGCCCTCCTGGCCCTTCGAGCTGCACTGCGCAGCAATACCTTGACATAAACAACAGGAATTCTGCAGATGCTGGAAATTCAAGCAACACACATCAAAGTTGCTGGTGAACGCAGCGGGCCAGGCAGCATCTGTAGGAAGAGGTGCAGTCGACGTTTCAGGCCGAGACCCTTCGTCAGTACCATGACATCCTTGGTTTAACCCTAACCTAATCAGAGGACAATTTACAATGACCAATTAACCTCCCACAGTCTTTGGAGTGTGGAAGGAAACTGGAGAACCTGGAGAAAATCCACACATTCCGTGGGGAGGATGTACACAGACTCCTTACTGAGGACGCTGGGATTAAACTCCGAACCCCAACACCCTGGGCTGTCATAGCGTTGTGCTAACTGCTACACTACCATGGTGGAAATGTCTGAGCAAATTCCATTGTGCAGAGGCTGGTGCTGGGAACTCTATGGAAGTAGATGTCCTTAAATTTAAATCTGAACCCTCAATGCTGCTTTCTTTTTGGGTCTTCAACCCTGCCAACTTGGCTATGGCTGCATCTCCATCGCAATATCCCCCACCATACTGGATCACATCTTCTCTATGGTCAGTTGCAGCTCAACCAAACCTTGTCTAAACCTGTCAGGGCGCAGACCCCATTCCCTTCCTCCTGACATCACAACACCACTCCATCCATAGAAATTCTCAATATTTCAAATGCTTTCAAATTGGTCATGAGGCATTCTGTGACCTGAGGTAACGTCTACCTCACTCACACCACGATTCATGCCACTAATGGATGTGATGAGTCCTGCCGGTCTTGCACTTGTATTTGTTAATTGTTGTCTTATCAAGCGTCATTAACCATTATGCTTTCTGTTTAATTTTGTCAAGTTTATTTTGACTAGCATGGGTTTTCAGTACACTGTGATTATTTAAAGTGGACTCCCAATCATCACGGGGTCCTTGTGTGTGTGTGTGTTTGTGTGTGTGTGTGTGTGTGTGTGTGTGTGTGTGTGTGTGTGTGTGTGTGTGTGTGTGTGTGTGTGTGTGTGTGTGTTTCAAGAATGATTCATCTTACGATGTCGCTCGGTCAAACCACCAAAGTTCAGTTGAAATTCCAATGAGTCAGTTCTTGTTTCTGTCTCAACATGGGAACTTGTCATTCCTCTGCACCTGGTTCAGTCGTCTTTCAGCGCACAGCATGAGAAATGGATGTGTGCTAATTGGCCAGCATCTTGGTCAAAATCAGGATCCAAAGCAGCCAAGAACATACATGCCACAGAATGGCATACTCCAGGTGATATCATAGGCCAAGATCATTAAAGGCTAATAGAGGAATGGATAATATTTTTAAGAAAGGAGAATTACATGGTGTTCAGGTAGGAAAGAAAGAAGTAATATGTTTAAGAGAATCATAAAATATCTTCCTTATCACAACTTGAAACTGAGTTCAAAAAGTAATGAATATTATCGAACCAATGAAAGCCTTGGTCACATTGACCTCAAGTGTTACTGTGACTTTTTAATCATCATACAGTCAATTGTGTTGCTGAAATATGATTCAGCTATTGAGAACGGTTGCAAAGCTAAATCAATGAACATTTATGAAACTCTTGACAATTCAATTTAGGTACAAAATAACAATTGTACTGATTCAAGGCAATGATTGTTTTGTATTCTCAAAGTAATCAATGAAAATTATTTCTACACAGCTGCATTGCCAAGCGAATGCTTCATAATGCATGAATAATGTGGTAAAAGCAGAGAGGAAGACTTCAAGATGTTATCCTGGCTGAAGAATTTAGTTATGAAGAAGCTGGCTGATTGGCGACATTTTCTTCAAAACAGAAGAGGCTGAAGGGAGACTATTGGAAAAAGAGGTAAGCCATTTGCCCCCATGTGCCTGCTCCATTCAATAAAATCATGGCTGATCTTTGACCTCACGGACACTTCCATATATCAGCCACATGTTGCATGCTTTCCTTAATAACTAAAAGTCTTCTGCTCTTTGTCTTGAATATACTGACTGAACCACAACATTCCTCTTAGATATGGAATTCCAAAGACTTTCCATTCTCTGGGTGAAAAACACTCCTATACACTTCTGTCCTGAATAGTTAACTCCTTACAGTAAACTCTGGTTCTTGACATCCAAGCTTGCAGAAATATCAACCTGTATCTTCCCTGTCAAGCATCACAAGAATATTGTGTGTTTGCATCTCATTCTTCCAAATTTAAGTGAATGGAGTTCATGTTTTATTTTGTCTCTCATTGTACAAATGCTCACCACCCCAGGAATCAATACGGTGAACCTTTTTGTTGCACTTTGTCCTTCTTAAGTGCATCCTTCCTTCCTTGGGTAGAGAGACCAAACCTTTACACAATATTCACGATATTATGAATGGATTAGTGATGCCTCTACATAATTGGAACAAGATGTCTTTATTAGTGTTCTCATTTTTTTTTGCAATAAAAGCCAATGGACCATTGTCATCCTAAATGCCTGCTGGATCTACACATTAAATTTCAGTGACTGTTTGCAAGAACAGCCAGGTACCTCTGAACACCATCATCATTCAATTTCTCATAGTTATTAAATTCTCTGATTTTCAAATTTTCCAGCAATGTGGTTGACCTTATATTTTTTCGCATTATGTGCTTGTACAATTGTTTAAATTTTCCATATCCCCCTCAAGCCTCTGAATATCCTTTCCATCACCCGTATAACCTACACTTTCACCTGGCCGTGTAATGACAGCAAACTTGGGATACATTACTTCCGTCTGAATCATTGAGGTACAAGGGGTGATTGATAAGTTTGTGACCTAAGGTAGAAGGAGTCAATTTTAGAAAACCTAGCACATTTATTTTTCCTACATTTACACACTTAGTCCAGTGGTCGTGGAGCATACGGATCCCTTCTTTGTAGAAGTTGGCGTTTTGGACCACCAGAAGTTGTCCACAGCAGGGGTGATTGATAAATTCGTGGCCTAAGCTAGAAGGACATGAGTTATTAACTTCAAACTTTCTGCATTGTCACTCAAAGAGTTGAACTGCACGTGCATATAACAAAAGCTGTATAACTCCTCCTACCAGAGGCCGCGAACTTATCAATCACTCCTGCCGTGGACCACTTCTACAAAGAAGGGATCCGTATGCTCCATGACCACTGGACTAAGTGTGTAAATGTAGGAGGAGACTATGTTGAAAAATAAATGTGCTAGGTTCTCTAAAATTGACTCCTTCTACCTTAGGCCACAAACTTATCAATCACCCCTCGTATATAGTGAACAACAGGGGTCTGAGCACCAATCCTTCAAAGCTCAATTTAGGAAGTTAATTAAAAATTTATCACTTGAGTGGTATAAGAAAGGAAGGGCTGTTTGTTAACAAAGAGAGTTTAACTACTTAATTATGAGTTAGAATACTTAATAAGGATTCAAAAAGTGATGGTAGTTTGGAATTGCTTGACAAGATGGTGAAGGCAAAAAGCGTGGTCCAATTTAAGATGTATCTCCCAAACAGTTGATGTGTTGTAACCAGCATGTAAGGAGTTTGTATGTCTCCCTTGTGGGGTTCCCCTGGGTGCTCCAGTTTTCTCCCACAATCCAAAAATATACTGGTTGGTAGGTTAATTGGTCATTGTAAATTTTCCCGTGATTAGGCTAAGGCTATGTTGGGGTTGCTGGGCAGCGTGGCTGGAAGGGACGTGTGGGCCTATTCTGCGCTGTATCCCGATAAATAAATAAATAGGGGTTGGGAGGAGGCAGGCCAATCTGTCTGAAAACTTGTTTCTCATTTGGCAGAGATGAATGGACAAAATGGTCTGTAACTCTGCTGCAGATTTCTACGTTTCTACTTTGAGGTTAAATGATGTCAACCCTTAGTTTTCCCCATCAAGATAAGTTAATTGGACTAGTAGTTTTGTCCAAGTGACAGTGTTTAGCTCTATGGTAAATTTATTCGGCCCTGAAAACTATGAAAGTATTGATTGTAGTCTTAAAGTTGACAGGCTCTTTACTGCATTGCAATTCTTTGCAGCGTTTACATGCTTAATATATTATTCAGTTATATTTAATGTTTCATTGGCTCTATGACCAACGATGCAGCCACCTCATCAAAGCACTGCTCATCTTACAACACCAGTAGAGGACTGTTTGCATTGAAGTTGAATGGCCATGAAACTCACATCATGAAAATGTCCTTCCAAAAAGCTCAACTTCTTTGCAATTAACTAAAAGTCCAAATATAAAGGTAACTAGAATTTTATAGTTATTATCTGTGATTTTCTCATATAATGGACAAAATTGAAACTCCACTGTTAAATATTGAGCATTGTTTGTGTCTCTCCAATTTGCAGACAGACTTACAACCTTGACTTTTGAGAGTAGTATTTCCACAGTGTCATAAACAAGCTTGAATTGCTACCAGTAAAACCACCTAATGAATCTTTAGTCACAGCAACTGAGAGCAGTCAGTTCAAAAATTGGCTATTTTTGTTGACCTAACTCTGATTGTAATTGGATTAAATTAGTGCATAGAGCTGGGTAGGGTCTGCAGACTGCCTGTCCCATTGCTGAGAGCCGACATTTACTTTGCTTGACACATCTTGAGTCGAATGATGCATTTGCTTAATACCAAAGGGAATTGAAGAGGGCAGTTCAAACTGAAAAGCTTAGAGCTAGACAAACCCAAATGCTTTGGAATCACCAATTATTTAATGCACAAATTTATTTAACATGCTGTAAAGATATCTAAGTTCAAACAGTTAATACGCATCCAGCCATGTTTGCAATTTTTCACAATCAATGCTATGAAATTTAGTTAGCAATAAATATGAACACAAACTCTACATTCTGCCAATTCTGTCCTGATTGACTATCCATTAAACGATTTAATGGCTCCACTACAAATACTGCATAAGATAAAGATACATTTGTAATTCATTACTGGCTGCCTTAAACCATTGCTCGGAGAAACCCACAGGGAACAAAAGGAAAGCTCATTATGTATTAATGGTCTGCTAGGCTTATTGAAGGCAATATCATGCAGATATTAGTCACTGTAAGGATTACTCTTGTGAGTACTGGTGCTATTAGTATTAATGTTATTCTAATTTTATACCTAACATAATGCTTCGCTGCAACAACAAATCTATTTGGAAGCAAAATAACTTGGTGGTTTATTTTGCAGACCACTTCAGCACAGGATTAACGTTAGTCAGTTTATTGTTTCCTTCCGCTTAATATTTTCTGTCTATTTTCATTGTAACTTTATCATTTTCAGTTTTTGAAGATGTCACAGATCTTTCCTGTTGTTGGTATTTGCACCTTGATGTCTTTTCCTAATATTTAACAGTGGACCCGTCTGTAAGCTTTACTGAGGCATTGCCACTGTGTGTCATGTTGAATATTATATGGATTTCACCCACTTCAGGAAGAACATGTATGTTAAAGAAATACAACTTAAGACCTCCAAAGTTAATAAAGAATGTGTTTGTAGTTACTGGAGCTGTGCTACCAGTCAAGTGTAAAATAGGTATCTTGAAATCAATTTAAATCAAAAACTTTTGAATTATCACTCTTCTAATCAAAATTGTATTATCATTTATTCTTTCCAGAAAGCCTGATATTTAACCAGTGCTAACTTGAAATTATATGATTTGGGGGGAAAAAAAGGGAAATTCTGATAATATTCTGATCAGGCAGCATCTATGAAGAGAGAAAATGAAATTGAGTCAACATATTATTTGATAACCTTTCACTAACAAGCAATGAACTCTATATCAGTCTTCCAACAGGTAGAAGTTTGTAAGGGCAGGAAGTTGTACAGGTATAAAAGCAGTATTAGAAGGGAAGGGGAAATGCCTACAAAGTGGGAACCTTTCACAATGCCAGGGAGTGATGTTGGATGGTCACATTTTAATGGAAATAGAATTAAGGAACAAATGTTCCTAACGAGCTGCACGAGTTTGTAATGGATATTGGCGGAACTATAAAATAGCATGTATTAGGGCAGTGGGAAGAATTCTGAGAGTGCTCCTCAATCCACCTTCCAAACCCAAAATCAAGTAAACTTTCTCTTTGGAATCATACTTTTCTTGCCCTGAGTTATAGCTCTATTAAGTTGCATGTGGAATTAACATCAAACCTCAAAGAATCACTGGCCTCACCACAATATTAAGGACATCTTAACTAATGTGAAAAATTCCACTTATTGCAATTGAGACTAAGACGTAATATTAAACTAAGATGTAATATTACTTTTAACCTCCCTTTCCACAATGTTACCAATTTCTGATAGTAACATAAAAACATTCTTATTGTGAAGTTATAATACAAACACTGCTCATTTAAACTCAGTGGGTTTTTTTTTCTGCTGAAACCCAACCTAGTATAATGGATTGAGGTTTCATGTCAACAATGTTTGAGTTACTTGAAGAATGGCCTTTCTAAAACCTTCAAGGAGGGAATGGCTTCAGTTACAAAATATCAATATAAACCTGGGATTATAATGAATAGGAGTTATTGTAGTTTTAATCTCCTTTCACATTTAGCATGCCTCACCTGTAAAACAATGCAATGGATATAGAGCTAGTGACATATTGTGACCCCACCACTGCTCTTGTCTCCCTTTAACTAGGTTATTAACATCTTGTTTCATTTCCCAGTTCTTGCATGTACAAACACATGGCCTTTAGTGTTTTATTCAGATTACTCTGAACGATGCATATAATTAGAAACAAAAAATACACAAGGGATACCTGGCTTCATTTGGTGGAAGGGCAAGAAAGAGGGAGATGGATAACAATTCATATACATCCTGCAGTTTTCAATTATTTTATCAGTATAACTCCAATTTTTGTCAACCATACATGTCTCTTTTAATTTTGAATATTTCCCTCAAATCTCCACACATTATTTATTTTTTTGTTTTTTTATATAATTTGAGAGTTCTTTTAATCAGCAAACATGTTTTAGACAGCTGAAGCATTTCCAGCTTGAAAAAACCTCATCTCTGCAAAATTGACCAATTTCTTGATTTTATTTTGATTTCGGAAGTAATCACCTCATCATAATAGCTTGTTTCATGGTGGTCAGTAGCACACATTAAGGTGATATTAATCCTGTCTCTCCAATGTTCACTGGTGTAATTAGGTTTCACATTCTGGCTTTGTGTGTTGAACAATGCACATTCAGAAAATGGAGGCATATCAGAACTCCCATTACATGCATAATGATTAATGTTCAGCAACTGAAATTATGAGCAAATGCTCTCCGTGTGTCTATAAATCTACTTTGGAGTATTCCAAACCCTCTATGGACTTAGCTGAATTTTAATTTAAGAGAATGATTTATTAATGGGTCCTTATTATAAATCATCAACTCTGAATATGGAACATTGGGGCACCTGCAAGTCATCTTGTACTCAGTTACTCTGGTTTTGAACAGTCCGAATAAAGGTGAAAACTCAAGTGAATATTTCTGGAATATCCAATTCAACTTTCTCTTAAATGTAATAAATATAAGTTTACTAATATAGATCCTACACTGGTAATTCATTACACTATATAGCACATTATTGTTATTCTCCCTGACAGTATTAAAACTGCTTGGTTTAATACCTCCACTCTGCCACATTGGACCCCAGTGTAAGATAATTGAGATATGAATTTGTTGTGCTCCACTGCTGGCAAAGCAATAGCTCTTCCTTTCTCCTTGTTATGATCGATGTAACATTCCCACCATTGTCAAAACAATAAGGAATGAATTAGTCATTCACTGCATAACGATTCTTTAGTTTTCTGAACAGGATCATTTTTCTTATTTGAACTCAATGTCTTGGTTCAATGAAATAAAACATTTGCAAACACTCCAAGAACACATTAGTTGATTTATTTCAAAAGAAGTTTAGAAGTGAAACTACTTGCTTCCCAAAAACAAACTAAATGTTAAAGTACACTGTCATGGAGTAGTGTCGAACAGATTGAATTCACTCCTATCTTTTCTGCACTCTGCTCCGCAATATTGTCAGTTCTAGTTTCCTGAAGTAGCGAAGGGAAGTTGTGAGCAGACAGAGTTTCAAAACTGCCATGGGAGGGCTTCAACGTACTTTCCAGCATTCGTTACTGAACAGTGTGGGCACAGAGACACTTGCCTTGCTACCTGGCTCAAAGCCAAATTGACCAAATCTTCTCAGTTTCAAATATGGGCATGCAGTCAAAGGCCCCTGGGTATCATATTTCTGATTTTGCTTCTCAATGTCTTCTATTAATTTGTTTCCTCAAACCATGCTTGTGCACAGAATATATAAATGGCTTGCAGCAAACCTATGAGAAGTTTCATTTAAGATGCTAGTCTAGGAATCAGTTTGAGAGAACATAAATAGCTTCATTTAATTTGTTATAAGTTAACTAATTGAAGAAAATATTGGAATATCTAATTATCCATTATCCGCATTAATCCTCAAGTAGCTTATCCTGCTGCTAAGTTTATACCAAAGTTTTAAAATTCTGTTTAATTAAAAAGTAATACTCTTAGTGAAGGTTGCACTTGAAATATGGACTAAAAGCATTTCCCTTCAAATTTTGATTGAAAGCTTTGACAGGTCTACTATGAAAATAATATCTAGCAATTAGTCCACTTGTATTCACAAATAATTCCATGGCCCAGCAGTTGATGGAGCCTTAGAATTGTTTATTTTAAATGCGTTAGTGTTTCTATTAAAATAACAGAGAAACCAATGTGACACTCAAAACAAAAACAGAAAATGCTGGAAATACTCAAAAATGCAGGCCACATTATGTGGGATTTGGCTCTGTCTCCCTTCCCACAGAATTGACCTGGCCTGCATTTTGTATTTTTGTCCTCATGTCCAGAATTTGCATTTTTTTGCCATTCACTTACAACATGAAACACAGGTGTTACATGCTAAGACAGTAATTCCTAAGTTTTGTTCTCTAAACCTCAGAGAGTTATCCTTCTCCTATTTTGTTTACCTGATTATGGAAATTAAAATAAGTAATTTGATTAGAAGCCTAGGTGTGGGGTATTAGGGGATGAGGGTATCACTGACGAAGCATGCACTCATTGTCTATCCCTAACGGCCCAAGTCTGAGGACTCATTTAAGAGTTGACCACATCAAAGCAAACATATGAACACTTGCATTCACACAATCCTATAATTGACATTCAGTGTTCTACAATCAGAGAACCTCAAAGAAGGGACTAATGAAGGTCAAAGCAAAATATATGAACATTAGGTTAATTTTTTAATGGATTGTGTTACGGGAATTCACTGCCTGTCCTCTGCTTATACTCCAACATTATTTTATTACAAATCTGGCACAGTGCCCATACATTTACTGTAATGCTTGTTTAAATTCCCTATCGATATTGACTGTGCTTGTTACCTTCTGCTGCCATTTTTTAAGATAATTTAAAACAAAACAAATAATAGCAACCACACAAACTTCATAAGTTATTAGAATTATGCCTCTGTTCCACGCTGCAGCTCTGGAACTGTCCCTATGTGACGCTGGCCTCTTATTAACTTGAAAAATCTCCAAAAACCAATCATTGTAGTTTTCAAATATATTTTCTCTCTCCCTCTCTAACAATTCTCAACCAAAGAGCCATTCAAGCATTGAGGTACTGCATATTTAGCCACAGATGATATCGCAATTCATTCTGCACCTGCCTTTCTATCCCCCCATGTGTGTATTCCTGAGAGTGTGCATTCCTGAGAGCATTCATAAGAAAACCAATCTAATACAGGAAATTAGCTGCATTTACATTCTATGAATGAAAGAATATCAAAGTCAATTGTAGACTGCAGTTAATTTACTGCAGGTGATCATCCATCTCAGGGATGCAGGTTATGAGGGCAGATGGTAAGATTAAGAGTGCAGGGAGGAGAGCTCGCTAGTTCCTGAAATGAATGCCTCAGTCATATTTTGGGTTCAATGCTACCAGGTCAGGCTTGCAGGAGCCATGTATTGCATGTTTATTATAGTAACTAGTCGCATGAGTAAGGGCATGGTAAATGTGAAGGGTAAAAGTTATGTATTCTTGCTTATGTCGTGTCAGCTTTTAGATTAGGGCCTGCGGTGGTCAGATCTTTGCTGACCTCTGAGATAACATGCAGTAATGCTTAATTGTATGTTTGCTAATTGCTAATAAAGGATTGAAATAAGGACTTCAACTCTTTGGAGCAATCACTGAGGCTGCAGGCCTGTCACACAAGTATAACAAATCTGTCTGGGGTTTCAGGCAGGCGGCAATTGTTTTGTTTTGATTTTGGATCAAGTTTTGCTGCCACAGGGCTCATAGGTAGATATTTAAGGTAATGTGGATTTTAGCTCATGTTTTATTTGTAGTGTGTGTGAGACCTGTCAGCTACCTAGCCTTCCAGGGAGTTAAAAATTAAAATCACAGGAAAATTTTAGGGTTTTCCCAAACTGGAGTAAGAACTTCATCTTTAACAGTACACAATATTTGCATTACATTCCACCTTTTCAATGAAGTCAATTGAACTAAGTTTTTGAAGCAGTGTATAAGATGCACAAGTCATATCGCATGTTTAATGTACTGAGGGTGGCTTAGCAGTGTACTCTCAGTTATGCAAGTACCGGGTAGAGACTCAGGAATACCATTGCATTCAGATGTAGAAGGATGTTTCATTGCTGTTCCTGTAACAATTTAGTTTTACCAGTCAGGGTTGTTAGCCCTGAGCTGAACCCCCGAACCTGGAGGTCATCGTAACACTTTACAGCATCAGCAATTGGGGTTCAATTCCTACCGCTGTCTATAAGGAGTTTGCACATTCTCTCCCGTGACCTCGTGAGTTTCCTGTGAGTGCTCCACATTCCAAAGAGGTACCGTTTGTGTGCATGCTATTTTGGTGCTGGAAGAGTGGTGATACTTGCAGCCTGCCCCCAGCACATCCTCAGACTGCGTTGGTTGTTGACACAAAAAAAAACAACGTACTTCACTGTATGTTTTGATGTACATATGCCAAATAAAGCTAATTTTTCATTTTGAAGTGATTTCTCTGGACTCAATTCAGACAGAGTTGGTGGCTGGAAAATTTCCTAGAATCTTTCATGTTGGGACAACCAACATACAGCTCCAAATGGAAGCAGCCATACTGCTTCAGTCTCTTTTGTTTAGTATATGCGGCATTATGCAGAAAATCCACAAATAGAGCAGAACGTAATCGAGAGCAACGGGCAAAAAGAAATGAAGACTAGAGTGAACACAACAGGAAAGCAAGGGAGAGTACAAAATCCACAAATATTTGTGAAAAAAAGTATTTTTCAGTCCACAGTCACTGCACATTTTCTTAATGATCCCACACAGTTTATACTGTTGAACAAGTCAAGTGAATTCCATGAAAGATACATTTTTCTTGTATAATTTACAAAGTGCTTCATCAAATATAAAACATTGCATTCATTATTCTCACAATAGATTTTGTTAATTATCTGTGTGATATTTCTCAGTTTATGGTTTGTATATTGCACTCAACCTTCACTGAATGCTTGCAAGAATGAAAACAGGTTGCTTGTCACTTTTTTGTTAATGCACTGCTTTCAGACTGGGAATTACTCCTCCACTTCTTCCCGTGCTCACCCCATAAGGAGGTACTCTTTAGTATCACCTCATGGTGACAAGTTGAGGTTGGGAATTTATTAAAATGATAAATTAAGCATGTCCCACCACTCAGTAGAAGCAGACTTGCTTGATCCAAATTCAATACATCATTCCACTGATGACTGTGCCTGTTCTTTTAGTTGATAGCAGTTGTCAGACATGTCCTACAGATAAGCTCACAAAGATACAATGGATTAATGGATTGTCTCCAAAAACAGGAGTATGGATTAGGTTCTGCTTAACCCAAGCCTATGCATTTTGGTCTGGACAGTATACGAAGCTGGTTCAGTAGATGGACGCATTATAAAGGAGTAGCCCACAAGGTTCCTTATATTTTTGTATCAATTAATGATCCACCTGAGTGTCTAGCAGCAGAATAGGTTGAAACTGAGCAGGACCTCTTGAAGGTGGTCCACCCCAGCTCCAGAAGATGGCAGAAGAGGCTGCACTTGCCAGGAAATACATGGCACACTGCAGAGAATAAGCTCTATTTTCAGATGCCACACTGGAGAGGTTGGTCGAAGGGGAGGAGACGACTAGGAAACTCTCCGGATTTTGTTCAAAAGACAGTGAGAGGCGAAAGCTGTTTGGGTCAGTGAGAGAAGTCAAGGCTCAAGGAACTGGATGCAGTGCTGCAGGGAGTTTAATGGTCAACCAAACATGGTCAAGTGCAGGAAAATCTTCACCAGGTCCACCACCATCACATTTGAAGCTAAAACTCACATTTCAATCATCTCTAACGGTCAGATCAGGCCCCTAACTGATGCAAAAAGATGCACCCTTGCTTAGCACCCTTACACTCTGAATACACATTTGAGGAGTTTGCACATATCAAAGCAATTCAACTATGAAAGACACAATATTCAGCCAACTCTCCCCAGCATTCTTGCGAACCATGGCAACACCCTGTTTGTAGCAACAGCATGTCAATGGTGGGGCAATAAGTGCCTTTGTAATACCATATTCTATTAGAGGCGAGATTGCTCATCATCGGTGAAGCAATGAAGATGGCTTTGATAGCCAATAGCAGATATTAGACTACAGAGGGTAAGATATATTTCTAATACTTCCTCCTTTTCATACCTCACTTTCTCTTCATCCCATAATCTGTTCTGAGTGAATAGCCTCTTGTAAAGGTATGCTTTTGTTACAAATAGATGTGTGGCAACCATTGTGAACAGAAGATCAACAGCAGGCGCATGACGAAAAGGAATCACTCATGCCAAGCTATGTATTAATTTGACATTTTAGAGCTGGGAGGGAACATCAATGGTCTTTTATGTAGGTGATTGGCAGATATGCAAATTAGAATGTCTTGTGCACTGATGGTTCTACCATAAAGCTAACCAGCAATATCAAGGAGTTTAGAGAGTTCAGTTCAAAGAACTTTGCACAGAATATTGAAGTGTTAGGCAATTCCATTGTAGAGGTGATCTGCAACACAAGCAATAAGTGCTCTGGTTGTGGAGTGAGCTGTCACACTATCATAGCTGAAGACATTGGTGTTAAGAAGGGCTTGTTGAACCTCACAGCAGTCTACAACCTGACGTTCAAGGATAACAAGCTTGCTGAAACATCAGCCCAGAGGAGAGGCTGTAGCTTCATGGACCATAAATCTGCTGCTATACCTCAAGATGGATGAATGGGAACTCTGGTTGATTGCAAAACCAGTATTGAATATATTAACAATGCAGTTCACTGAGCTTGAGAAAGGGAATGTCCAGATTATTTCCTTCTTTCCTTTTTCTCCCCCTCTTCCTGGTCTATCAATAAGACCATAAGACCCAGGAACAGAATTAAGCCATTTGGTTCATCAAGTCTGTTCGGCCATTCCATCATGGCAGATTTATTATCCCTCTTAACCCCATTCTCCTGCTTTCTCCTTGTAACCTTTGATGCAAGAGTTTATCAACCTCTGTCTTAAATATACCCAATGACTTGGCCTGCATGGCTGTCTGTGGCAAAAATTTCCACAGATTCACCACCCTCTGACTTAAGAAAATTTTCCTTATCTCTGTTCTAAATGGACGTTCCTCAAACCTGAGGCTGTGCCCTCTGGTCCTCGACTCCACCACTATAGGAAACATCCTCTCCACATCCATTCAGTCAAGACTTTTCAATATTCAATAGGCTTCAATGAGATTCCCCCTCATTCTTCTAAACTTAAGTGAGTATGGTCCCAGAGCCATCAAACTCTCCTCATATGTTAACCCTTTCATTCCTGGGATCATTCTTGTGAACCTCCTCTCAATTTCCTTCAATGACAGCACAAAATTTCTTAGATAAGGAGCCTAAAACTGCTCACAATGCTCCAAGTGCAGTCTGACCAATGCCTTATAAAGCCTCAGCATTACATCCTTATTTTTGTATTCTAGTCCTATCGAAATGAATGGTAACATTGTATTTGCCTTCCTTACCACTGACTCAATCTGAAGGTTAACCTTCAGTGGATCCTGCATGAGGACTCCCAAGTCTCTTTGCACCTCCGATTGTTTTAATTTTCTCCCCATTTAGAAATGTCTATGCCTTAATTCCGTCTGCCAAAATGCATTACCATATACTTCCCAACATTATATTCCATCTCCCACTTCTTTGCCCATTCCCTCAATCAGCATACGTCCTTCTGCAGACTCCCTACTTCCTCAACACTCCACCTATCTTTGTATCATCTGCAAACTTAGTCAGAAAACCATCAATTCTGTCATCCAAATTATTGACATAAAAACATAAAAAGAAATGATCCTAACACCAACCCCATGGCACATTACTAGTCACCTGCAGCCAACTAGAAAGGCCCCTTTTACTCCCATTCTTTGCCTCCTGCCAGTCAACCAATCTTCTATCTTTTATCTTTCCCATAATACCATGGACTTTTTTTTTGTTAAGCAGTCTCATGTGCAGCACCTTGTCGAAGGCCATCTGAAAATCCAAATAAAAAACAACCACTGACTCTCCTTTCTCCATTCTGCCTGTTATTTCCTCAAAAAATTTCAACAGGTTTGTCAAACAAGATTCCCCCTTTAGAAAACCATACAGACTTTGGCCTATTTTATCATGTGCCTCCAAGTACCCTGAAACCTCATCCTTAATAATGACTAATGAATCCTTCCAATCACTGAAGTTAGGCTAACTGGCCTATAATTTCCTTTCTTTTGCCTCTCTTCTTAGAGGAGAGTGGCATTTGTAATTTTCGAGTTTTCAGAAACCATTCCAGAATCTAGTGATTCTTGAAAGGTTATTGCTGATGCCTCTACAATCTCTTTAGCTACCTATGTCAGAACCCTGGGCTGTCGTTCATCTGGTCCAGGTGGCTGACCTATCTTCAGACCTTTCACCCTCTCAAGCATCTTCTCTTTAGTAATAACAATGACGCTGACCTCTGCCCCCGACACTCTCGCGCTTCTGGCATTCTGCTAATGTCTTCCACAGCGAAGACTGATGCAAGGTACTTATTAAGTCACTCTGCCATTTCTTTGTCCCTCATTACTACTTCTCCGGTGTCACTTTCCAGTGTTCTGATATCCGCTCTTGTTTCTCTTTTACTTCTTACAGTATTTATCAGAAAAAAACTCCTTCTATCCTTTTTTTTATATTATTGCCTAGCTTACGCAAGGTTGCACAACATACTGATGGCACCTGTTGCTCCAAACATGTTACTGTCAAGTTTTGTGAGCACAAACTGGTGTGACTTTAGTTACTGCATGAAAAATTGTCTGCGTTGCCCTGCCAAGATTCTGGAAAAGACTGATGATTAGGCAATGACACATCTGTAACATCTGAGGAGAAATGAGAGACAGAATAAGGTGAGGAGACCCCTTATTTTCAGCTGCTGGAATTTTACATATTACACCCAGGGAAAGAGCAAGAAGCCTTTAATAGAAAGAACAGGGTGAGGAGGTGGAACATGAGCAACAAGAGCAAATGGCAGGAAGAATGGGGATTGAAATATCAACAATACAAAGAGTGTTGGATTTAAGGTAATTTTATATGCAACATAGAAAAATGCAGCCTCCTCTGAAGTGCAATCTGTGTCCTACAGAGAGCATTAAAAGCACCCAAATTCAACGACCCCGCATTTTTATGAAAAATTAAGTTTTTTTTTAATCAAAGTCAAATCTAAGCACTTCAAAGCCTGATGATTCTTTGTTTCTTGTCTTAAAAACGTTATTCAACTGTCATTCTAATGCGTCTGTGCTCTGTGAAGAATTTTCTCCAAGAACCTGTCATAATTGTTCATGGCAATGTAGAACCACATCATTAATTATTCAAGCAAATCTGAAGAGATTTGAAGTTTGTATGTTGTGTGACTTAACAGAGAATTTCTGTGAGTTCACATAGAAGGTCTGTGTTTTTTCCCCCAAAGGAGCGCATGATAAGATTGCATTTTTTTTTTTGTTTAAGCATCTTCCACCGCTTTGTACATGTGATAAAGTTAACTGCTAATGTAATTTTACTCACTTTTCACCTCTCCCAACCCAGTGACTGTGAAAAGCAGAGAATACATACTCCCTCGTGGGCAGACCAGAACCAGGGACCATAAATATAAGATAGTCACTAATCCACAAGGGAATTCAGGAGAATTTTTTTTCACCCAAAGAATGACGAGAATGTGAAACTCAAGCATAAGCAAATTGAGCCAAGTAACACAGATATATTGAATGAAATGATGGATAAACCCTTCATTTTACACAAATATGTTTGAATTTGGATATAAAGTGTGAAAAGAGGCTTTTGTGTATTACATGGACAATTCCCAGAATCAAAATCAGAATCAGGTTTATTTTTACTGACATATGTCATGAAATTTGTTATTTTGTGGCAGCAGTATGGCCTAAGATAGATAAGTGACCATAATTTACAAAAATAATTAAAATAGTGCAGAAGTAGTGTTTACGAACTGTTCAGATGTCTAATGACGGAACTGGGCAAAACAGTTTGTGTATGCACAATTGCAAGTTATCATTCATTTCATTTGAAGCTATTAATAATAAAATCTGCCTGAACCATCACATTCCTCAATTCTGGTTTGTTAGCAATGTGATTATTCATGTGGATTTCATAGCATTTCATATCATACAGTGCAAATCCAAAAGCTTCAATTCCTTCACCACTGGTGCACGATGTTTAAAGTTCAAAGTTCAAGGTAAATTTATTATCAAAGTACATATATGTCACCATATACAACCATGAGATTCATTTCCTGTGGGCATACTCAGCAAATCTATAGAATAGTAACTGGAACAGGATCAATGAAAGATCAACCAGAGTGCAGAAGACAACAAGCTGTGCAAATGCAAATATAAATAAATAGCAATAAATAGTGAAAATATAAGGTCATGAGATAAAGAGCCTTTAAAGTGAGATCACTGGTCATGGGAACATTTCAATGTTGAGCCAAGTGAGTGTAGTTATCCCCTTTTATTCAAGACCCTGATGGTTGAAGGGTAGCAACTGTTCTTGAACCTGATGTTGCGTGTCCTGAGACTCTTGTACCTTCTACCTGATGGCAGCAGTGAGAAGACACCATAACCTGGGTGGTGGAGATCTCTGATAATGGATGCTGCTTTCCTATAACAATTTCACGTTGTCACAACTACGGGTTCAGCAGTGCAGTAGATACGGCAATTGCGCTTGTGAATATGCAAGTATCAGCTAATTATTATTTCATTGTGATCGTATTTAACTCCATACTTGTCATTGTAGTGCTTGTTGAGACTTGGACACAGTACAGCAACACTTTGCTGCCTGTTTGCATTCGGCTTTTCCTGAGAAATTGAACAGTTGGCCAACTGACTCTGAAGACTAGCTGTATTTGTTTATTCTTAGTTGTCCTTTTCAGCCGCAGTGTAGGCTTCTATTACCATTTGAGAGTTTTAGCTAACGGCCCTATTTGGCCTAGTGTTTATTGTTTTCTTTTCCCTTAAACGCTGTTCGCATTAAAATCTGTCAAATATCGACCCACTTCAGTGTCTCTCGCTCCACACTTGGACCATATCCAAACCTAGTGACACGTGTAGATATGCTCAATGGTTAGGAGGGCTTTACCTGTAATGTACTGGGCCAAATCCAGTCCCATTTGTAGGATTTTCTGTTCAAAGGCATTGGTGTTTCCATACATTATGTTAGTATGATCTTCAAACTGCAGTTAGCTATGGCCTGGGGCACTCTGATAATACCTTCCAAGCCCACTATACCCAGCTTGAAGAAGGAAAGGATAGTATTGTCTTGTAATACCAATGCCTACATGTTTCATTACAAGACACACACCAAGCTGATATGGAAACATATTGCCATTCTTTCTACATTCACCAAAAGGACTATGTTTGTTCAAGAACATGGCTGAGTAGCACCACTCAAGGGCACGTAAACAAGGGCAATAAATGCTCACCACGCCAGCAATATTCATATTTCAAAAATGAATAAAAAGAACCTCTTACTATTCTAAGAGTGAAGATAGGGAAAAAAATGTAGAGAGAGAGAAATTCCCAACCAGGTTACTCAGATATTTCAATTTATATTGTGTACATGACAAAGAATGGTGACCTGTTACTCTCTAATAGAAAAAATCCAGGAAATAAAGCATCAAAAATAGATATTATTTTCCTTCATGAGCCTCCTCCCTGTCAATTGATTCATAGACACAAATAAATAAAAGTTCAGCCTGCACCATTTAAAATTATTACTTGTATCTGTTATATCGCAATGGAATGCTTGTGAATGTCCTTGACATTCTCAAGCCTGAAAAGATATGTAAAAGAAAACCTTGTGGTAAAATTATTTTTACATTTATAACTATAAAAACTGCACTGAAATAATTTAAACTAATCCAAATTAAAATGCTATTTCTCTTTTTCACATGAATGGGGGACTGCCATGCTTGCAGCTGAACAGGCAGGTCAGGACAGATTAGAAGCAGAATGAGAAGCCTGAGGAAAATCATAAAGCCATACACCTCATGAAAGCCCCTCTGAAGTAGCAAAGGAGAAGCTGCAATGTCCTCTCCAGGCTGGGTGGAAAATTCCTTCAACAACTTCAACGAGATGTAAGAGGCTCAACTAGAAATTAATCTATGCTTAAGTTTCTTTGATCTCTTCTGGCCATGGAACAGACAGCTGCAACTGAGCAGTCTGGACCAAACTGAACAGTTGAGTGAAAATAGCAAGGAAGTTGCTTTTCCACTTCTGTATTTGTCAGTGGGGTGTAATGTCTTGACAATTTGCTTCAAGGGATACTCAGGGATAAAAGTGCTTGACTTCAAGAAGAGATGTGCTGAAGGTTAAGTACAGTATCCCTTCCAAAAATACTCCTGTACATGCACAACATTAATGGAATATATCCCAAGGTCAGAATACAATATGTTGCTGCTTCCATAGGGCATGATTAACGTTACTGAAAATGGATGAGTTTTTAGACAATTATCAAGAACTGCTGTGAGGTTATCTAGTTTAATCCCAGTATTATAATTGGTTAAAGAGTGGAGCATCTTACTTCATGTCCATATGAGCACATTGTAGCAGAAAGCACTAGCTAACAATTCATACCTCATCCCCTTCAATCCTCTCCTAATATCAATAAAGTCACAACAAATTGAGAAATGAACCTTGAACTTTAAGATGCATAGAGCTTGGCTTTGTAAAACTTGATCCATGGTAAGCAGCCCTTATCATGTTATTTTCAAATAGAACAAACATAGAACTTAGAACAATACTGTGCAAGAACAGGCCCTCCAGCATACTAATTAAGTGCTGAACTATTTAAGAGAATGACACCTAATCCCTTCTGCCTGCACATGGTCCATGTCCTTCCACTCCCTGAACATTCAAATACGTGTCTAAGAGCCCCTTAAATGCCTACATCATATCTGCCTCCACCACCACTCCTGGCAGCTCATTCCAGGCACCCAGCTCTCTCTATGTAATTTCTCTTGTACATCTTCCTTGAGTTTTCCCTCTCTCACCTTAAATACATGCCATCTAGTATTCAACATTTCAACCCTAGGGAAAAGATAATGGCTGCAAATTTTATCTCTGCCGCTCATGATTTTATACATTTCTGTCAGGTTTCCCCCCAGCCTCCACTGCCAACATATTAAATCTGTCTCAGATATTCATTCCTCAAATGTAAAACAAAAGGATTTTCACAATTGATGTCAACATTAATTATTCAAATATCTTTCAATACATTTCCACTTGTGAACTTGATGTCTAGATTTTCTACTTTAGAGCTCCACATGCCTCTGACAATACCACTGGCAAGTCTGAATGTGGAGAGCCGAATTCCTTATTGCCTTCCTTTGTCTGGTTTCCACCACAGCTTTCCATCTCATGCTCAAATAAGACTGATAAAACTTAAGCACAACTCAGATAATAGATCAGTTGCTGTAAAGGACACTATTATTTAAAGATACCAAACAGCTAATGAAAATCCAAAACGCATTCTGGCAAACTGAAATAAAAACAAACACCTGATAGATTGGGCAGCATCCGTGGAATGAGAAACACAATTAATGTTTCAGGTCAAAGACCTTTTGTCAGTACCAAGCTTTTGAAATTGCTCAGATAAGTGATTAACGGTATTCTTGTCTAACATTTTATTTTTTTTATTTCAGCTGCAGGAAAAAATACGCATATTGTTTTAGATCATTTTTGTTGATGTTGTAATTAATACCGTACTCAAATGGGGAAGTATTCCTGAAATAATCCCAGGGAATTGACAATCAGAATAAAATTAATGCTCTGTTTTGATGTGTTTTATTGTTGATTTATGAATATTTATTATCAAAATTATTCATTTATCCAAGAGTGGGTGGCATACAAGTTAACTATGAATAATTGTTGAACCCTATAATGTAACAAAATGTTTTAACATCAGTACTAATACCCATTAGCTGTGAGTGCTTCACTGACCTTGGCACAGCAACTTTATGTGCTCAGTAGAAGTCTTTCAAGCTGGTCAGATCAGCAGCTCCACCCATTTAATTCCAACAATGATAGCCAGCAGCGCTCACAGTTTGAAGATTAATAAAGAAAACAGTTAACAGAAAATTACAAATGTTTACCCACTGTGTGTGTTTCTTTAAAGAAGACATTAAATATAGAGGATCAGCTACAAGGATGACAGTTGCTGTTTTTTTTATCTGAACCGCTACATATTAAATTTTTCACTGTACATTTTATTGCAGATTCTGTTATAAGCTGAAGTTATAATGGGGTCTTTTTCTTCAGATGACATCTATAACAAATGCATTGGTCAAAACTTCCATACCTTATTAAGCCTTAGGTAATCAATTTCCTTTTCAATTACCAAACATGGTACATGTTGTATGTAATACAGAACATCATCTTCCATGTGGTTTCAGAGCTTAAACGTGCTTGGCATATTTGGACCCAATGAATAAACAAGTAGAAGATTTCCATTATTCAGGCCAAACTGGTGAATTAATTTCATATTTTGACATCCACACTGGGCTGCCTGGACTGTGCTACCTACTTGGGAAGCAGGCACATGAAATTCTGCAGTATTCCCCCATGTCCACTTTAGGCTGAAATAATATTTATTGCATTATCAGCTGAAATGCCAGTGTCAAAACTTTATATGCAGAACCTCTGTAACAATTTGTTACTCTTCTTACCTACATTCACACATCTCCTCCATGGTTTCTTCATTTCCTTCCTAATGCTTACCTGCCATTGCATTGAATTCCTGTCTCCATTCCTCCTTTCAATCCCAAATTGTTCAAACTTCGTAACAGCAAGTCGGAGCGTAAACCTTTTTGAGGTTCCTGTGAATTACTGTTAAGGGTAGATTAATGCAAGAATAGATGGGAGAGTTGATGAGTATGTGCGGGGCAGAATATATTGGCAGGGTACAAAGAAATAAAGAAAGGGGGAGCGAGACCAATTGTTCTATGGGACTGATAAAAACAATACTTTAAAATATTTGATTAATGCTTGGTGATAATGTAATGGTAAGTTTCTGATCCTCGCTATTATAATGTGTAATCCCTAATTGGTGAGACTGAGATGTTCTATGAATTATGAATCATTACAAATTTGCAAGGACATTTGCTCTGCCATTTTTTTCTCCCTAAAGCAACAGTTCAGCCTCAACTTCCCCATGAGTGTTCTGAAATTGCTGCATTCATGGCCAATTAAACACAGGAGAAAGTTAGGACTGGTAATTAAAACCATGAGCACCTTTATAATTAAGAGATTTATGTTGCTGCAGTGCCACTCAACCTTTCCAGTCCTGACAGGTTACTGTGTAAAGTGTAGAGTTACATCGCTTCATTAAATTGCTCGCAGAGACTTGCAACATTTATTTCTCTTTCTATATTTTCCCTTCTCCAATGTTTTCTATTTCCTTTCCCTTCCACTTAACTCTAATTCACACATCTGTCTGTTGCTTTTCATCGCCTTCTGATTCCTTAAATTTCATTGGCAAAAGAGACCTTTGATTCATTCTTTGCTTCAATGCCAGGTTATCTATTGCCTCTGCCATGCCATTTTCAGCTCAGAGCAAAATGTCTTCAAGCTGAAGAACAAGGCGGAACTTTATAGGCTACATTGTTACAGGCTTCTCAAACTAATGTTCATTCATTGCTTTCACATAACCAGGATCCATATCGTGCAGGCACTGGGTGAGTGTCTCGTTTTCAGACAAAACAGTAAGGTCTAGGCTTGAATGACTAATGCTGAAATGCCATGAATTCCTGGAAAATTTAAAAAGATATAGACCAAGCAGTGGAATGTTTGCACATATGGCAGATGAAATTTATCAAAGAAAATGCAGTACTAAATTCTGGTCAGAAGAACAGTGAGAAAATGAACGAGAGCACACAATTCCAGGATGGGTAGAACTGGAGGTGGGGGAATATATGTGCTTGATCCACCGGAAGTGTCTTGGGATTTTAAAAAACACACAGAGCTTTACGAATGAATGTATAGAGTACAAGAGCAAGTCATGATAAACCTTTATAAAGCATCACTGCGCTACAACAAAAGTATTGTGAAGTTTTTGGCAACACACTTAAAGTAAAGGTATGAGATTTTAGCAAGAGTGCAGAAGTGATTTACCAGAGTGGTTCTAGAGATAAAGAAGTTCAGTTGATATACTGGAGAAGCTAAAGTTCTTCTCCTTTGTACTTAAACTACGAAGGCTTGAGATGGCATAGCTGAAGTTTTAAGTCAGAAAAGCTATTTCTATTAACCAAGAATCAGAGGACAAAGCCATGGCAGCGCAGCTGTTAGCTCGACGCTATTACAGCTCGAGGTGTCGGAGTTCGGAGTTCAATTCCAACATCCTCTGTAAGGAGTCTGTATGTCCTCCCTGTGGTTTTCTTTGGGTGCTTTGGTTTCATCCCACAGTCCAAAGATATACTGGTTAGTAGGTTAACGGGTCATTGTAAATTGTCCCGTGATTAGGCTAGGGTTCAATCGGGGGGTTGCTGGGCGACATGACTCAAAGGGTAGCAAGGACCTATTCCGTGCTGTATCTCTAAATAAGATAAAAATAGGGAATGAAGATGATTTGGCAAAATAATCAAAAACAACATAATTTTTTTTACACTGCAATGGTTAACATTCGGATGTGGGTTGTGAAGATACAGTCATGGCTTGTTACATGTTATTGGATTTAAGTACTTGAAAGAAAAAAAAGGACTGCAAGGTAATGGAGAGAGAGTAACAGGATGGAAATCACTGGAAAATACCCCCACAAAAGAAAACAAATCACAGATGCTGACCTACTGAAAACAAAAACAGAAAATGCTGGACAAGAGGTCTTTGACCTGAAACATTAACTCTGTTTCTCTTTCTGCAGTTTTCAGCACTTTCTGTTTTTGTTCGTAAGTAGGTTTCTGATGTTTCATCACAATACTTTCAAGAAAAAGTTAAGATTAATAAAGTGCCTTTTATGAAAAAAATCAGCAACATAATACTTCTGTTAGTAGTACAAAAAACATGTTATCAGAGCAAGTATCTGCAAATATACAGAGTCTAATATTCAGTACAGTTGCATTCAGCTCTGATACCATCCATTATGTTCCACAGCCTGAAGCAAATTATTACCCGATTATCTTCAAAATGACTCTCTTCAAGTTTGGAAGGATTGATTCAGATCTGAAGAAACTTATGCAATCGGGTTATGATCTTGTTGTCAGTGGTGAACAGTGGAACTTCAGCTCTACACATACAGAGAGTTTTGTAACACAGCGTATTTGTCAGTGTAGGACAAACAAGGCACTGCTCATGGACAGTAAACAACTAGAACCAGTATAAGCTCAACAGGCCAAATGGTCTTCTTCTGTGACATAATGAGGAAGGAAACACTGTATAACATGAAATATAAAATAATGGGTGGTTGGTAGAGAGAAGACATAATATCTGTTCATCCTATAATATGTTACATGGAGAGGGGAAGGACAAAAACATGCAAGTTGCTAGGTTAGCTGCCCACTGTAAATTGCCCCTGTGTAGATAAGTGGTAGAATATGGGGGGGGAGTTGACGCAGATATGAGAAAAATAAAATGGGTTAGGCTAGGATCATTGCTAAACTGGGAGCTTGATGGTCAGCATTCAGAGGGCTAACAGCCTCTTTCTATATTGTACTCTATGACTCTATGATAGTTTCCTGGTTCTGATAAAAGATCATCAACTTGAAATGTAAATTCTACCTCAATTTACACAGATTCCTGATCTATTATTTCCGGCATTTTTTAAGATTTGGGATCTCCAGTATTAGGATTATTTTTGCTTTCCAATTTCTTACCTGTGCTTGCCACACATGCTGTTGACAATTCAAAACATTGATATGCCCTCCATTTCATGGATATTTGCCTCAGTGTTAAAGTGGAAAGGTTTTGAGAACCACAGAATGTAAGCTAGTGCACAATAGCAGCAGAGTTGTTAGGGATTTTGCAATAATAATGTTTGTAAAACTGTCAGCAATTTGTGGTTTTCTGCACTGGTGCAGTCCTACAGAAAAATCCCAAAGTTGCTGTCAGTGATTCAACGTGACTTCATTGGCTCTCTTCCTTTGCAGTCGAGTGTATCCATGAGAAATCAGTGGATTGATGAGAGTATCAGGTTATTCTCACAAATCAATCCCTCTGAAATGTACTGTACCTTGAAAGTTTTATGCTTTGTTGCATAAGGTGTAAGTGAATTTTCAGTGCTGTAGTAATTGATAATTAATACTTAGCATAGTCTGTGGCACTGAAAATCTAATTGCTAAACGTTTGGTTTGAAATTTCTCAAATGCTTTAAAATGTAATATGATTTTAAGTTTAATTTATTTGTGATATTTCAACAACTACTACAATCTTCTATATTTGTTCACTCTTCATGCTCTATAGAATGTTAAATCAGGTTAGAAGTTATATGTTCTTACCACATGACTTTGATCTAAGCTCTTCAAAGTAGTGCACTGTTTAACTAGCTTGATGACATTATAGTTTTACCAAGTGCCCCTAAACCAACATCCAACAACAACTGAATTGGTTACAGGAATGTCCACACCACCATGATTGCTAGATTCTGATGGGCATTTTCCTTTGAGGTCAAGATCAAAGTTTAAGTTTGAATCTATCGTTATATGTACAAGTTCAGTATATGTGCATACAGGTGCAATAAAAAGCATACTTGCAGCAGCAATACAGGCACATAGCTTCAGGTGAGCAGCAGCACAAGAAAAAACATCAGTGTTGAGGGTTGCTGCTTCATTACTGACTACAAAATCTTGGGAAGATAGAAGCTTGACTGTGTTATTATTCTTCATAATATGTCTGTCACTCATATTTTCTGTGCATGGATGTGAAATACTAGAACAGTGAACATACGAGGAGACAGCAGAAAGAATCTCTAAAGGATCTTCCCTTTAAATATATTGCATTCACCATGGAACGTTCTTCTGCATCTTCTTATCCAGTCATTTAGAACTCAAAAGTCGTGAGATTGGAACATGCTCACTAGTGATGAGTGTTTCACAGTACCATGTTGCCCAGTAAAGCAGCTCAGTATTACAGTAACATCCAAGGGAGAAGATACAATTGAATTTAATGACCATACCTGCTTCTACCACACTGCCATCTTGAAATGAGGGGCATACTCTCTTTAATGGTGTGCAGTCAACTACACTTATTTTACACATTTCTTGCAGTTTGCTGTCTGTGAACTTGTCAGTGTTATAGGGTATGTTGCCATCTTAAAAACAATATGGTAGTTGCTAGGTACCCTCTTGAAGTGATGCTGACTTATTAAGATAAATTGAATAAAAAGACATGTTACACTATTTCATCTACAAAGTATTCAACGTTTCAATTGATGAAAAAATTTACGTCTACCATGATTGATGTAATTGTTCAAACAAACATAAACAACGTGTTGTAACCGCAATCACAAGTCGTACAGCTCTTTCTTGTTTGGCTGCTGACCCAGAGGGAGTGATGCAGAGTTAATGGAACAGGGCAATTTACTGGCTTTCAAAACACAGTTCCTGTGAGAAACACCGTTCCATTAATTTAGCAATGTGTGGCATGGAGCCACAATGGTGCAACAATGCCATCTGATTTTGCAAAGAAGCAAAGCCCCTTTAAGTGAAATCAATTTCTCTGATAATAAATAGCATTGACTGTCTCGACTGCCAAAAAGTAATTCCACAATCGATAATTAACTGATGTAATTTTGCTTTGCATTATTTGTAGCAATAATGTCATCAGCTTCTTTAAATAAGTGTCATTAATCAGATCTGTCTGTACTTGCTTCATCATCCTGCTTCAATTAGTTTGCAATTAGGATAGGCCAAGGAAGAATGCATTGGCATCCATTCTAAATATTTCAGCGAAAGCTTGTCTGTCTTTCACCGTTGCTTTTATTAGCTCTGCTATATGAAGCAAATAAAATCCATTAGATTTATGGATTTTGCATTTAGTAAAGCTGGGTAGTGTGCAAATACAAATTTATACATCCCAGTGGGCATCTGCACCTCTGTTTTATTGCAGATTTTCTCAACTCTCTTGTGCTCTACATGGCCACTAAGCTATTGTATTCATGTCTTAAACAATAAGGAATGACTCAATAAAAACAGAGCAACATGACACTCCAATCAGACAAATTGATCTTTTAATAAATTGTTTCAAGTATTTGTTGCAGGCATATTGGTAAATAATATCTGCTAGAAATAGCATCAATTCCTGAGAAAACACATGCTCAATTCAACTGATGTTTTAAATCCGCCAGGACCTTCACAGCACCACCATAACTGAGGCAATTAAATCATGCAATTTCCATACAGAAGCAATTTTGTTGGGACTGCACCATTTAACATCAATGTTACCACATTGCCAACAATCCCAATAATGAGGTTGTTACTTGCTATTTATCAAACTGGTCAACTGAGCACATTCTCTAACAAGAGCATGGAAACATCAAGCATACAAGAAAACATGTTTCCTTTTCTTAAACTAAAACATTATGACTAGGATTTAATGGACCATAAAACCATTTATCACCAATAATTTTGTTATCCTTTATTTAAAAGAATCAATTGAAGCAAAATATGAAGCAGCGTCCTTGGTAAATACATGGACACATTTCAAAACATTGATGAACAGTACTGCAACTATCTTGAACACTGCCCATAGTAAATTTGTTGGCTATGCATTACAAAGTGTGTTGTAAATGGAAGAATCATCTCTGTTGTGCTTCCGAAATGTTGGAATGATTTATAAAAGGAACTGAAAATCGAGTCTGCTCAGTTGGCTAGATAAGATTCAGGGACCAGCCATGATTAGTTTAGTTGTGTTCATTTGACTGCAATCATCAAAAGCTGGGGATCATTACTTTGTAAAATGAGTCAGTCACATTTTGTTCTGACAGCTACTACAAGCTTGCCAAGATTTTGATGACAGAGCTTATTTGGAACATTCACTCCTTTGGCACAGAATGCAGAAAATACATATGTGCAGAAAAGATTTTGCATTTCATTTTCTAACTGATGACAAACAGGATCAGACAATGGAAAGTGACACTATGGGATTGAGATAATTTGGAATTTGATAATATAAAATCTATAGTAAATGACTCGCAAATAAATGGACACCAGTTTAGGTATAAATGCATCCCTCCTAGATTTCTGATGGATTTATCCCCTTGAGAGGTTTGAATGAATTTTGGCATGAAATTTATTGGGAACTCCAAAGATACAATAATTTTCTGCCAGTGATATATCAACAATTGTTTTGGTCACAAGTAGGGAAATTCAGGAATACTCAAAGGCTAAAACACCCAGTGCTATTGAACCTCAAAACAGGAAAGGATATTCTTGTCCATCCCACTTCCTAAATGAAAACAGGTGAGTCCTGTTGCTGATACAACGGGATAGAAACTGAGGGTAGCTGGGACTGCAAGTGTTGGGTTCCAGATTGGAAGAGTGAGGAGATGGTGAGGTCTGGGCAATGACCGAATACTGATGATTGCCATTCACCAGTGAAATTCAATATTGGGTGGTGGGATATAAGATTAGGCATTGAATTATGATGGGTAGATTGTTAATATGTCATTGCTGGTGCAGTAGGGGGTTTGGTTATCCATGGGTGGACCATCAGGTGATTGGAGTCTGGTGGTGAAGGGGTGGCAATATAGCGTGGGTACCACTTGGAGCATAGAGTGTTAGAATACTCACATTCACAATAAAACAGATTTGTGTGTAGTGGTGGAATTGGTAATTCGATGAATGGAAAGATTAGATCAGCGGTGGCCAACCTTTTACATTCCATACGTCAATTTTTTCAAGCATGAGTTCAGATGCGCCATACAACTCTTGTAGCCCCATTCAATTCTTGTCAAAATATGTTAATATAGACATACTTAGCATTTTACATGATATATTATTGATTTAATATAAAACAAGATAAACATTACTTACCTTAATGTGACTTTTAACAAATATATTTTGTCTTCTTTTGATTTCTTCCTTTTTCTTAATCACACGTTCTTTCCGTAACTCAGACCCAAGCACTAGCTTCAGTTTTCCTTCTACTTCAGTCTGATGTTGTGTTTTAGTGTCTATTAAGATCATGTCTTCTATTATGTGAGAAAGTGTTTTCACAAACAATGCACAACGGTTTTCCTGACAGACCCACTATAAATAAGAACTCATTTTCCCACTGTTCATTGATTATTACTATCACTTTCTGCTTTTATCTTGCTCATTTTCTTTTGCACTGTGATGAGTAACTGAATGTAAAAACAAGGCTTAATTTTCGAAAAAGTACAAAACTGCAAATGTTCACAAAGGACGAACAAAGCACAACTCCGTAGCGCACGAGTGTCAATTGTAAACTGACTGGCAAAAACCTGCGACGCACCGCTGTGTAGATGCCTGGCGCCTCAGGATCAAACAAGTATCAAACGTGTATTAAACAGTTATGGAATGACTACAGAACAAAAGTCCTTCTTTCCTTGTTTGACTCAGTGAACTTTTTTTTTAATTGAAAACAGATTAATGTGAAAGAAGGTAACATTCACCAAAAGATGTGCACAAAATAATAAAATCGCTAAAATAATTGCTAAGTTTTAGATTTATTCTCAGTAAGACCCATTTCTAGCTCTAAGCTACTTGAATTCCTGTTACAGATTTTTTCTCTACGCATCTGTTTCTGATTAATACCTTTTTGCATGAGTCGGCTTACTTTTTTTATTATTATCACTAGGTTACAATGTGTCACTTCTAATCATCCAATGCGCCACTTTTGGCGCATGCGCCATAGGTTGGCCATCCTTGGGTTAGATGATTGACTGGAGGGATCAGGCATGGGAGTGACATCTGGGATCAGTACTGTGGGTGAAATGTGAGGGAGCTGTTGGTGAGATATATTCATGTAGGATAGCTGGTACAACAGTAACTTATGGGAACTTGCCTGAATCAGCTCTTCATCTCTTCATGTCTATCAGGAACCAGCTTGGGTAGGTCAATTTAAATTACACAGATGCAACGTAAGAAGCTTCAGCATAATCATGAAGTTTCTTAAGGTTGTTAATAGCTGGGGGTGGTAATGGGGACAAGCTCCCACTATCTATTAAATGCTCCCAATGGCATGCACCTCAGATAGCCTCTGACAACCAAGCCCAGTCTCTGCCTTCACATGTGACTTAGCTGTTAAGCTCAGTAAAATTACTTCTGCTGACAGGAGAAGGGGCAAAGGTGCGTTACTGGTGCCCTAAAACCAGTCGCTTTGGGTAGACAGGGCTCATCAGCCGTAATTAGCAGCTCATCTAGGAGAAGGAAAACTCTGATCTCAAACCTCCACTGCCTTGTGGCTATATTTACTCATGGTGAAGGCTTCAAGAGTAAGCCCCCAGGGAAATATCTGGAGCTGGAGTCCCTAAGACAGCCCTCCATTGAGTTCAATGCTGACTGGCAGCTCCTGCAATGCTGCTGGTACCAAACTGTATTGGTCTTTGCTGTTGCTTTGTGTTCATCAGATGTGTGGAGAGGGGTAGCTTGCTACATGGGCAACATATCATACTGTCATATCTACACAGCTAGGATGCAACATCAAAGGTTGACCCTGACCGACGAAGGCCTCATTCACTCATGATCATCAAAAAAAAACACATAGGCTCGTCAGTTGTAGCTCTGATGTGTTCCACTTTAAGAAAGAAACCAGAAGAAAAGCTCTTTGGCAAAGCTTCACTTGATGTCTTCGAATTGGTGATGGATATTATAAGTAATATTTAATGAAAATGAAGTGACTAAAATACAAAAGTCCAAGTGAAATCCGATACATATCATGCTCATTTCATATACTCCTTTGCCTTTATGCTATAATATTATAGCTTCTCTGAGCATTAACCGTACTGTTCATGAATCTCAATGTAGACAGACCATAAATGATAGGGTGGAAGTATCATCAATTTATATTGTGGCGATATATAGTCACATGGGAGCCAGCAAGATGCAATATATGTATTTTTGGTGCTTGAGCCAGCATTTCATTTCTTTGTCAGAAACACGTGACCTGTTACAGCTGCACATTATCTATCAATTCATAAAGTCTTCATTGATAACCAGCAGAGAAACTTCTGCCTGTAGAACAATTTCCCAAACCCGTTCGCTTCAGCAATTACTCAATCCATTTTAATGTAACAATTAGTTTGCTTGATGGGTTAGTGGTAAAGAAACTACCGGGAGTGACACACAATCATACAAACGAGCAGGGCCTTTGTCGCTAGTAGGCTCTGTTGGGCAGTAATGGGACGCTATAAATAACATCAGCATGTCCAGGCTAGATTAAAAAAAGCGTCAGTTATATCTGTAGCTGGCTGCAGGCCAGTCAGTCCCGTCAAGGGTACATGCATGCATAAGTTCAGCAAAGCATTGACTTCGGTTGTTAATTCTCCACTTTTTTTTGCTGGTCCACCAATACACATGGTGTGGGGTCACTGACGAGGACTGCCGGTACGTGTGAGATGCAAGCAATACAGTTGTCTTCTTTGCTTCTGAGCATTAGAAAAACAAAAAATAGGAACAGGAAAAGGCCAAGTGTACTGCATTTCTAGAAGAGATGGAAAATGAAGGAGATCTATAAATGCAGAGAGAAAAAAACATCTTCTTGCGACTCATAGTTTTGGAGATTGCTGAGGGCCTGTTTCCCTGCGCATTGCCCCTCACGTGTTAGACAAAGCACTTCAAGGTTCAAAGTTCAAAGTAAGTTCATTATCAAAGTACATATACAACCCTGAGGTTCATTTTCTTGTGGGCATGCTCAATAAATCTATAATAGGATAATAGTCATAATAGAATCAACAAAAGACTGCATCAACATGGCCATTCAACCAGTGTGCAAAAAAACCATGTGTGTTACATTAGTAGGATCATTGTATTAATCTGAAACTCCTACCTGCCATTTTCAGGGTGTGCATTGAAAATGGCAAACATTTCCATTTAAATAGCTGAAAAATAATCGAAACAAAAGCAACTGCTTCTATCCACTAATCCAACTAATATTTCATTTTGATTACACTTGGGATTCAGCATTTGCTTTTTTATTGAACAAAAATGTTGTTTTGTCTTTATAAAAGGTGCTGGCTGTAAAACAAATAGATTTTAGATAAGGTCAGGGTGGATTATAGCTTACAATCATGATGTCGCCATTGCTACAGAATAGAAGGTGTGGTACTTTCTTCGACTACTTGTTTAGATCAGGGAGTTATATGGTAGTAATAATGGCCCAGAGGAGGAGAGAAAAGGCAAAGGGAGCTTTCAGTAAGCTTTGAGGAACATTTTTCACACCCATGGATAGTCATAGGTAAAAAGAACGTCTAAAAATCTGGACTAACTTTGAAACTAACTGAATGCCAAGTAAAATTGTGAAAGGGGAAGGGAAATGGATTAAATGGATTTCCAACACAAAAAAAAAGCAGAAATGAAGTTTGCCTGCTGCTGATAGGTTAAAGCTTTTCCCATACTCAACAGTTGGGATGCTTTGGCTTCAGATGTAAACTAAAATTGATAAATCAGATGGGGCAAAATTGGTACAAATTACTTCAAAAACTATTTGAATTTAGAAAACTTATGCCAGCCAAACATTTTTTTTTCACTGCTCCCCTTATTTAAGTTTAAACCCTCAAGCTATAGGACCTGGAAGTTTATCTGCACCCTCGTGGACTTGATGGTGCACCCACAACTGCAGCGTGTCGACTGCTTAAAAAATCTGTTGCACCAAGGACCAAAGGCACAAGGCATAACTGAAAGGCAGCTGCACAGTTCCCTTTGCGTGCTGTGAAATTGGAGAATGCATGAAGGAAGATAACAGCTCATCTGGGGGAAAGTGAGTCTCAGGGAAAGAGGCCTAGTGATTAGGGAGTGGATCATTGAATCTGGATCCAGGGGTTTAACAAAGATGTGTAATGGGGCCTTGGGGGTCATTCAGCACAAAAGGGTGGTGTGGGTTGAGGTCAGACTTGTGAGATCAAAGAGTGGCTTCAAGTACTGAGACTGGGAGATGAAATAACTTGGTAGGAAGCACACCTGATTTGACATCACCAGGCTGGGTTCTGCCGAGAGAGGGCGCCTTTAAATGAAACACCTCCAAATTATCAGTGGCATTAAAGACTTGAAAATGACCAATGACAGATGTATTTCAGACAGACGTGGAAGAATGTACCTGCAATCACACTGCATGGAGAGTGACATCACTGGATGCATGTCTGACGTGAGAAAAGTATCACTGTGGCAAACACAGTCCACCAGACGACTTTCCAGAATGGTGGAATATAACTCAAACTGAGGAGAGCTGCATTCAGCTTCAGAGGAAAACAACTGATATTCATCTGAGCCGTGCTGGGAAAACCTGCATTTACACATCCTTGGCTGCCCTCAATACGCTAATCAGATACTTTAACCTTGAATTTTGAGAAGAATAAAAATTTGCTAAGATTAAATAGATAAGCTTTCAGAGGACCTTTGTCAATTAATCTTCCAAATGATGCCTTTAAAATTGATGACAATCATTTCAATGGCATTTAACAGGCAAAAGTGAACAGGAGTTAATGATGGTTTGAGATGCAATCTGTCTTCCCAATCCATTACTGCAATGATAAGAATAACCTCATCAGTAATAATATAGTCAGCTTCCTCAAATTCACTAATCATTCCTTTCCACAAGAGATTGGAACAATTAATGAAGCTATTCCTCTTTCTTGAGATAGTTTTTCTTGAGATATAATGCACTTCTGCTTTAATCTGCAGGGGCCCATTTTACTCAAAGAGTCACTGTAGATTGGAAATTTGCTGTATTTTTGGAAGCGAATTTTGATCACAATCCAACCTGTTCCAAAGAATTCCCCAAACACAATACTATATTGCCATCCTAAAGCTGAAATGGTTTGCCACTTATTTGATTAATTTTGAAGCAGGCACTATTCAACTTGATAGAGTGAACCTCGCATAATCTTAATGGTCAGAAAAACTACCCTTTATATCACTTTGCACTTTTAGCTAATATCAACTGGAATTCTTTCACTGCAGCCCATTTTGGAATATTACATCTGCCTTAAAGAGGATCAGGATTGCAGCTGCAGTCTACAACCAACTGTACTTAGTCCACTCGTAGCGAGAGCTGCAAGCACAGCCGCTCCGCAGGTGTATTACTCTGCTGGAAATCAATAATTAAAAATAACTGCAATTATATGTTCTTAATTGACAAACCCCTAGTGCTTCCACTGCGAAAAAAAGCAGCAATTAAGGAATGCTGGCCTTTAAGGAGGCTATGTGAAACATATATTAAGACATATCAGTGCCAGCCTAATAGTCTTTGAAGGTCAAATGTCAAACTATAAGAACCATTCACATATGAAAACCACCATCCTTAGTTGTTACCTAACAAAATCAGTAATAAACAAACAGAACAAGAATGTATCAGGGTAGAAGTCTGTATGAACAGAGAGAAGGCCATTCTGCAGCAGTCAACTTCAAGTGGACTGCGGCTCTCAGAATAAAATATGATTAATGTGACTTCATCTGCCAAGCACTTGCCTTTTTCATCTAAACAAAATAATTTAAAGTCAAATGAAAATACAATAAATACAATGTTGAAAAATATGATGATACCAGTTTAAAAGACAAAACAGAAACGCTGAGTATTTTTTGAAGGGTGGGTGCTTCAGTGTCCTTGTACAGGTGAGGCAAGCATTTGGAAGGTAAATGTCTTTATTGCAAGTGAATACAAGATTACGAATTCCTGACAACAATTATATAGGATCTTAGCAATGTCACACCTGGAGCATTTATGTTTGATTTTGTTCTCCTTACCCCAAAAAAGGATATACTGTACTTACTACTGATAGACCAGAATGGTTCCTCTCTGTCATAAGAGAAGTAACTGAGTCGGCTTGTTCTCCATTCCTCAGAATTTTGAAGAATCAAAGAGGACTTGGTTAGAGGGCTAGACAAGGCAGGTGTCAGAAGAACGTTGCCCCTGGCTAAGGATATGATTCGAAAATAAATGTTAGGCCATTTTGAAGTAAAATGTAAAGTGATTTCCTTCCAGAAATTTTGGAATTTTCTCCCAGAGAATGCAGCAGGGGTTCAGTCATCAGTTGCATTCCAAACAGAAGGTGAACAGTGTGGATATTAAGGATGTCAAGGGATATGGGAGTTATGCATGAAATTCCTGTTGGAGATTGAGATTTTGAGATCTTACTAAATGCTGAAGCAAGCTTCAAGGCCTACTGCTCATATTTTTTCTTTTCTTACAATCTACACATCTCTAATGACAAGGCTTTGTATGACATCTTATCTCAGAGTCAGGTATTGGAAGATGGCCGATAATTCAAATTAATATTAAACTACATTTAAAAAATCTTAGAGTGGGTGAACAGCATTCTTGTTATGACTTACTTCCACGTAGGAAGATATCCTCTCTACCACTATCTTCATTGAACAATGAACTATTTGAAGCAATGTACAAAGAGCAAAAGGTCATACCATGTAATCCAGAAATGGTACATACATATTATACAACTCATACGATCTGTCCACATCAGATGACCCTGAAGCTAATCTTTTTTTGTGAACCTCCTTATAAAGCATTCTTTACACCAACCTGCATCCAACTCAAATGACATAACCAATGATATTTCATTCCTCGTGGCATTTTAAGAAATGCTGTTTCTTGCAGGTTTTAAGGATCCCTAACTTATGAAACTTAGAATGAATATATTTCATCATTCATTTGGTGGTTGACATGGTCCTTGTATTATGAGTTAATACCACCATCTCCAGGTTAGGTACCATCCTAACTTGATAAAGAACCATCGTTCCTTTGGTGTTGTTGTAACAAAATCCTGTCAGCGACATCAATTCCCATGTACAAATAAAAAGAAAGCTGCCAATCATTATCTTCCTTTAACATAAAAGTACACTGAATTTCACCCATTTAAAACCAGTCTACTTTGAACTTGAATCATTCATCATGGAAACAGACCTTTCTGATTGTCCATGCTGACTGTGTTGCCCAGCGACCAGTCCCATCTGTCTGCATTTTGCCCATAGCCCTCCAAACCTCCATAAATTTATGTCTGACATTCCTCTCCACTAAGCCTTAGAGCTTCTGTATGGATACTATCTGCTCTTGAGGCCCTACTGTTTTCCAAATGACATTTAGCCTTATGGTCTTGGGTATGCATGACTGGGCCAAAGAGTTTGCTGTCGAGAGAAGTTCAGAGTAGTGATGTCTAGGAATTATATGGAAGAGTTCTTGAAAGCGTCTCTTTTAATGGGTGCAATCTTTCTCAATTCTTGATAAACTTCTCTCAAATACCTAAATCTGACTTTAGGTATTTTATATTTATAAAAATTACAATATATGTGCATTGAAAACACTGCATGGATTTCCCTGAAACCCCAAAAATGCAGCTATTTTATTTTGAAAATTAATAAAAAACTCCCAAGAGGTTAGCAGCACATGTTGTTTTGCACCTTTGACAAAGCAAAACTTCCCAGGATACTTCATCGGGGCACTTCAGCTAAAACTAAAGCCCTTAGATGCTGGAAAGCTGAAATATTAAAATAAAACATAAATCTGAGGAAATAACTGGAAAATCGGAAAGCATTTGTGTACAGAGAGAAATAACACAGTGTTTCAGCTCAATGATCCATCATCAAATGATCTGCAGCTCTGATGAAAAGACGTGGACCAAAACCAGAGCATCCATAGATGCTGCCTAACTGGCTGAGAATTTTCAGTAATCCCTGTGTTATTTCAGCATTGAGATAGCATTTAACCTACCTGAAGCTATTTAATTCATGGAAAGCTTGTGGTTAGCTTCATTCTGCTTGTAATTAATAAAGCATGGAACCTTATTGCCTGGCCTATTGGTTGATATGGTGAGGAAACGATAACTCATTTGGTAGCTTGTGAGACTTATTTTTAATTGTGGAAAAAAAAACAAAGTTAATTTCAACTGGATGACATTGCAATTTTCCAGAATGCAACCTTTCATGCACTTGGAACTCCCTATCATGGGCTAACCATTCCCTTCATCATTATGTATTAATTGCTCATATGTGTAAACTGGATTTCAAACATTTATCATTAAAGAGTCATTCATCCTATATTGTTTACCTCAAGTCTTTATCTTCAGAAAGTCACACATACCTATCATTCTATCCCCAATTCATTAACACTCTCTGTGCTCAATATGTCAATGTAAAGATTGTGACCACTCCTACTACTGGAGCAATATTCTTTCATCATTTACTTCATTACAAGTCCTCCGTTCAAGTTTACTGTTCATTCCATTCCAAGTCTAAGTGTCTAAATGTTCAGTCACAATCAATTTCTCTATTCAATCCCTAAAATTTCTTTGTTTCAATTTGCCTTCAACTTTTTTTTTCTTTCTCCCCTCTCAATGCCTTCATTTTTTCCAACCTAGAGTCAATCTTGCCCAAGTGAAATATGAAATTTTCATTCACAACAGGAACATTAAATTAATGCATTCTGACTAATTAAGTCTAAGTGATTAATTGCCATTGGGCTTAAAATTGTAAATGATTCAGACCTAAATATTCATCTCTATAAACGATTGGGCTGGACTAATTTGCAGGGTATTGTCATGGCAAATGTGAAGACTTGGATCAGAGGCACAATTTGATTGTGTTCACCATGGAGTTTGATTTTACATAACATACAACTTTTACCTTGATATACAAGTACATCAAGTATCATTAATCAGATGTTGAGAGAAGAGTTCACAAGAATCATAATGGAGGTATTGATTTCTTTGTTTTGTTTTCTCACCTCAGTAACTAGTTTATTGTAAATGTACATAAGACTCCAGTTATTGTGGATTAACAGGAAAACATTGCAGTAGCTATTCATCCCTACTGTTTCTTAAGTGCCTCAAGGGGTAGAACAGAACCAGTGGAATCTGGAATTAAGTGCCAGAGAACAGTGCTGTACATAGTACTGAAAATATGATAACTCCCCAAGTTAATAACAATCTCCCACTGACTGTATATCTTTAGAAGGTTACTAGTCAAAACTGACCAAATAAATAACATTTAAAACATTGCCTAGAAATTCATCCTTATTTTCTAAATGCTTTATATTGTCAAAGCTATACATGGGATTCATTTTCAGAAATCTAGCTCCATTGATATCATGATTAGCAGGTGATACTTCATAGAATTCAGTGATTATTTCCACACTGTTTCCTCTGAGTAACTTATTTCCTACAAGGAAACTATGTGTAAACCTTCCCCATGACGGATTGCTTGGGTTTATAAAAACAAACACATAATATGCTGTAAATTCAAAGAAATCAGGGTAGATCTTTACAAATTGTTGGTTAGGTATCAACTGAAACCTTGTGGACAATCCAGGCTGTCATAATCCAATAATAATGTAAATGCATGGGGATGAAAGTCCTTGCAAGAAGTGCTGAAGATGAAGTCCAGCGCAGTGTAAAATGCTGCCATATCGGAGGACCTCTGGTATGAAGGAACGACCACCAAACAAGTGTGATTGTCACAAGTCCTTTAGACTGCCCACCCAACATTAGCCTATGACTTTGTAAATGGGCTTTGCTGATTGAATTCTGGATCAGGCAATGCTTGTGAATAGACAGTTCCTACCTCTGAGATTCTTTGAGATAACCCACATTGCAAGTGTTTGAAAATGCAAGAGGTATGGCATACTGTGGATAATTGCCTGCTGTCTAAGTTCATTGTAGACTAGCGGAGGAACATATGGCCATTGAAGTCATTACAACAGAACTCAGTGGAAAAACAACACACTGACTGGCTCGGAATGAGGAGCTCCATTTGAGAAAGGATTGTTAAGGTTAGGACTATTCTCCTTTGATTGGAAAGTTGGAAGGTGAGTGGAGGTCTTCAAGCTGGTAGAGACTTTGATAGAAAGAAGTAAAAAAGTGCAAAAGCAAAGCATGCAACAAAAGATTCAGTTGGTCAAGCATCTGCAAAGAGAAAACTAACCTTTTCTGAGTAATCAGTGGGCTTAAGGAGAACTATTATTTCAATTTTTATTTAGAGATTCAGTACGGAACAGGCCTTTCCAGCCCAACGAGCTACACTGCTCAGCAACCCACCTATTTAACACTAGCCTTATCACAGGACAATTTACAATGACTAACTGACCTACTAACCGGTACATCTTTGGATTGTGGGAGGAAACCAGAGCACCCAGAGGAAACACACTTGGTCACAGGGAGAACGTACAAACTCCTTACAGGCGGTGCCGGAATTGAACTCTAAACTCCAATAGCATCGTGCTAACCACTACGCCACCATGGCGCTTTCAGTCTGAGTCAGAATCTGGAATGATCCACTTTTAAAGTAGGAAGAGACGTCATCATTTTAAAAGCGAGTTGGACAGCTATTTGACGATTGGTTATGGACAAAAAATAGAGGCATGACTAAATCTGGCACCAGTTTCAGGGAACCAGCACAGACACAATAGCATCCTGCATTTGAAGAAATGAAATAAGGGATGAATTTATTCCACAGTTTTCAGTGATGAGGAGGTTGAAAGCTTTGCATAATACATCAAAGTATTATGTGGCAGAATACATGACCTGTACTTCAGACATGGATAAACATATGAAAGCTTGCAGTGGGGATCCAAATGATGAATAAAATATTTTGCAGAGAGATTCAATGCTTCTTTGAAGCTGAAAGCACACAGGCAAACAAAGTTTAAAACAACTTAAAGTGGTGTGGGAATTGTGAACAGGCAAGAAAAATATTAAGTCACCGTGAACTTTAAGCAACAAGCATTGTTCTGCTGCTTCATGTGTGATTTCATATATTGAGATGAATGATTTTCTCAATTTCAAATGTTACAAAAGATGAACTTGTGGATGCTTTCACTGTCATCTTCCAAAATTGCATAGATTTGAGAACAGTTTCCACAAACTGAAAGGGAGAAAATGCAATCCTAGTACTTGCGAAACGAGGGAAAGAGAAAATAGAACTACAGATGTTGAGCAACAAACAAAAACATTATAGATGCTGGAAATTCAGAATAAAAAGAGAAAATGCAGGAATCATTTAGCAAGTCAGGCAGCATTTACGAAAAGAGAAACAGGACTTATGTTTTCAGTTTGAAAACTTTACAAATCTGACAAAAGGATTCAGACCCAACACATTGAGTTTGTTTCCCTTTCTGGATACTGCCTGACCAGTTGAGTCGTTCTAGTATGTTCTAGTTATGATTCAGAACCACAGACTATTTAGCCTAATAGTAGTATTGAAGAAAATGCTTGAAGCTTTCATTAAAGAATAGAAACAGAGTGCTTAGAAAATCATAGGAGTTTTAGGGAGAGTCTGATAGGTTTATAAAATAGAAAATCTGTTTGAGACACAAAAGTAAGAAACTGCTGGAAGAACCCAATGGGTAAAGCTGAATCTGTGAAGGCAAGAGGGTGGTTGACTTTGATGATGCTGATGACCTTGACCTGAGTAACCTTTTGAGATAAGTAGGGGGCAGTGTACAGTATGTGCTGCATTTGGACTTGTAAAATAGCTTTAATAAAGTGTGAGATTATTACATAATGTTGGACCACATGGGATTAGTAATATGGTCTGAAGGTTTGTTAACAGACAAAGTAAAACAGAGTAGGGGTCGTTCTGTGTTAGGAGGTCATGACCAATGGCATGGCACAGGGATCAATGCTGGATTACCTATAATAATGATTCAGAAGAAGGAACCAAGTATAACATATCCAAATTTGCTGATGATATAAAGTTAGGTTCAAGTGATGAGAAGGATGCAAAGAGATTTCAAGGGGGTTAAGGATAGATTATATAAAGCAGAGAATGCATGGCAAATTAATATCATGTGGCAAACAAGTCATCGAGTTGAAAGACAGAGTTTTTTTTTAAAGGAGAGAGGTTGAAAAAGTGTTCAGAGGGACTCAGGTACTTTTGTACACAAATCACCGAGAGCTATTGTACATGTACAGTGAGCAATTAGATGACATACGGTACAATTTGTTGATCTTTATTGCAAAGTTATCAGAATTATCACAGACTGACAGTATATGTTATGAAATCTGTTTGTTTTGCAGCAGTGGTACAGAGCAAAGACATCAACATTATAATAAATTATGAGAATAACTAAATAGTGCCGAAAAGGAATAATGAAGGTCACGTTTATGGACCTTTCAGAAAGCTGACGGTGGAGGAAAGGAAGTCGTTTCTCAGCCATTGAGTGTGGGTATTTGTGTAGAAGAGCAGATTTGTCTTACTGCAGCTACGTAGACCCTGAATGAAACCCCATCTAGTATATAGCATATTGATTTGAACTTCAAACTTAAGGAATCACATACAGCACTTGCAAAACTGGGAGTGCAACATAGGTTCACCAGACTAAGTCCCGATTGTTCCCAGGGAGAGATGAAACAAACTGAGTTTATATTTTCTAGAATTTAGAAGAATGTGGTGACTTCATTAAAATGTATAAAAGTGGCTTCACTGGATAGATACAAGGATAAAAATTCTTCTGCCTACAGTGCCCAGAACAGGGATCAGAATAAGAGATCTGCATTCAGAACTGTGGTGACATGAAATTGCTTTCCAAAGTGTTGCAGAGGCTCAGAGCTGCAGAGGCTTCATATGTACGATGCAGAAACGGAGGTTTTTTTCCTATATATTGGGGGAATAAAGAGAAATGGGGTAGTGTAGGAGTGTGGTGCTGAGGTAAGAGATAAGCTAGCATTTGTAGTATTAACAGCATCAGGTTAAGCAATTAAAATGATGGTATGGTACCTCTTGTGGCAAAGTGCTTGCCTAATGTGTTACACATCCTACATAACATCTAGAACTGTAACCAGAAGAAAAGAATGGGCATGGTCACTTCAAAACAATTTATTCAATTTGAACCTTCTGCTGTCCTCTTCAGCACAACAAATATAAATTTTGTTCTACTAATAATATTATACAGGTATTACCATTAACTATATAATGAGGTTCAAGTTCACTTCAAATATCTACAGAAATTAACATTTCCAGATTATGCAATCCATTGTCAGGTATACATTTCGTAATCTTTTATTTATTTATTAAATCACATCTAAACCAAGATGATTTCTAATTTGTTTCCTTTTTTTAAAAAGATTGATGATAATAGAATTTGATTTTTTGTTGAATTTTGGACAATTATCCATGGTACCCATATATTTCAGCAGAATATGGCATTAGACAGCACTAACCTGATTATCCATGAACAGGCATAACATATTATGCATTATATGTGTTCTAATTGTGCAGAGAAATCCAGTTACTTTGATTGCATCACAAATATTAGCAACAAGCATTTCCTTCCTCTGCTGCCACAAATGAGGCCACACTCGGGTTGACAGAGCAACACCTTATATTCCACCTGGGTAGCCTCCAATCTGATGGCATGAAAATCGATTTCTCAAACTTCCGATAATTGCCCCCCCACCCTCTCCTTCACCATTCCCCATTCCTGTTTCCCTACTCACTTCATTTTCTTTATGTGCCTATCACCTCCCTCAGGTGCTCCTCCTTCTTCCCTTTCTTCCATGGTTTTCTATCCTCCCCTATTAGTTTCCCTCCCTCTCCAGCCCTTCATTTCTTTCATCAACTTCCCAGCTCTTTACTTTGCCCCCTCCTCCTTTCCCAGATTCACCAATCACCTGCCACCTTGTACTTCTTCCTCCTCCCCCCCCACACCCACCTTCTTATGCTGACTTCTCCCCTTCCTTTCCAGACCTGATGAAGTGTCTGGGCTCAGAAGATCGACTGCTTACTCTTTTCCACAGGTGCTGCCTGGCTTGCTAAGTTCCTCCAGCATTTTGTGTGTGTTGCTTTGGATTTCCAGCATCTGCAGATTTTCTCGTGTTTCTCTTTCCGCCATGCAGCAATATTGACCCACTATGCAAAATATGATCAAAGGCTGACAAAGTGGGTTTTAATTATTGTTTCAAGGAAGAAGGGTTGAAAGTGTGCAGTGAATGAGCTCTGTGAACACATTGTTTGTGACATGAACAACCTGAACAAATTGAACCATGCTTCTTGTCTCGCCTTGAAAACTATCCATGTGACTTGATTCCCAGAGCATGAGAATTTATTTTCCTGGGACAACATGAACGAATTTGAAGTTGACTTGTACCAGAAATATTAAATACTATGCAGGATCTCTCACTGCATTAAAACCTTGAGTCATCATCAAATAATGAACATATAGAAAACACATATGTTCGTTATTTGCTGACATGATTCAAGGCCAACAATGAAGATCTGGAAGCATGACTTAGAGATATGCACAATCTATTGCCTATTATAATAATAATAATCAGCAAATGCATTTTCTAATTTATATACTCATGTATGGAACTAAATTGTTGTAATAACATTTAAATTACTGTTTACATATAAATTGAGAAATTAGTTCATTTTAACTGTTTTAAAGTAAAGTATAAATACTGAACAGCCAATCAAGTTCAGTCAGGTCTGCTGCAGAATACTTCTGTGTGTTTTAATCTCTCTTCAGCAGGTCATGGGCAATATTTCCCAGTTGTGCTCTGGTCAAGATGGGGCAGTGACTTCTCTTGGAAGTGGAAAAAGAAGAAGCAACTTGCACAGAGCAACTGAAATTGTTACCAAATGGTAATAATGGCCTTTGCCTGTTATATAGCAAGGGACGATAGGCACCGGAAAAAATTGAAAACAGCTACTTGTGGCCACGTCCTTCAGTTGACATCTGCTTCTTAAATGCTCCTTCACAGTGAGCTGCGTGCATCTAATTCCTTGGCATAGTGGAGGTGGATCTCTTTTATTGTATCAATTAAAACAAATATCAAGGGACACACCAAAGCTCAGCATTTTCTTTGATCACCCACAACACTGAATAAAAAACTACTGAAGTGAAGAACTAATGCACAATCTCCTCCCCCATTTAAAAAATTAAGCACTGAACCTCTTAAAACATTAATAGCAATTGAATATTTGAAGACTGAAGTTCATGCTTTCTTTTTTGTAGAAACTCAGAGTGAGGCGGTATCGTTTAATGTCCTGAACTGCTGTGGAAAGATGAAAAGCTGTGTGGTATTTAACGCTGCATCAAATATCTACCTTAACGTTCCTTCAGATTCTACCAAGCAATTGCAAAGTGCTGCTCTGGTATTGCAGATGACAGGTGAAATTACAATATTAAAAGACAATTTGCACCTGCATGTTACTGACAAACCAGTTTAACAGACTTGTATGTGCATTTTGTCATTTTGCCCTGTAATTACAGTTGAGCTATATGTGGAATTGTACTTAAGCACCACATGTAATGTGTGAAAACAGAAAGAAATATTATTTTCAAGAGATTTGCTTGTCTTAGTGCTATATTAGAATTCTGGATCACGTGTTGATGACAACACTTCACACTGGCAGATTCAAGATTCTTTTTTTCAAATGCAGGATGTGGGCATTGCCTGCGAAGCCAGTGTTTACATTACTCATCCATCATTGCTCCCAAGAAGAGAGTGATTTGATGCCTTCCTGTACTGTTTGCTCCAAAACTTTACAGTGCCTTTTCACCCAAGGAATTTTGATGCCGAAGCAACATGACTGATTAATATGTAACCTGAAGCATCTATAGATTCCATCAAGCATCAGTCTGGACTGTACTTCACCAGATACAAAGTGGTTCTGGCCAAAATGGCACGAATTAAACCAGACTAGTTAGAAGGTGTCATGCTGTGTCACTGCATTTGTAAGAATTCAGATATTGACATGTAAATCCAATCCTTCTGAGTTAAGTTGTATACCCCAACAAAAACAAATGTCAGGAATATCTATTATATATTACATGTCATCACTGAACTGGAAAAGTAATATTTAACTCAAAATGTTTTAATTCTGACCACCAGAGCTATTTGCTCTATTTTATTCCGATGTCATTTGAAATGTTTCTACTTTTGACTTCATCCATCCTTCTTTCTGTCAGCAACCATATCAGTTGTTTCCATTGGCAACAACACTGTTGGTTGGACCATCCCTCATAATGTAAGCTCATGATTTTTCCTACTTTCACTTGAACAGTTGGCTGAAGACGAGCATGTTCATACCATTTGTTATCCACATATGTCACTTCTGACTCCCCGTTTATTGACAAATCTTGTTTGCTACTGGCCTCTTGCTAAATTATTGCTTTATTGTTAGACACTGATGCTTCTTTTTCTTTTATATTTCTACCTTCTATCATGGAAACTTAGAATGACAACAGAAAGAGGCTACCGACCTTCCAAGTGTTTTCCAACACTCTGTAAGCACAAAGCAACTAGTCATATTTCTCTGATTCTTCCCTTGAATCTTTGCAATTTTTGTTTCATTTTGTGTTCCAATTTCCTTTTCAGAGTCATTCCATTTGAAAATCAAAACCTTGTTTGTACAAAATGTCTCTACTGTGCCTGCAATGAAATGTCAGACCTCAAGAAAATCTGTGCTCAGACAGAGTACTATTTCACTGGCAACCTTTATATGACATGTTCCACTCACATTAGAATCCATTGACTCACTAAACACTTTGTTTTGCATGAACGTAAACAAGACGTGCCACTGGTTTCCCAACCTCAGCTTCCTTAACAGAGGCCCATGGGACTGCATATGATGGAATCTGGAGTAAATATCATCTCCCCTCTCCACTCTCAGTCCTGATGTTGTCAACAATTCCTTTCCACACACAGTTGCTGCTCAACTCAATGAGTTCCTCGAGCAGTTTGATTTTTTTGCCCTAGCTTCTTTAACATCAGTATTTATCTTTTACTTCTTCTTTGAGTTATTCTAATTTATTATTTTATATTAAGTTGCAAGTATACACATAACCCAATTTAGCCATGTGTTTCTCATAAGTATATTTTCCCGAGAATCTCACCACAATTGACACATTTGCACAGTGGCATGTGGTCCGTAGAGAGCTACAGTGTACTGCCACATTCTATTCCCATAGTGGCCACACCACAGTCAAAAGAAATAAAACAGTTCAGGTGTGGAAGATCTGAAATCAAAGCTGAAACGACTGCAAGTATTCAGCAGGTCAGACAGCAACTATGGAAAGGGAACCAGGAAAGGATCTTCAAATGGAAATGTTAATTCTTTTCACAGGTTACGTTGATTTGCTGTTTTCTGCTTCATCTTCACATCCACGGCCACTCAGTTCAAAACGAACTTCACCTTTAAGATCTCTTTGTGTGAAGCATCCATTCTGCATCTCCATCTGTTTAAAAACTCCAAAGGAATTTTATTATGGGACTTCCAACTGTGGATAGTGGACTGTTCTGTGCATTTGGGAGACAATGACCAGCCTTCCCTAATATTAAACAAAACTAATTTAAAAACAGCTCTTCAAGATACCAAAACCAGCCGTCTGGAAGTTATTTGCTTTCTTATGTGACCAACTATTTGAAATTTATTTTACTTTGGATTCCTTAAATTCCAAGAATAATTGCTTTCAATGAATGCATTTATTGGGATGATTCTGACAGTGTACAGAATCGAGAATTCCTAATACAGAATAAAATGATTCATCTCTCTGCACGTGTACCGATATGGATGAACATTTGAACTTAGATGATCTTATCCCAACCCCTATTTTAAACATCACAATTCATTTCTGGTTATCTTGGTTTGCTTCACTGATAATGTGCCCTGCTGAACTGATAAAATGCCGAAATCATGCAAACTTTAATATCTTTGCGATCAACATTTTTGGCCACATTTATAGTAACAATAAGCAAAGGAACAAATGCATATTCCTAACCTATTTCCACTTTCTGGAGAAGAAGGCTTTTCCAACAGCTGCTTATCTCTCCAGCATAATAAATTAAATCAATAGGTCTTGTCATTATCTTGCCTGGAACTGGATTTAATAGGATTCCGAATGAATAACAGTGTTTCAAGATCTAGGAATGCTGCCAGCTCCTAGGGGCATGAGCCCAGCGTACAAACTACCCCATAATTCAACACTAATTGGCACTCTTACTGAGAGTGAGACAAAATGGATGGTGTATACAATGAACATGTCAAATAAGTGCAATAAGTGGTGCTCCTCTGATATTGGGAATTATTGGGAATTAAAAAAAGAAGCAACTCTGCAGATAAGTGATATCAAAATACCATCCTATGCCTTTGAATAGAGAAAAATGTAGCAGGCATCATTTTCTAACATCAGTAATTATAGGTCAAAGTCTCTCTCCAGCTTTAAACTGAATCCATATCCAACAAATTCTAAGTAAGCTTTCTCTCCTGTCCCTACTGAATTTAGTTGTTGGACCAACCCCATGTTGGTGGGTTTCTGAAATGGGTTATTACTTGTACCTATATAGGTACTGCCTGTTAGGCTGCTGACATTTAGGGCAGCAATGAAGGTCCTCCATCTCTGGTGGTGTTCAGGGCTTCCTTCATCATCTCAGGAGCTTCCTCTCGGTTTTCACTACTGTCAGTCATGCAAGTCCCGGGTGGAGACTCAGGAACACTGTTGCACTCACATGTAGAAGGATTCTAAAACAATTTTGATTTACCAGTCAGGGTTGTTAGCCCTGTGCTGATGTATCTAACATACTGGAGTGTATATTGTTACCTCCTCCTTACATATAAGAAAATGTGTACATTATTACCTCCACTAAATGGAAATTTTATGATTTAAGGTTCTCTGACACATAAATACAAAGATACAAAAACAGTATGTCATACTCATGTTAATGAGGGATTCTGGAAACCAACTTATCCAAGAATATGGCATCCTTGGCTGAACAGCAAACAATAACTAGGGAAGCAAAGCACAGTGTAATGACTTCATATTTGTACTGATCCAATATTTTACATCTGTTCATGCTGGTCAGAATAGAGTCTTACTAATGTTTAGCTTAACTCAAAAATGGTAAAAAGCAATTTCAGATATTTAGTTTGGCTTGAGGCAACTTCATATAGTTGTTACTCTAAACAGAAATTTGACAAATGGCAAATGTTTCTGAAGTAATAACAAGTCAGTTTTTGCAAGATTCCCCCAATACTCATAATAGATTTGGTTTTTGAACATAACAGAACTGTGGGCTAATAAATGGGAATCGGAATTGATCTGAGCACAGCAAACTAGGCATACTTGTCCCAGTCTGGTTTTCTAATGTGGCGTAATGCTCAGTCTTATTCTAACACAAAAGGGCAGAAACAGCAATCTGGCCAAACAATGAAAATACTGATGTTTTGCAAAGAAACTCTTACATTCTTTGCTGTACAAAGTAGGGAAAGCACTTCAAGCACTTGCTTGTAGAACTACCTTTGCCTTTAATCTTCTTTAGACAAGCTCCATTCACTACACTCATCTGACACCTCCATTTTTCTCTCTTTTCCATTTTGTGGCAATTGAACATACTAGGATGCAACAGTATATTTACTCTGTCAAGGAATACTCATTATGCTTTCCTTGTGTTGACCTGAAATTCTTGAGTTAATGACTGCCTTTCAAATTTCCCTACCCAGCAGAGCACTTTGAAAGCCTCGTGAAAATGCTGTACACTAACACAAAAAGAAAGGAGACACAGGAGACTTAAGGTATTGGGATCTGGAGTAAAATATGAACTGCTGAAGGAACTCAGTTGGTTAGGCTGCCTCAGTGAGGGAAATAGACAGTTGATGTTTCAGGTCAAGACCCTTCATCTGGACTACTCATTTCCCTTGCTTGACCTGCTGAGTGTCTCCAACGAGTTGACCGTTTTTATTGGAGTAAAGAAAGCTTTGTATTTATGTTGTGCCTTTTATATATTCTTCAGAATTAGCCTAAACATGTTATAATGTATTTATTGTATTTAGTGAAATAGTTGCAGCCCTTCAAGCCACGCAGCCCCTGCAAAACCTCGACAAACCCGATTAACCCTAACATAACCACGGGACAATTTACAATGACTAATTAACCTACTAACTGATACATCTTTGGACTGTGGGAGGAAACCAGAGCACCCAGCTAAAACCTACACATTCCACAGGGGAGAATGTACAAACTCCTTACAGAACGGTGCTGGAATTGAACTCAGAACTCTGGAATGCCCCAAGCTGTAACAGCATCATGCTAGCCATTGCACTACCGTGGTACCTGCATAAGCAACAAAATACTTTTGAAGTTTCACTACGGATATAATACAGACAGGCATCTTGTACACAGTATGCTTCTTCAAGAAGCTTTGTTAAGTAACCAACTAATCTGTTTCTTAGTAATGTTTTGTGTATAGATATTGATCAGCATTGACTCTTGCTCCGTGAAATTGTACTATGGCATCATTTATATCCTCCAACTTCAATGCTAAATCTAAAGGGTAAAACTTCCGACAATTAATCCCTTTCAGTAGTGTATTGAAGTGTTAGCCTGTACTTCCATGCTAAATTTAACTAAAAGCAGTGACTCCTTTAATCCCTTGAGCATTCAGTTAGGCTGTGTTTTACAATACCTTCTCTTCATTAAACCCTATCTTGTTCTGTTTGCATTGATGCCTTTGTCTTCCTGGACCTGTTTAACTCAGTCTGTACACTGACCCAATGCTCAGCCTTTTCTGAGTAAAAGTTCCAGATTCCCCTACCCTTTTCTGAAAGAAAGATTTATAACTTCACTCTCAGCTCTAATTTTCAAGTCAGGCAGATCTTTTTAAATAAGTCTCTTTTTGGTGTCACCTTGAACTTGAAGCCAACATGCTGCACTAAGGAAATCCCATTTGTCATGAAACTTGACTCTAGATATTAATCAAATTAACAATAATGTGAAAAGCAAATCAGTTTATGGCTAACATTCTCTGAAGAAACAATTCCCTCAGAGGTCCTGTTAAATTTATCACAGCCTAAAATGTTCCTGCAGCAGGTAGTGCGTGACTGACAAATACTTCCGCAGGCTTACCAGATATCCCATAAAGTCAAGGCAGCAAAAGCAGCTTCATATTCACAGAGTTGAAAAGGACATTTTAAAGGTAGTCGAGCAGCTATAACACAATTTGCCCAAGCCTCGGTGAATTGTGCTGCGGATTGATGTTACCGAACATATAGTTGGCATATTGGGATGACTGAGCAGAAACTAGAGAAAGGGAAACTTATCCTGGGAAAGAATCACTGTCACTGTCTTCTTTCCAGATATTTGCAGAACAACACTGGTAGAAATATCTAATCTATTCTCTGAGACCAGAAACAAATGATCTTGGAGAAATTTGAACAGCAGGAGGGAAAACTGCTAGGAACTAATCAATTTGTTTTGTAAGAAAACATATATTGGAAGCCAAGCTGGCTAGAATTTGGAACTGAAGCTAGAAACTCAGTTGCGCAAGAACTAGAATCATTAAAACATACAAATGTAATTCCCCCACCTACAAATGTTTGTACATTGAAACCGTCCCTCAGGCAGTATCATTAAGTAGCATGCACTTTTCGATGCAAATTTTGGATTTTTCTTGGAACACTCAGTCTGGAGCCCATCACAAACTTGGCCTGAACATGGTGATATGAAGGTGATGCCCTTGAATTTAAGGCTGCACTTTACCAAGCATAGACTCAAAAAACTTCGCTGAAACTGAAGTCTATAGGAGACAAGGGGAAAACGTTTCAACTGGTGTGATGACAGTAGTTGTTAGAGGATATCCAAGGACATCATTGCAAGAGTACCTCTGGGCAATATCTCAGCCATCTCCAACTGCGCCAATGTTTTTCCATAAGTTCAGAATTGGGGATGTTCACTGATGATTGTGTAACGTTCATTTGCAGCTCCTCAAAAAAAAACTTAGTAATTCATGCCTGTATGCAGCAAGACTTAGACAAAGTTTGAGAATGGGTTGATGAGTGGTCAGCAGTGCTTGCACCATGGAAAGCCCAGGCAATGGCCATCTCCAAGGAGAAACCCTTACCATTTAACTGCACTATCGTTATCAAGTTGCTTTTGAATAGAAACACAATAGTGTCAGCCAAATAAACAATATAAATCAGGTGCTGGGTGCCCTACAGTGAGTGATTCAACTCTTGAGACCAAGAAGTATTTCCACCATCTCCAAGATACTAGCTAAGTGTGTGATGGAATACTGTCCACTTGTCTGATTAAGTACAGTTCCAAAATAACTCTGAAAGGTCAGCACCCTCAACGTTTATTCTCTTCTCCACTGGTATATAGTGTCTACTGGTCTATCATCCACAATTACTGAGGATGACACAACCAAACCTGCAAACGTCATCACAGAGGAGGGCAAGGGGCAACAAGTGTATGAGAATACAACCACCCACGTGTTTGTCTCCAAGTCATACACCCCACTGACTTGGAAATATAAACTCATGTGGGTTTAAATCCTGGAACTTTGTCCCAGAAACAGTTTAGGAGTATCTTCACTGAGAGTTCTGCTGCCAGTCAAGAAAGTGGTTCACCACCACGCTACAAAGGGTAATTAGGGATAGGTCATAAGTGTTCACTGAGACAGTGATGATCAGTAATCAAATAAGTGAATAAGTACATTTTTTAAAAAACGCTGAAAACACAAATTGGTCCTGGTTTTAACAGGATAAAATACTTGTTTTTGCATTTTTACCAGATGGAAACCCGAGGGAGTGGATTTTATTTTCATTTCTTTCTCTTCTCTTTTTCATTTTTGGAAAGCCTTCAATAAATATTGAATTGACAGGACGTGGGAGATAATTTGCAAAGGCTCAGTAGGAAAATGCGACATGGGAGGATGAACAGTTTAATTATTTATACATATTCAAGTTGCTACTTCTACTTATATCCTAAATTTCAGTTTCGTGACAACACAAGTTTCACCAGATGTAATTTCAAGATACTTACTAATATGGTGGCTGCTGAATTTCCTTTACAAAGTGTAAAAGAATTAAGTACAATACATAGCAGACAGTATCTGTCCCACAATCTCTTTGACCCCCTACCATCAGGCTGGAGGTCCCCTAACATTAGGACAAGGATTGTTAGGATGTTAAACAGCTTCTTTCCCCTGGCCGTGAGACTATTGCGCTCCCTGCCACCATCCAGGCCTCATCACTTATGAAGCGCCAGTAGTGTTATACTGCTTACCTCTTAACTTCTGTCGTAAATGCACTTTATGCTAAATATCAATCTTCTGGAATATACTTCACTTGTTAACTTATTTGTCATAATATTACTTTATGTGTTATATGTGATTTAAAAATGTTGTGCATCCTTGTTTGGAGGAATGTTGTTTCGTCTGGTGGTATACATGCATATGGTCGAATGATAATATACAAACTTGAACCATTTTTTTCAGGTATAATTTCTTGTACTTCACTATGCATTGAAGTTCATGTTAAAAGTATTTGACTGGCACAATGTGTTCAGGATAATAATTTTAAAAAATTGCTTGGTCTAAAATGTCAAAGGCCTTAAGATTTTCACTCCCTTGTGATGTACTGCATAGCCAACCAGTTATTATTCCTTATTCACTGCCTGCAGCTTTAAAATCATACCTAATTCTTTCATTCATCAACACACAAAAAGTAAGTTAGGTAGCATCTGTGGACGGAAATAGACATTCAACATTTCAGGTTCTGGGTACTATTTGGAGGTCTGTATATATCTCTCATAAGGGTTATTTTAGCCTTGCAGTTGAGACCTTTCATCAGACTAGTCAACTGTTCATTTCCCTTTACTGATGCTTCCTCAACAACTGAACTCCTCCCAGTTTTTCTCTGTCGCTCCAGATTCCAGTTTCGACAGTCACATGTCTTTTTCATTACCCAATTCACCTTTTACTGGATTGGATATCAGTCAAGGAAATCAATATAACCCAGAAAATGAGAACCTCATTCAAGGATAAAATGTAGTATTGAATCAAAATATTTGCAAATCTTCTTTTGTTTCTTAAAAAAAAATTTAACAGAAGTCGACCAGACAGCATTAACAAGGAGAGCTTTGCAAGTTATCGAGTGCTTGAAGTTTACAGCCATTTCAACATAACAAAACATGCTAAAAGATATACAGAAATGGAAACTGAATTCTTAGGAAGGTAAAGGGAAGCAAAACTGAAGTCTTTTTGTTCTGAGATACAGTGCGGACTAGGCCCTTCTGGTCCTTTGAGCCGTGCCACCCAGCAACCCACCGATTTAACCCTAGCCTAATCACGGGACAATTTACAATGAGCAATTAACCTACCAACCGTTATGTCTTTAGACTGTGTGTGGAAACCTGAGCACCCGGAGGAAACCCACGTGGTCACAGAGAGAATGTACAAACTTCTTACAGACAACAGTGGGAATTGAACCTGGGTTGTTGCTACTGTAAAGCATAGTGGTAACCACTACACTACTGTGTTACTCCTGGGGCTGAGGTAATACCTTATTTAGAAGGTGGGGCATAAAGGGACCAAGAATTGGTGGGGAGGTAACTGCAAACTGATTTTGCATGTGGTTAGGTCTGGTCAGTGTCAAAGGGCAGAAAGGGCACCAAGAGACCAGATTTGGAGTCTTGATAATGGAGCCAACAGGTTTTGTGCTATGGAAGGGGCCCATTTGGACAGCACTGGAAGATGGTGTTGCTAAGGAGATCAAGTAAGTTATGCTTCTACAGAACCTCACTTATTTTTGAGTGCCCCGTGATGGATACGTCTCAGAAAATGTACCCTTATTTTCTGAGAAAAGTTCAATAACAGGGATGCATGAAGAATGACATTACCTGAATGACACACAAATCATACTTTCAACATAAGGGCGATCTGGCGTTAGAAGTGCTGTATCATTGTGAATCAACCTAGAAATTAATGCCATCAATTTGGAAATAAGTATAATGCTGAGGACATATAGTCTTGTCATTCCCTGGGTCACCTGAAGAAAATGTACTTGACTGTCAAAATGTGCTGACTGACAACTCTTTTCCAGATTATACTGACATTGATTAACAACTGTCACAAACTATACCCAAAACAAATAAAATAACATTGACATCAGGATGTAGTGATGTGTAATAGTTGGACCATGAGACCATAAAAACATGGTTGGCTACACACAATTTGCTAAAGAGAGGATGCGATTTTAGTACGTAGTACATGTTACTCACTTCACCTGAAAACTGCATCTGCTTAATAATATAAGAGATCAACAAGTGGTGGAAACAAAACACCACATTGGGGATCTGAAATGTACCTGTTGGTACATCCATTCTTTTTAAAAGTTCTCAAATTGATCGGAGAGTAAATACTCAAAATTCATCAACTGAATAGAAGTGCAAATGAAAGTATTTCTGAAGTGCATTCCATCTGAGAACCAAGTAAACAGACATGTAAAATAGTGATAAAGCAATAATGATGTGTGAAGAGATAATGCTTCTCACAGATTTTCTGTTAAAAGCTTTTGAATGCTTTGCTGGTTGATGGAAGGGCCCATCATAATATTGCACACAACTTTGCATGTTTAAGTGAAAATGCAGTTTATGGTAGTTCTGGGGAAAAATATATCTCGAAGTGTTCTAAAAGGTGAAATTCAACATTGGCAGGGATACATAATTCAAGTTACTGTTCCTCTGGTTATAGAAAAGATTGGGGCAGAAGACTAAAAACATGTACGCCTGTGTAAATACAAAAACAGATCAACTTTCTCAATAGATATTGTAAATACCTCAATGGCTACATCACTCAACCCCTGCAATCATTTTTAATCAGCTTTTTCATCAACTTGCTATTTCTTTCTTCTCCTTGCGATTATTCAACGTCATCTTCAATGCAATTTTTTTTTAAATGTTTAATCTATTGCTTGGCATTGGGATGTCTTCCAAAGCAATGCTTTAGAAACTAACACAAAAGAACACAGATTTCTGATTGTACTAACTATAATTTCCTCTGAAAATTCCACAATCCTTTGAATTGGCTTGGCTGATTTCATGCAAGTTGCATTTAACAAAAGGCACAACTGAGCAGTAATAATATTTATTACAAGTGAGATAAAAATAAAATGCTGCTTCACAGAAACCCTAATTACTCGGCACATTGACATGCTCTTAAATAAAACATACCAACCTTTTAATATTTCTGTGGAATTCTAAATAACATAATGTATTCCAATGCTTTCAGAGATGAGAATTCTAAATGAACCTAAATTCTCTGAGTGAAATCCTTGTGAGAACCAGTCTGAGGGCTATGAGTTGCTGCAGACTTCAGTGGATGAAATTCATGGAGTGAATACCTCAAGGTGTCTGCCAAAAATTCTACTCTCTGGTCAACTCAGAGTCTCAGAGGGAGTCAAAGCACAGTTTTTTTCTGCAACAAGGAAAATTAAGATCTCAAAAATTTTGGCTTTTACACTGGGAGAAACTTGCCTATAATCATTCAGTTTGGATAATCTATGCCAGGGCTGATACTGGCAACAAATAGAGCCAGCAAGGAGCCCAGAATGGAGTCTGCAGCCATGCTAGGAAGCAATGTGCGCTGCAGCCTTAATGTTGCAGCAATGTTGAGCCAAAAAGAAGGTTGGTTCCATGTGCACCAAGCTCTTCTTCCATAACAGAGAATGACTAACTCTGCTACCTTTCACACTGAGGAGGAGGAGCTAGGAAAGATGGCACCTGCAGTTTTTGCAGACCCAGGCGACTTCTTCCAGTTCATCCATGAAACAGCTTATTCTTCTCTTACGTCTTTCTTTTCTTTTCAAGGTGGCTGGGATTCTGTCGGAGTCCATGATCTACAGTTCAAACTACAGTTCTTTGCAAGTAGTGGATCTCAGACCGACTGTGTGGCTTGGCACTTCGCAATTTCTAGGACCGGTCTGCAGGATGTGTGCCTTCGGGGAGTGGCCCCATAGGTGACCTGGTTCCTTCAAACTGAGTGTGGCTTCATCTTTACAGTAGAGGAGGCTGTGAGATGAAACCACACTCCGATTGGAGGAACAACACCTTATATTCCGTCTGGGTAGCCTCCAACCTGATGGCATGAACAATGACTTCTCTAACTTCCGCTAATGCCCCACCTCCCCCTCGTACCCCATCCGTTATTTATTTATACACACATTATTTCTCTCACTCTCCTTTTTCTCCCTCTGTCCCTCTGACTATACCCCTTGCTCATCCTCTGGATTCCCCCCCCCTTGTCTTTCTCCCCGGGCCTCCTGTCCCATGATCCTCTCATATCCCCTTTGCCAATCACCTGTCCAGCTCTTGGCTCCATCCCTCCCCCTCCTGTCTTCTCCTATCATTTTGGATCTCCCCCTCCCCCTCCCACTTTCAAATCTCTTACTAACTCTTCCTTCAGTTAGTCCTGATGAAGGGTCTCGGCCTGAAACGTCGACTGTACCTCTTCCTATAGATGCTGCCTGGCCTGCTGCGTTCACCAGCAACTTTGATGTGTTTTGCTTGAATTTCCAGCATCTACAAAATTCCTGTTGTTATCAATGATTACTATTTAAATCTGAGAGAAACACACTGGTTCTCTACAGCGTGAGTGTCCCGCTGCTGTGAACGCATATAGATATATTTTGGTTACTGAAGTAAACTTCAACTCATGTTCATTATTCTCAATGTAAGAACTGATAAACAAAAGCTTAGTAATTTGAAAAGCTTGTGTTCACTGAACAATCTAACAAGTTATTATTAAATTATAATTTTGGCCAACATCTTCTTTGGCCTTCAACTCTTTACAAGACTGGAATCACATTCTTCAGATGTTTAAAATTAGTAATTAAGCTTCATGTTTAATAAAAACAAAATATATTGCATTTTCATTTCAAGACACTTAGTTAATTATGATTTAGAGTAATAAATCTGTATATAACAGAAGCAGGCACTTTAGTTCACCAATTCTATGCCAACCTGTTTGTCCAACTTCATACTTCCCACTGTAGGACTTTATCTGCATTATATCTCTATCTAAATGCCTCTTAATGCAGTAATTGCATTCAATTCCATGACACTCTCTAGCATTGTGAATATCAACAACCATCTTGTGTAAAAAAATCCTACCCTTAAAATCTTCTATAAGTTTCTTACTTCTCACCTTAAATCTCTTCTTTTTGGTTCTGCAACCAGGAGAAAAAAAAATGATATTGACTATCTATCCCGCCGTTGCCTCTCATAATCTCATAAAGTTCCATTATCGTCCTTGCCTTAAATTACTTTTTAATTCAGTGTCGATGGTTGACCATCCTTTTTGTTTTCTACCCCTCTCTAGAATGTGACCAATGCAATCAAAATAACACTAAAGCAAAATCTCCTCAAACTTCATGGGAAGTGCTTTTTTCAAAGAAATCAAACTTGATTCATGCTTTTTTTATTAAGCTTGTGACTAACTATAAAATCCAAGCAAACATTTTCAAGCAGGTTAATTAGAGGGTGAATTAATTAATGTTTCCTTATGCAATTCTCTGGGACTTTGTGCAATAGGAGGAATACTGCCATTTGAAAATTCTAATCAGGAAAATAAAAAAAAACAAAATAACCCAGATGGAGAAGAAAAGCAATCCTTTGCATTACCATACACTCATAAATACTTCTGGCTTCTCTGCAAACAGCATGCTCTTAATTGAAATAACTTATTCTCCCCTGTTGGCTGCAGTATAAATGAAAAACAATCGACATGGATGTATTTAGCATTGAAGTAGTTGATTCCCTAAGATAATACAGAGCTAGACAACACAGCTGTGACCTACTTCAGCAAACATTATACTCTATTATGCAGAGAAACCAGATTCCACCTTCTCCAGACTGGGGGAAGTGCAGATTGTAAGAATCTAACAGAGATGAGAACTTAACTCTTCATAATTCTTAATAATTCCTTGCTTCTTCACTGCTGCTTAATAGCTTTATTGGAAACACATCACATGCTCCTAAACATTGGATTTGCAAAAATTTAAGAATTTAAGTAAAATACATCCCCTGCAATGAATAATCATTTATGTTCATGGATATGCACAAATCAAATTGGTCGAAGATCAAAATTAAGTATCTAACGTGTTTAATTACTTTGTTTATCAGGATATAAGCATTGTTATCCAAGCCAGCATTTATTGTCCTTCCCTAACTGCCCTTGAGAAGTTGGCAGTAAGCCATTCACCTGACCTTCTGCAGTCCTTGAGGGCTGGAACTCTCCAAATGCCCTTGGAAAGGGATTTGTAGGTTTAGACACAGTGAAAATGAAGTAATAAATTACCATGTTGGGCTAGAGTATGAGGTGAACCAGCAGTGTTGGTGTGCCAGATTGTCAGCTGCCCCTGGTGGTAGTGGTTGCAAATGTAGGAGGTGCTATCAGAGTAAGTGAGCTGAGCAACTACAGTACATTTTGAAGAAGACATGCACTGCAACCATGGTGTAGATGGTGGAAAGGCTCTGTAGATAATCACTTGCCAAAGGATACTAAGACTCTCACATTAGTATTGATACATGATTGTGTTTTATGTGAAGATGTTACTACACAAGCTAATCTTCAGGTTTTGTTCCATGACTGGAAGACATATTTTCTTTAATTGGGAGAAAGCAAAGCTCCAGACCTGAAGGTACAATGGAAGGTGAAGCAATGGTCATCCCTGTAATTAGAGCAGATTTCCCTTGCCAATGTCTCTTCTCACTATTACCATCTCCTTCTCACCAATTTGTAAGGCAACACTCAAAGATTGCAATTGCTTAATCAATATATCCCTCATTAAATGGGCTGCAATTTCAAGAATAAATAGAGGGCTTCAAATGAAGAGGAAGCTATTGTAATTCAAGATATGACTGAAACAATCCATGATTTTCTTGTTGTAAGGCTCAACTACTTTAGACATTCTCTCAGTTTACATGTCATTTCTGATCAAACAGCTACTTTTGAAACTCAGTATCCTTGGTACAACACAGAAGGAAGGTTCAGAACAATTAGTCCTCTTCCAGTCTGGATCTTTCTCACTTCATCCATAGTATACCTTCCTCCTATCAGATGCTGTTCATCAGTTCACTGATAAGAGAGACCTGAAGTTAGAAGTCACTGGAAGTTCAATTAACAGTTCTAAAACAGTGAGGAGTTCTAAAGATGAATCATTAAACTGTGTTACCTTACATTCTGCAAATCAAGACAGAGAGTAACAATCACAGAAAAGTTCTCTGTTACAACTTGTGTTGAGTTTTGCTTCATAAATAATATAAACATTGCAACTGGCCCCTTTTCAATAACTTCCCTCACATATGACACTAATAACTTGCGAAAAGACTTATCACGTGTCTTTTACTTCTTTTTGTGGCCTTTTGGTGAACAGAGAGTTGAAGATTAAGCTTCCAGTCCACCTCAATCTGCGGTTTGATCAATGCAGGTGCCAATTAAACAAGCCATCGTTTCCCCTGGAGGTGGGTCTCCTGAATTTTAAACTGTGCAGAGCACAGGAAGATATTCCATTCTAAGTTTCAATCTGGGAAGTCAGAACCCTTCCGCAGAAATACATCCACTGATATATTCTCAGCATGTGGTTGTCTGAATATCTACTTCTCCTTAACTACAACTATCACAGAATGATTCTTCCATGTAAAGAGGCCATTCAACCTATCAGATATGTTACTGTTTGTTTGTAAGAACAATCCAGTGTGTGACAATATCATGCTGTCCTTCCTTCACCACGTATATTCTTCCCTTTAAAAAACTGATACAGATCCCCTTCAAACATGTATCCACCAATAGTCCTGAGATTGTATTCCAGACCCTAAGCACTCCCTGTGTAAAAAAGAATCCTTCATGTTAATTTTTATTAATTTATCCAATATCATCTGGCTTTGTGCTCTTCTACAAATAGGAACACATTCTCGCTATCTGTTTGACAGTCTATACAAGATCAAATCTATCAGATCCCCTTGTATCTTCCTTCCTCTATTCAAAGGAGAACTGCTCCTACTTTTCTAGTCTATCCACACAATTTAAGACTCTCACCTCTAGAATCCTTTTGTGGAATCTTTTCTGCACAGTCTCCATGACCTTTATATCTTTCTTAAAGTATGGCACCTGAATTAGATACAATACTCTAGTTGTTGTGAAACCAGTGCTTACAAAAGCTCTTTATGTTCTTATTCTTGCACTCCATTCCTCTAAGTATAAAGCCCAAAATCCTGCATGGATTACTTAATTACCTTTTTATTCTGTCATGCCTGTCATGGTCCGGTCCGTGAAGTCTACATTCCGGTTCATGGTACGAAACATCGTTCCTTATTCCAGGTTTTCCAGTTTTCCCTTGTCCTGTTGTGTGCCTTAATTGAGGCACATAATTCCCATTTTTGGCTGGCTACATAAACAGCTCCTGGGTTCAGCTTCAGTTGATGTACTGTTCCCTCCCCTTCATTCTGAAGCCTCACCTGCTACTTCACCTACGTCCTCGCCTGTAATGCCGTCAGGTTCAACTGCCAGGGCAAGATCAGGGCCTTTCTCTGTCTAGGTATGGAACTGTCTTTCGTTGTTTGGAACTATCCCTTTGTGTCCTCGCCTTTGCTAGGTAGGTCCGGCCGTTTGTTGCTACCTTGTGTTGGGAACCGTCTCTGTGTCCACACCTTCGCTAGGTAGGTCCAGCCATTTGCCGCTACCTAGTGTTGGGAACCGTCTCTGTGTCCACGCTTTCGCTAGGTAGGTCTGGCTGTTTGCCGCTACCTTGTGTTGAGAACCATCTCATCATGTTCAGCATTCTGTGTATGAGTCCCGCTATACGTCCTGTTCCCAAGGAGGGGTCCTGAGTCCGTGTTCCATGTTCCTGTCTCCCAAGATTACCAAGACTCTGTGTTCTGTGTTCCTGTTTCCCAAGATTACCCAGGCTCTGGTTCCGGAGTTCTGTGCCACTAGTCCAGGCTCCTTGTCCCTAGTTCCTTGTCCGGGTTCTGTGTTTCTTGTCCATGTCCTAGCCCAGGCCCTGCATCTTAGTCTCATCCAGGGCCTGAGTCAATGTCCAGCGTCCTTTCTTCCCCACTTCTCTTGCTTTCTTATCACACCTAGTCCTGTTCCTAGTTCTTCAGTGTCTGTGTCTTGCACTTGGGTCTGCTCCCAGCACCCCCCCCCCCCCCGATGACAATGCCATCTTCGAATGAACAACTCCATGTTCTCCAAATGAAGGGTCTTGACCCAAAATGTCAACTGTCCATTTTTCTCCATGGATGCTATCTGATCTGTTGAGCTTCTTCAGCCCTTTTCAAATATATTTAGAGATACAGCACAGTACAGGCCCTTCCAGCCCAATGACCCAACACCACCCAATTACACCCATGTGACCAATTAAGCCATTACCCCATATGTCTTTGGAATGTGTGAGGAAACTAAAGAACCCAGAAGAAACCCATGCAGTCATGGAGAGAATGTACAAACTAATTCCAGACAACAGAGGAATTGAACGAGGGTTGCTGGCACTGCAATAGCATTATGCAAACTGCTATACTATCATACTGCCCCTGGTGTGTTGTGGTATATACAGTACTGTGCAAAAGTCTTAGGTGCATATACAGTATATAGCTAGGGTGCCCAAGACTTTTGCACAGTTCTGTAGTAATTTTAGGTATTACACTGTACTGCTGCCGCCAAAAAAAAAAACAACACATTTCATGACATCTGTGAGTGGTGATAATCCTGATTCTGATATGGGTCTCTATTGTGGACTGAGAGGGGGAAGGGGACCGAGAATAAGGAAACATGGTTGGGAAAAGGGGAAGGGAGAAGGGAGGGAGCAGGAAGCACAGAGAGACATTCTGTAATCAATAAACCAATTGTTTGGAATCAAATGACCTTGCCTGGTATCTCAGGGCTGGGTGTGTCTGCACCCTCACCAACCACCCCTCCCCAACCCCCTGGCACTCCTTCTCTGCCACCTGTCCTACACCCCTCCCACGGTGCTCCACCCTTGCCATTCACAACATCCTTTGCTCCTGCCAGATTTACAAGCATGCTCCTTGCTCCATAAATGCAGTACTACGGAAAAGTCTTAGGCACCCTAGCTATATATGTATTTGTCTAAGACCTTTGCACAGTACTGCATTGCCCTCAAGCCTCTCTGTTCTTATACTTTTTAGAATTTCACCATTTAGCTCATATTTGTACTTTTCACTCTTTTTATCAAAAAATAACACATTATTTTTCTCAATATTAAATTATACCTGCTAATTAATGGCTTATTCCATCGATCCCTATATCTTTAGAATCAGAATCAGATTAATTATCACTGACTTGAAATAATGTGAAATTTGCTGTTTTACAGCAGAGGTAAATCAGAGCAAGCGGCCGAGAGTGAAGGAGTAAGGAATCTTGGAGAGAAGTTTTTTTTTCTCCACTGCTTGGGGTAAAGAGGCTAGACTGCGCAGGCGCGTGACGTAGAGCGCCAAAGGTTTAAAAGAAAAAAGACCACCATATACAGCTGGCAGCGCTGAGAATGGGCAGTGGAGTGAGAGGGAGCAGAGTGGGACGGCTTTGGCTCAACAGGCTTTGGCGTAAACAGGCAGAGGCGAGGGTAGGTTCTGAATTTCAGTCCTGGGTATGACCTTGAACTGCAACTGGTGATGAGGCTCTGATTGGGGACTTTCAGAGCTTTGGGGAAAGTGGAGTTACCCCTTAGTCATTCATTGCTCCCAGGGCCGCTCTGACTCAGAACGGTAGTACCTGCTCAGGGTTCCTGCTCAGGATACGAGCGAAGGCCAACGGCAGATCCAGCAGGTTCAGTAACTGAACTTATGACGGAGAAGGCGGATGAGCTAGGACCTCAAGAGTCAACGGTTATAGTATAGCCAGATGAACATTTGGGAAGAGAAATGGCGATTTCTTTAGTTCGCCCAACGGTAGGCAATAGCAAACCACCGTTGCAATTTACTAAGAAAGCCATGGTCAAACTCACAAAATGTATCACACAACTGCGTCAAGAGGATCTTCAAGACAACTCTGAAGATGTTTCGCTCTGTAGGGTTGATTCTGGCCAGCAGGGGATCCCTGACCGTCATCAAGCTACTGCTCATAAAATTAAAGTAATACAAAAGAAAATTATTGCCACTTGGAACGTAAGAACCCTATATCAAGCAGGAAGATTGGACAATGTGATAAATGAAATGGAAAGACTAAAGATTAACATCATGGGAATTAGCGAAGTTCGTTGGATAGGTGCTGGAACGTCAGATTAGAAATAAAACACTAGTTTATTCTTGTTGAACATCCCATACTAATGGAGTAGGAATTCTTATGGATGAAAACATGGCAAAAAGCGTTTTAGGACATTGGGCAATATCAGAAAGAATGCCCCTTGTTAGATTCAGGGGAGAACCATTTGATTTAGCAATTATAGAGGTATATGCACCAACAACAGATGGAACAAATGAGATATAGATAAATTCTATGAAGAGCTTGAACAAGCAAAGAATGGATGCAAATCTCAAGATATTGTTATTGCCATGGGAGATCTAAATGCTAAAGTAGGACAAGGTGCTGATGGAAATACCATAGGAAAATTTGGACTGGGGAAAGAACTGAAAGAGGTGAGAAATGGGTAGAATGGTGCAAGATGAATAATCAGGTCATTATGTATACCTACTTAAAAAACCATCCAAGATGCTTGTGGACCTGGAAAAGTCCAGGTGATAACACTAGAAATCCAATTGACTTTATTACTATAAACCAAAGATTTAGAAACTCAGTGACTCAATGCAAAACATATCCAGCTGCAGACTGTAATAGAGACCATAACCCAGTAGTATGCCATGTAAAAGTAAAACTTAAAAAACTAAAGAAGCAAATACTTGAACAATCCCTTGACGACTTGCAATTAATTAAAGAAGAAACTTTAAGACAAAAATTTACAATTGAAGTAAGGAATAGATTTCAAAGTCCAGAAATAGAATCTGTTGAAGATGATAGCAATCATGTAGAAATGAAATTTAACTCTCTAAAGGATACCTTGGTAGAATCAGCAAAGTCAGTGATTCCTAAAAAAGAAAAAAACACAAAGAATAAATGGATGACAGATGAAATCAAAAATCTAATGGAAGAAAGGAGATGGAAGAAAGCAAATCCTATAGAATATAAGTCCTTAGATAAAAAAGTTAAAAGCTTATGTCAAAAAGCCAAAGAAGAATGGTTAAACCAGGAATGTGAGCAAATAGAAAGAACCCCTATTACTGATCCAAAAAGGTTACATCAACAAATCAAGAATATCACTGGCAAGAAGCTCATCTGTTCTTCAGGTGGATGTTTGAAAGCAAAGGATGGTACCATTGTTATGAAAAAAGATGAGATTATGAACGGATGGATTGAGTATATTCAGGAACTGTTTGAAGACTATCAAGGCAAAAAACCAGAAATTAAGAAAAACATTGAAGGTCCAAGTATTGTAAAATGTGAAGTTCGTAATGCAATAAATAAGATGAAGGAAGGAAAGGCAGCAGGTCCTGATGAATTAGTAATAGAACAAATTATCGCCCTTGAAGATTATGGAATTGAAAAACTTACTGATTTAATCAATGATATTTATGAGACTGGAATGATATCAGAAGAGATGAAAAAAAAAATCAGTATTTATCACTCGTCCTAAGAAAGCTGGAGCAATAGAATGTGAATTACATAGGACCATAAGTTTAATGAGTCATATCACCAAGATACTTCTAAGAATTTTGATGACAAGAGCTAAAAGTAAGATAAAAGCTGGAATAGGCAAAGAACAATGTGGTTTTGTGAAAGACAAAGGTACAAGAAATGCAATACTGATGTTACGGATGCTATCAGAACGAGCTATTCAAGTGCAAAAAGATTTGTTTGTTTTATCGACTACACAAAAGCATTTGATAAAGTGAAGCACAATAAGTTATTTGAAATATCACAGAAAACTCTAGATCTAGATTCGAAAGACCTCCATCTAATCAGAAATCTGTACTGGGAACAAACTGCCACTGTAAGAATAGATGGAGAAGTGAGTCAGTTTACGAAAATCAAGAGAGGCATTAGATAAGGGTGTGTTTTCTCCCCTGAGTTATTTAATGTGTACAGTGAAACAATATTACAAAAAATAAGAGACATCTTGGGAATCAAAGTTGGCGGTGAAAACATCAATAATTTCAGTTATGCAGATAACACTGTTAATTGCAAGTACGGAGGAAGAATTACAAGACTTAATTGATATAATTGTTGAAGAAAGTGCAAAAATGGGTCTATCTATCAATTGCAAAAAGACAGAATATATGGTGATATCCAAAAAGAAGGAGAATCATATCTGCAGGCTGAGAATAAACAGGGAAGGCATAAAACAAGTACAGAACTTTTGCTACTTAGGAAGCTGGGTGACATCAGATGGCAGGTGCGACTTGGACATTAAAAGAAGAATAGGGATGGCAAAAGACACCTTTACGAGAATGAAGAGTATACTGACCAATACTAAACTAGGCATGACAACCCGCTTCAGAGTACTGAAACGTTACGTTTATCCAGTTATGTTATATGGCTCAGAATGTTGGACAATATCTAGTAACATGAGGGAACGAATTGAAGCAGCAGAGATGTGGTTTTTGAGGACGATGCAAAGAATATCATGGACGAAACGAATATCTAACGAGTATGTCATGCACAGAGCAAACACAAAAAGAGAAATAATGTATGAGATCATGAAAAGGAAAAGTAACTTCATTGGACATGTGATTAGGAAAGAGGTGTTAGAATACACGGTAATTATGGGAAAGATTGAAGGGAAGAAAGCAAGAGGAAGACAAAGACAAATGATGATGGAGAAAGCAGCCAGAGAATTGGAAATGAATATCAATGAATTGATCCACTTGACCTGAAACGGAAATGTGTGGGCCATGGCAGTCAAAGCTCAAACTGGGCATGGCACCTGATGATGATGATGACAGCAGAGGTAGAGTGCAAAGAGCAAACAAAAATGACAATAAATTACAAAATAACTAATATATAATGCAATGAAAAGGAATAATGTGGAAATGTTCATGAGTTTATGGACTGTTAAGAAATCTATTGGAGGAAGTGAAGACGCTGTTCCTAAAACATTGTAAAAATAGCTGAGTTTGGAAGGGCAGATGCAAAACATGGATATTGGAGACATGCTTTTATTTGTTTGGGAGGTGTGAGGTGGCTGGGAGGAGATTTCTTGCGGAGGATGATGGCTACAAACCATCGCTGATCAATGTCCTGAAGGAAACCAACACAATTGGAATTAACTCAACACACCATCGGACAACAGAGTACAAGACATTGCGAGTTTCATTTAAGTCTTTTACTTTTCTCCTCCTAGTTCATGATGTTTTCAAGTTGTGTGCTTTCTGCATATTGGGCCCTGAATTCCTAAATCTTGACAACAAAATTAATAGTCCTAGTGTCAATCCCAGGGAAATCCACAGTACTCTTCCCTCCAGTCGGGAAGGATAATCTTACCCTCCTAGTCTTTACTGTGACTTGGCTGATCTTTATCATCATTCCATCCATTTCAATTGCAATGACCAACCAATTATGTGGTTCCTTATGAAATGCCCTTTGGATGCCTTTACCATACACGACAAATCAACCATCTCGGTCCTTCATTGAAAAACTTTGTCAAACTAGTTCAACTTGTCAAACAAATCCAAGCTGGCTTTCTATAATCAATCCCTCTGAATTCTATCCATGTTTATTGTTTTCTAGAGTTTTCCTGACTATGAAGGTGAAAAACTGATTTGGCAGCAATTACAGAGTTCATCCAAAAACACACTTAAATGAAAATTACACCAAGATCCCCTGCTAAAGCTGAAATCTCAAATTGCTTTGTCTGGATGGCTGTTTTACCCAAAACCATTCATTCAATGTCTTTTCTATTTATGTTTCTACTTTTCAATAAGACTCACTGTCAACCATGCACTCTCTCTGCTTGGGGATACCATGATTCTTCTTAGGCTATCAAATGTGTTTTGCACATCTCTGTATAAGTATCAAAATCCTTTTAGGATGTCAGCAGAGCATCGAAAGGATGCCTTCTGAGAAGCTATTACCAATAACTATCTTGGATCAAGGTAGGCAATTGGACTGGTTGGATGATTAGACTGTATCTCAAAGGAATTTGTCAGAAACAAAAAGGAGAAGAATTCCATTCTAAGCAAGAGAAGAGACTACAGCCATAGTGAAATCAGTCCTGACTCCAATGAGATGTCATTAACAGATTTGATCAAGTCATTTACTTAATAAAGGGGCATGCACAGAGCAGTTCTTAAGGCATCAATGTATGCACTGTCGTTCTGTTTAAATACTACGAGAGCAATGTTAATTAAAAACCCAATTTGATTTTTAAACAAGTGTATGAGTATAGTAAATAAATGGAAGCACCAGTGAGAATATTACCAAGAAGTGTGACAGCTTCAAGTAATTATTTCATTAGTGGCAAAAATGTTGTATAATATTTAAATTGAAATGAATCTTTTTGAGATAATTGTTGCTTCTATTTTCTGAAGATATGGTGAACTAATTCTACTCCTGTTCATTTCTTTTAGGGTACTGATCAGCGGTCCTTCATAGCCACCTGTATCTACACTGAATTTCCACCCATGCCCCTCCCCATCCAAACTGTCTCCATTGGCTAAGTTTTGCATCTGCCCTTCCAAATTCAACAATATTTCTATCACAGATTTCTTCTGTCCAATACAATAGCATGAAACATTGTAAACTAGAGAAAAAATATTACTGCAGCTGCAAACTTAGATATAGTAGTGGAATAGTCATATTCTCCGCACCATCTGCCACAAGTGGGACTTCCTGGTGGCCAAATATTTTAATTCTGATTCCTATTCCTGTTCTAATGTAAACACGAGGAAATCTGCAGATGCTGGAATTTCAAGCAAAACACATAAAAGTTGCTGGTGAATGCAGCAGGCCAGACAGCATCTCTAGGAAGAGGTACAGTCGACATTTTGGGCCGAGACCCCTCGTCAGGACCCTTCATTAGTCCTGACGAAGGGTCTTGGCCCGAAACGTCAACTGTACCTCTTCCTAGAGATGCTGCCTGGCCTGCTGCGTTCACCCGCAACTTTTATGTGTGTTTCCTGTTCTAATATGTTGGTCCATGGCCGCCTCTTGTGCCAAGATGAGACTACCCTCAAGGTGAAGGATCAACAGCTTATGTTCCGTCTGGGTAGCCTCCATCCCGAGTGCATGAGTATCGATTTCTCCTTCTAGTAAACAAATTCCATACTCCCCTCTCCTCTATTCCCTACCCTGACCTTCTACCTCTTTTTTTTAATCTCTTCTCACCTGCTTATCACACCTCTCTGGGTACCCTCCTCCTTCCCATTCTTCTGTGGTCGACTTTCTTCTCCTATCAGATTACTTCTTCTCCAGCTGTTGTGCTTTCCCGCCCACCTGGCTTCTCCTATCACCTTCCAGCTAGCCTCCTTCATCTCCTTCCACCTTTTTGTTCTGGCATCTTTCCCCTTCCTTCTCAGTCCTGAAGAATGACCTTGGCCCAAAACATCGATTATCTATTCATTTTCATTGATGCTGCCTGACCTGCAGAGTTCCTCCAGTATTTTGTACATGTTGCTTTGGATTTCCAGCACCTGCAGAATTTGTCATGTTTATGATATCATTAATCCAGAAGACTGACCGAATAATTTTGGGACACAAGTTCAAATTCCATTGTGAAACTCCTATTGATTACAGTTATCATGCAGCTGATGTTGAACATCACTTAGAAGAAGAATTAGGATAAGTATATGAACAGAATTTATCATGGGTGGTGATATCACCACCCATCACTGAGTCAAATCATCATGAGCTGAATTGGCAGCATGGCTGCTGGACTGCATCAAGGGCCAATGGATAGAGAATGAATATAAGGGTGAAACTTATTGATTATAACCTCACCAAATCACCAAATCAACTAAAACTGTCAGATCTGTATAATAGCATGGGAGGAGTAATCAACAGAGAGACCCAATGGAAATGGTCCTGTTGTCATGCAAAGGACATCTGCTATCTTGGTGTATGGATTATGAGGTAATTTCAGAGCAGATGTAGAACATAAGAGTGATATGACTATTGTACTCCTGTACTAAGTATGCAGCTTTGCTGTATTTTTGTTTCCATGTTACCATGTTATGTGTTCATTTGTAAGACTTCAAGGTTTCTGTCCTCAAACTAGAGACTAAATTCCTAACGGAGGTGAGGAAGCATCTCTTACATCTCTGTAAATGATACTGGACAGAAGAAAATGGTTCAGATTGAAGGGCAGATGCAGCAAATGGCCATGGACCAACAGCAGCAGCATGGTTTCATCAAATATCATATTTCTGTTGTTAAAATTTTAAAAAAAGTTTCACATCATGACATTAGGAGGGCCAGGAAGGATAGAGATATAATTACCAATCCCTGAAAACTGGGATTGATTACATAGTCATGTTTTGCATTAGGTAATTATTCTTCTTTCACTACATTTTATTGGAGAAATAATAGCATTGTTTCCTATTCGATTTGGTCATGATCTTAGATATTGCCAGACTCACCTCATTGACTTCCACAGTCATGCAAATATTCAGTACAAAGTTAAAAAAGAATACTGATTTCTGCAGGCATGTTGTTTAAGTCCAAAGACCTTGAAATTGCCAGGCACCGTATACCCACTTAAGTGAGACGGGAAATTTCAACTGAGCAACTCTTGCAAATTTGGCTTTTCTAACACATGGTTCAATTTTTACTTCATCTTTTGATGATGCTTGTAAGTTAGCCTCACTGATTCACCACTCCTTGGGTCTGAGAAGTCTCTGCACCAAACATTTCAGCATTCTGTAGGGTGTAAAGGGGAGAGTGCATCTTCTCTTCCATAAACAGTTGTCAACGTGTACTTAACTTTTGTATCAAGGCTATGGTTTTTATTTTTGAGTTTCCAGGATGTTCAAAGTTCAGGAGAAAGAGCATGTGGTCAACATTAGAACTTTAAACTGTCAAAAGTGGCATCCTTGTGATGTGTAAATGATGTAAAATATAAATGAACCATCCCATCTTGAATCACCCACTGCAACACCTCAGATACCCTCAAAACTGGATCACAGGATTTGATTCTCAACATATTTCAAACCTTATTTAATTATTTAATTAAAAACTGCATGACAGCTGGGCGCTTTTGACTGCATCTGTATCGGATCTGAGAAGAATTGGAGAAACTGAACATACTTTTCTATAGAATGCATCCCATATATTACTTTATACCCCTTGCAATTTACTCCACTGGATACTGGGAAACTACGCGATGCAAATCCACTCACATCTCAGAGGTAATACCATTCCCAAAATATCTGAAAATTAGAATCTTTTTGCTGCAACTTACTATTTGTAGGAGTTCCAATCTACAGTGCGACACAGAAAAAGGGCACAATGTTATCTTACCTGCCACAGCACCCCAGCAGTTGAAACAACTCTTCCCTATTTGAAAGGTACAGCAGAAATAAGCCAGGTAACCATAGCCTATGAACCTTAGCTCAATGGTCGAGAAATTAATGGAGAAAATTCTGACGGATAAGATTTATGTACATTTGGAAAGGTATGAACTGGTTTGGCTTTGTGCATAAGTAGTTCTGGCTCTTTAATTTAATTCAATTTCTTGAGGAGATGACAAAGGACATTCTTATAAACAGGATGGTTGACATAGTCAAGATGAAATTTAGCAAGGTTGGTCCATAAGGTAAAAAGGACCTGCACCCAAGGTTGTTAATTGGATCCAAAATTAGTTTGGTGATAGAAAGCAGAAAGTAGTGGTGGAATGAAGTTTTCCTGATTGTAATTCTGTCACAAGCGGTGTCATGCAGGGATTGGTGCTGGAACCTTTAATGTTTGTGGTGTATGTTAATAACCTGGATGTGACTGTAGAAGGTACCATTGGTAAGGGTCCTGATGATATGGAAGTTGGTGTTGCAGTGGATAGAGAGGAAGTTGTCTACGGTGATAGCATGTTACAGAGCAGAAAGTTGGATGGTCAAATGGAGTAGGATAGCAAATGGTAGGGCACAAAGGAACATTAATTAACAGAGTTACCTTGGAGTCCAGGACTGTAGTTGCTGAAAGTGGCAATGCAGTTTGATAGGGTGGTAAAGAAAGTATATGGCATGCCTGCTTTAATAATTTAGGGTACAGAATACAAAACTTCAGATATTATTTTATTTTATTTTATTTAGAAACACAGCGCAGAACAGGCCCTTCTGGCCCTTTCAGCCACACCGCCAGCAACCCCAGTTTAACTCTAACCTAATCACAAGACAACTTACTACGACAAAATAACCTACTAACCAGTACATCTTTGGACTGTGGGAGGACACCGGAGCACCTGGAGGAAACACACACATTCCACGGGGAGGACGTATGTACTCCTTACAGTTGATGAAGGGATTGAGCTCTGAACTCCAATGCCCCAAGCTGTAATAGTGTTGTGTTAACCGCTATGCTACCGTGATTAAGTTGCAAATTTGCAAATGCTCTTTCGGCTCTGCTTGGAGTGTCATGTGCAGTTCTGGTCACCACACTATAGGAAGGATGTTGTTGTGCTGGAGAGGATGTAGAGGAGATTAACTATTTTGTAGTCTAGATCAGTTATCTCTTTAGTTATGGGGAGAGATTGGATAGGTTGGACTTGTTTTCTGTGGAGAGAAAGAGACTGGATGATGAGCTGACAGAGTGTATATGGTTATAAGAGACATAGATAGGGTAGGTAATCATACCGTCTGAAGGGGCATCAAAAACAAGAGGGCATAGATTTAAAGCAAGAAGAATGAATATTAAAGGGGTTCTAATGGGTAAGTTTTTTTTTACACAGAGAATGGTTGATATCTGGAATGCACTGCAAAATGAGGCAGTGGAATTAGACATAATCACTGATAAAGACACATTCAGGTAGATGCTTAAATAGGCAAAGCAGAGAAGGATTTGGTCCTAATATAGACAAGTGGGATTAGTAGATGGCCTTTGTTCTGTACAAGTCTATGACTCTGACAACTTTGAGAAGTAAGTTGAATGTGTGCTTCAAACAGGACAAAAATCAGAGTATTGACCATTAACAGGAGAGTGGAACTAATTGGGGATGGCACTTTCAAAAAATCTGACACAGGCAAGATGGTTGGATGGCCTCTTGCTGTGTTTCAAAGTTCAGTGATTCTCTGATGATTCACAATGCACTCAAATGCTACCTGTTATTTCCTCATTGCAAAGAGTTCAAGTAACAATCCTCACAGATTTGCCCTTGGCAGTTGAGATCATCAGCTGTAAATCCATTGCCTGACACCGACTTGAATCTCAATGGTTTTCCACAGGGGTGCCATGGGATAATAACAGGAATTTGATTTTACTGTAGTTACAAATGAGTGGCCTCCATTCCATTTTACAACGCAATACAGATAATAATGAGATACAGGGAAAGCAATTATGCGTTTCAGGGCTTCTGAAGGAGCCATAAAATACTGAAGTGTCACTTAAGCACACAAAGGAGGCGATTTGAAACAAGTGATTGTCTCGGGATCACCTCCTTCTATCTTCCTATTATTTCAAAATGCTCTGCAGAAGAGATTCAGTTGGCTGGCAATTCATTTAATAGTTTATTCTTTAAGATTTTTGCATTGTAATATTTAGAATGAAATTCATGCAACTTGTATGGGGGTGGGGTAGATTAGATAAGATGAACGTACCTCAGATAAGTGCAAGTTTCATTGGATTGATTATACTTGGTTGAATGCTATTGAACTGTTTAATGGAAGTATTATCCAGGGCTGGTTTTAGAAAGATATTGCAGCCTTATAACATGTCTCACAAGCCTTTTAATACAGAAAAATAGGTAATGATCTATTTGGGTCTGATCACATTATCACATAATTGGTCACGTCAAACTATAATAATTATTTTAATGTAACACTTAAAATCAATTAAAAGAGAACTCTTAGCATTGCAGAAGTTTGCCTTGCAGAAAATGTAATGCCTATGCCAGAGAAAACTGAATATACGACTTCAGCCTGTTTAAATATCCTATTGTTTCAATATTACATGCTGCAAGTATTATTAACAGGAGATTCAATTGCAGAACACAGTTTTTATTTGCTGTATTTTGCAATTGTAAGTCAATGTTTTTCCTTCCTTAGAAATAAGTAACAACCAGTTCTGGGTTGCTTTGTGTTCAAGTGAACATCTCTTAGTATGTTACTCCTGCAAGCCCAATGTGATTTCTGAGACATCATTCACATGTGACACTACCTCTGGAGTGCTAATAGAGAACTTGGATTGCACTGTTCATGGGCACCCATCGTAGATCACTCTAGGGACGATATGGTTTTAAAACCTGAACTAAGATCCAATCAGAGTAAGTGAAATATTTACCAGCATTCTTGGGGTTCCACAAGCCCCATCTTAAAAATAGACTCCAAACATATTTTCCCAAACCTTCTTTGCTGTTTTAAGGCCCCCAACTAGCAATTTAATGACCTCAGTTGCAACAGATCATCCCACTATTCATGCACATGCACAGGTGACCTCCAGAAGCACAACCCCCAATGAGCCAATAATAATCTCCACAACTTCAATGTCACTAGATATTAATCACCCAGTCTCAAAACCACAACTATCTCCTGGCCTCTTTCCCAAGTAGCGGAAGGTAGTGCAATATCTGCCCTTTTACCTCATACCTTCCCACCATCCAAGCACCCAAACAGGGCGTCCACACAAAGCTACAATTTACAGCACCTTTGAATGTGGTGTACTGTTTTCTTTGCTCTCAGTGTGGTCACCTCCATGTTGGAGACACCAAAAACAGATTGGGTGACTCCTCTATTCAGTACATAGTGGAAATTCTGAGCTACCTGTTACTTGCCACTTAAATTCTCTAGCCAGTTCTTGCTCAGTTTAATTGTGTGTGTGGCTCCTTTTACTGTTATAACAAGGCTCAACGAACACAAGAAAATTGGAGTAGCAGTAGAACCCCAAGCCCCTCAAGCATGCCCACTATTCAATTTGATCGTAGCTGATCTATCCCTGGCTTCAATGCCTCCTCTGTGCCAGGTCACTAGAAATCTCAGATCTCCAATCTTTCAAAAATATATTTACTTGACGAACAGCTCCTCATTTTCCATCCAGACAGGTTGTAAAATTTTGGGCCCAATATCAAATTCTACAACCTTAGGTAACTCGCTTTCTGTGTTAGTATCAGATCTGACCACTTTGCAGTAAGTCATCCATCTGTGAAATTGACTCATCTTATTTCTCTCAGTATAAGCACAACCTGATGGGTGTGTCCAACTGTCCTGCGTTTTGCAACATTTGATACTGCTCTATCTTTATTTTCACCCCCTAACAGTTGCTATTAACCCATTAACCTTTACTTAGCCCCATGGAAACCTGGTCAATCTTGGCCTCACCACTTCATAGATATTCCCCTCATCCTATCCAACCTCTCCTTCCCACACACCATCACATCTTCCCCACAACATAAACCAAACTTTTCTGTCTTTTCCAGTACTGATGAAGAGTCTTGGACCTCAAAAATTAACTCTGCCTCTCTCCACAAATGCTGTTTGAATGTTGAGATGTTGAGTGTTCCAACATTTTCAATGAACAGCCCGCCTTTTTGGCTTAGATATTGTACTTTTTCCCCCCCGTCTTTCAAGCACTCAGGTGCAGTCTAATCTGCTGAGTATTTCTTGTATTGAATGTACAGACATACACACACATACACACCCCTCCCCTCCCATTGGCACCTTTGAGATATAACATAATAAGTCCAGTAGAATTTCTTGGCCATAAACACAAAAGATTATGCAGATACGGGAAATCTTGAGCAACACACACAAAATGCTGGAGGAACTCAGCAAGTCCAGCAGCATCTACGGAGAGGAATAGATAGTTGGTATCTTTGAGTACCCGTCTACACATGCTGCCTGACTTGTTGAGTTCCTCCAGCATTTTATGAGTTTCTCGGCCTACACATTTTAAGCTCTAAATTCTTCAGCTTTGCCTTCGTGGAGAAGCTGCATTTCTTTTTTTTTTGTCAAGTTCTATTCTATATACTTCCATTGTATTTGTAGAAAGGACTGTTTAATGCACTTGTGCTGATCCAAGTCAAAGATCTGTTACAATGCTAATAGGCAAAGGTACTGTAATCCTGAGTGTGTTTGGTTCTGTAGCTCCCTCTCTCCCCCACCCTCACCAGTTTATATGAACTAAAGGTGTCATAATGACAGGTTTCCTTCAGTAACTATGGGGAATGAGAAACACGGTCATTAAATGATCCACAGTCAGAAGGAGGGGATGACTGGACATGACAGATGCGGATAAGATACAATGCCATATTATCTTCTTCTATATAGAACGGTGCAGCACAGGATAAGGTCCGCTGGCCCACAAGGTTGTTCTGAACTCATTTAGCTAATAACACCTAATCTCTTCTGCCTTGTACATGATCCATATCACTCCATTCTCTGCATATTCATGTACCTATCTAACAGCTTCTTAAATGCCTCCATTGTAGGCCCCTAGTGGGCATTCTGGGCACCCACTACTCTCTGTGTAAAAAAACTCCTCTGAATTATTCCTCTCTCACCTTAAATGCATGCTCTCTGATATTAGACTGTTCTACCCTGGGGAAAAAGTCTGTCTATTCTGTCTCTGTCTCTCATACTTATAAATTTTTTATCAGGTCTCCTCTCAGCCTGCTCTGTGGTGTGCAGTGGGCCCTTTAGGGTGACATATTCACTGTTGTAATACGACTTTATTTGATATAATTTCTGAAAACAGATACCGCGAGTTGAGGCTGAGATCTTCTCTGCAGGGCCAGTAAATGGTACATCACACAAAACCAAGTAATTAAAAAGCTTCCACTGGTTTGAGAATGTTTTCTATCGTGTAATATTGGCATTAAGACTTTTAAAAAAAAAATCTGTGAGGATTAAAATAAAGGTTGGGTAGAACTGTATTTTACTTGCCCCAGAAATTTTCTCCTGCAGTTGCTCTTTCCATCTGGGTACTCTGGTAAGGGGACTAAATGGGCTTTGTTCACAGGTAAAAACATTGAAAACAAACTGATTGTGTGGGAGGGCATCACATCTGAGCCTGAAAGTATGATTGCCTTATACTGTTGCTTCAAAGGCAAAACAGCAGGGACTCCTGAAACTTAAATAAATGTATTGCAGATGCAAGAGAAAGGCAATTTTCCATTGGCTTTTCTCAACCTTAGAGTGTGGAAGTGTGTGTGTGTGTGGCTTTTGAACCCAATGCTTTAGAAAATTTTGAAATAATTTTGAGCCAGTAAGCTAAATGAGTAAGATTTATCTTTGGAGAGAAGCAGAATCAGGTTTAGTATCACTGACATATGTTATGAAGTTTGTTGTTTTGTGGCAGCAGTGCAGTGCAAAGGCATATAAATTACTATAAGTTACAAAATAAATAAAGAGTGCAAAAAGGAATAACAGGTTGGTGTTCATAGGTTCAGAGACCGTTCAGAAATCTGATCAGGCAAATTAGAAATCCAACCATTTTTTGCCAGGGAAATTGGGTTCAATTTAAAATCATAAAAAATAGGGCTTTTTTTGCAATATCCTCTGAGGATCTGAAATGAGCAATATGGTCACTAGAGCTATGGTTGTTGTTTCTTGCTTATTAAACTCTGCTATAACCTTAATTCCAGTTCTCATGTCAACAATGCTGTCCAAATACAGAACAGTGGAACTGATTGATTGCAAATAAATGTAAAGAGATAAATCAAGCAAAACATATGGGGAAATAATAGCATTGGGAAAAGAGGTAAAAAATGGTGGATTTAAAATCAAAGAATATATTGTTTGCGTTCAAAGAGAATTGAAGCTTCATCTGTTCTTTGGATGGATGTGAAAAATCCAGTATCGGTCATTCCAGCACATGCTAAAGGTGCAATCAAATGACAGGGGCCCAAGCCCTTGGTAACACAAACAGGGTGTTTCACCTCCTGACAATAATCACAGGCCTCATTTGGCCTGTTGCCAGGGCATGCACCAGATTAGGGAGTGAATGTGTGTGAGTACATAGGAAAGGAAATGGGACTTTTTTGGCACTCCTTTGTAGGGTGGAGAGGTGAGCTTTGGCTGAAGGGATCACATTGACATTACAATGATGGATTGGAGGTCAAGAGAATAGCAAGTGGAGTCTAAAATACAGCAAGGGCAACAGAGTTCAGGCTTCCATAACATTATGAATATATGGAATGAATAACACGATGAATATATATGCATATGTGCACAAGAAATATGTGCACTTTTTTGTACTTCTTGTCTACTACATATCTGTACATGAAGCTCCTTAAGATTGTCATAATTTGTTAAGGATGGTAATGGCGATAGGCTCCCACTACCTATTAAATACTCTCAATGGTGTGTGTCTCAAATAACCTCTGACAACCAAGTCCAACTCCCGGCCTTCACATGCGGCTTAGCTACTAAGACTGTTGGCACCATTTCTACTGACAGGAGAAGGGGAAAAGGTGGGTTATTGGTGCCTTAAAACCAATCGCTTCGGGCAGATAGGTCTCATCAAGGAAAGATCTGATCTCAAACCTCTGCTGCCTTGTGGCTATACCCATTAATGGGGAAAGCTTTGGGAGTAAACCCCGAGGAAAAATCTGGAGCTGGAGACCCTAAGGCAGCACTACATTGAGTTCAACTCCTGCAATGCCACTGGTGCCAAACTGTATTGGTCTCTGCTGTTCCTTTGGATTCATCAGCTGCGTGGAGAGGGGGAGCCTGCTACGTCGGCAACAGCTTGCTCTCCATATCGTACTGCCTGGCTTGCGTATCTAGACAGCTAGGATGCAATATTCACAGTTGGTGTTGCTTTCTGGTAAGACCATGTCGGTCTGGGAGATTGCTTACAAACAGATGTCCCGAGGTCAGTGTGATCCCTTCTCCTGCAATGCTCCAAAAAAAAGCAGTGTTTGAAAATAACATCATACCATGCATTCCTGAAGTGGAAGCCATATTGAGATCATATCAATGGCTCATGAGAGGGAATACCCAGTCAAGTTTTCAGAGTGTTGAGAAATGTCACAGAAAAGGGTATTCCACTCATTGATTCACCAAAAACGTGTTGACAATTGAATTTGCAGTTACCCATTACTCTATTTAAAGATAAACATGTGGGCTTATTTCCCTTGCTGCTTTAGAGACATAGAGCACAGAACAGGATCTTCAGTCCACGAAGTCCAAGCCCACCACCAACTACTCACTTAGATTTATCCACCTTTGTTCATCACCCCACATTTACATTAATTCTGGACCCAACATATCGAGACAGCTGCAAAGACGGCACAACAGTGGCAATACTTCATTAGGAGTTTGAGGAGATTTGATATGTCACCAAAGACGCTCGCAAATCTCTACAGGTGTACCATGGAGAGCATTCTGACTGGCTGCATCACTGTCTGGTATGAGTGGTGAGGGGGGGGTGGGGGTGCTACTGCTCAGGATTGAAATAAGTTGCAGAGACTTGTTAATTGAGTCAGCTCCATCATGGGCACTAGCCTCCATAGTATCCAGGGCATCTTCCAGGAGTGATGCCTCAAAAAAGGCGACGCCCATCAATAATGACCCCCATTACCCACATCATGTCTTGTTCTCATTATTACCATCAGGGAGGAGGTGGAGGAGCCTGAGGGCACACATTCAATGATTCAGGAATAGCTTCTTCCCCTCTGACATCAGATTTCTGAATGGACGTTGAATGCATGAACACTACCTCACTACTTTTTTTATTTCTATTTTATGCTCTACTTATTTAATTTAACCACTTAATGTATCAAAAGATATATACTCACTGTAATTTGCAGTTTCTTTTTCTATTATTATGAATTGCGTTGTACTGGTGCTGCAAAGATAACAAATTTTACAACATAGGCCTGATTTTGACCTCTGTCAAGATTCTATCACCTACATACAATGGGAAAGGGGAGGAATTTACCATTAACTTACAGAATATAGAATAGTACAACATATTACAGGCCCTTCGGCCCACAATGTTGTGCTGACCCTCAAACCCTGCCTCCCATATAACCCCCCACCTTAAATTCCTCCATATACTTGTCTAGTGGTCTCTTAAACTTCACTAGTGTATCTGCCTCCACCACTGACTCAGGCAGTGCATTCCACACACCAACCACTCTCTGAGTAAAAAACCTTCCTCTAATATCCCCCTTGAACTTCCCACCCCTTATCTTAAAGCCACGTCCTCTTGTATTGAGCAGTGGTGCCCTGGGAAAGAGGTGTTGGCTATCCACTCTATCTATTCCTCTTATTATCTTGTACACCTCTATCATGTCTCCTCTCATCCTCCTCCTCTCCAAAGAGTAAAGCCCTAACTCCCTTAATCTCTGATCATAATCCATACTCTCCAAACCAGGCACCATCCTGGTAAATCTCCTCCGTACCCTTTCCAATGCTTCCACATCCTTCCTATAGTGAGGAGACCAGAACTGGACACAGTACTCCAAGTGTGGCCTAAACAGGGTTTTGTAGAGCTGCATCATTACATCGCGACTCTTAAACTCTATCCCTCGACTTAAGAAAGCTAACACCCCATAAGCTTTCTTAACTACCCTCTCTACCTATGAGGCAACTTTCAGGAATCTGTGGACATGTACCCCCAGATCCCTCTGCTCCTCCACACTACCAAGTGTCCTGCCATTTACTTTGTACTCTGCCTTGGAGTTTGTCCTTCCAAAGTGTACCACCTCACACTTCTCCGGGTTGAACTCCATCTGCCACTTCTCAGCCCACTTCTGCATCCTATCAATGTCTGTCTGCAATCTTCGACAATCCTCTACACTATCTAGAACACCACCAACCTTTGTGTCATCTGCAAACTTGCCAACCCACCCCTCTACCAACACATCCAGGTCATTAATAAAAATCACGAAAAGTAGAGATCCCAGAACAGATCCTTGTGGGACATCACTAGTCACAATCCTCCAATCTGAATGTACTCCCTCCACCACGACCCTCTGCCTTCTGCAGGCAAGCCAATTCTGAATCCACCTGCCCAAACGTCCCTGGATCCCATGCCTTCTGACTTTCTGAATAAGCCTACCTTGTGGAACCTTGTCAAATGCCTTACTAAAATCCATATAGATCACATCCACTGCACTACCCTCATCTATATGCCTGGTCACCTCCTCAAAGAACTCTATCAGGCTTGTTAGACAGGATCTGCCCTTCACAAAGCCATGCTGACTGTCCCTGATCAGACCATGATTCTCTAAATGCCCATAGATCCTATCTCTAAGAATCTTTTCCAACAGCTTTCCCACCACAGACGCAAGGCTCACTGGTCTATAATTACCTGGAATATCCCTACTACCTTTTTTGAATAAGGGGACAACATTCGACTCCCTCCAATCCTCCGGTACCATTCCCGTGGACAATGAGGACATAAAGATCCTAGCCAGAGGCTTAGCAATCTCTTCCCTCGCCTCGTGGAGCAGCCTGGGGAATATTCCATCAGGCCCCGGGGACTTACCCGTCCTAATGTATTTTAACAACTCCAACACCTCCTCTCCCTTAATATCAACATGCTCCAGAACATCAACCTCACTCATATTGTCCTCACCATCATCAAGTTTCCTCTCATTGGTGAATACTGAAGAGAAGTATTCATTGAAGACCTCGCTCACTTCTACAGCCTCCAGGCACATCTTCCCACCTTTATCTCTAATTGGTCCTACCTTCACTCCTGTCATCCTTTTTTTCTTCACATAATTGAAGAATGCCTTGGGGTTTTCCTTTACCCTACTCACCAAGGCCTTCTCATGCCCCCTTCTTGCTCTTCTCAGCCCCTTCTTAAGCTCCTTTCTTGCTTCCCTATATTCCTCAATAGACCCATCTGATCCTTGCTTCCGAAACCTCATGTATGGGGCCTTCTTCCACCTGACTAGATTTTCCACCTCACTTGTAACCCATGGTTCCTTCACCCTACCATTCTTTATCTTCCTCACCGGGACAAATTTATCCCTAACATCCTGCAAGAGATCTCTAAACATGTCCATAATACATTTCCCTGCAAAAACATCATCCCAATTCACATCCGCAAGTTCTAGCCTTATAGCCTCATAATTTTCCCTTCCCCAGTTAAAAATTTTCCTGTCCTCTCTGATTCTATCCTTTTCCATGATAATGCTAAAGGCCAGGAAGCGGTGGTCACTGTCCCCCAGATGCTCACCCACTGAGAGATCTGTGACCTGACCCGTTCATTACCTATAACTTGGCCAAGTGTACTACCAACCAGAAAATCTTTGCGATGTGAGAAGAAACTAATGTACCTGGGGGTAACCCGTGGACACAGGGTGTATGTAACATCTCCACAAACAGGCACCTGAAACCAGAGTTGAACCTGGTCTCTGGCAATGAAAGTCAGTGACACTTTGAAATGCACTACTGTGCTGCTGCTGTAGTGGAACGAACTTTCAAACCAACGTCTGTAACCACAAATTTCACTCCACCTGGAGGGAATGTGGGCCACTGTATTGTCTCCTCTACACTTCAAAAGCACTGTAGCTTTGAGATGATTTTCAAAACCAAGCTCTTCCTTTCAACCCACAGCTATTATTTCTTATTTCTCTTATGATGACCTCTTAATCCCAGTCTTCCTCTTCTCGTACCTTTTTGCAGTGAGCAGGTAGCGGACTGATCTTTGACAGTGCTGATATATCTACATGATGAAATAAGGTTCATTGTTAAAAAAAAAATGTCAAAACTAATTTCTGTACCAAGCAGTTTAGGAATGAAATTGAATCAATCATTTTTTTTTTTAGCTCAATCTATGAAGTCCCAAGTGGTAATATAACTTGGCCAAGTGTACTGCCAACTAAAATTGAGCAAATCTGTACTTACTTTTGAGGTTGCTGTATCTTTCCATACCAACAAACAATCATAGGGTCATACAGCATAGCAGCTGGCCTTTTTGGCTCACTGATTCCACCCTTATCATCAAGCATCCTACTTACACCTATACCCCTTTTTATTCTCCCCACATCAACTGCAATCACAAGGAAGGTGCACCAGTGTCTTTACTTCCTTAGAAGATTAATGAGGTTTGACATGTCACCGAACACCCTAACAAGCTGTTGAAAACATCCTGACTGGTTGTTTGATGGTTTGGTGCAGTCATTCAAAGGACTGTAGACTCAGCCAGTTCCATCACAGGCACAACCCTCCCCACTGACAAGGATATCTTCAAGAGGCAGTGCCTCAGGAAGGCCACATCGATCATTAAGGACCCTCATCATCCAGAAGATGCCTTCTTATCAATACTACAGTCAGGGAGGAGTACAGGAGCCTGAAGACTTAGACTCAATGTTTAGGAATAGCTTTTTCCTCTCCATCATCTGATTTCTCGATGATCCATGAGCAGCACCTCATTATTCCTCTTTCACACCATTTAATTATTTAACTTGTAGTAATTTATATACTGGGCTGGCTGGCGGCGTAGTGGCATCAGCACCGGACTTTGAGGCAGATGGTCCTGAGTTCTAATCCGGCCGGGTCCCAACCTGAGCAACAGCAGTATCTGCATGGAAGAAAGGCCTGGCAATCTACTTCCGTCTCTTCCCATGAAAACCCTATGTACACTATACTCTCATACAGTCGCCATACGGACTCATAGCATACAACTGCAACAACATTTAGAGAATAAAATCTTCAGTACACTGAATGAAATGTGTTAATGAGGAGAGATCATATTTAAAAATGTCATTTAGAATGAAACAATACCAGGGAATTCAATGAAGACTGAGTATTATATTTGAAGAACATAGAATAGAGAGAGTCTCGATGACTCCATTCCTCTCAACCAACAGTACAGAGAAATAAAATAAGTTTGGAAATGGTCAAATTACATCAAATGAAAATGCTGAATGAATGCCCTCCAAGTTTTTTCAAATCTAATGGAAGGGTCATAAACCGCACTTCTAATTTTTTCCAAATTCAAACATACCATAGTTTGTGAAAACCAATGAAATACCGTAGGAGAGTTAATCTCTTTCCAATTCAGCAAAATTGATCTTCTAGCCATTAGAGTAAGAAATGCAATCATCCTACGTGCTGAAGAGGTTAGATAATTTGAATCTATCATTGGTAATCCAAAGATAGCAGTAATTGGATAAGGTTGTAAGTCTATATTCAAAACCGTTGAAATAATGTCAAAAATGTCTTTCCAATATTTTTCCAACAAAGGACATGACCAAAACATGTGAGTTAAAGAAGCTATCTCGGAATGACATCTATCACATATAGGATTTATATAAGAATAATAGCGAGATAGTTTATCTTTAGACATATGAGCCCTGTGTACTACTTTAAACTGTATCAACACATTTGATGTAATTTGACCATTTCCAAACCTGTTTTATTTCTCTGTACTGTTGGTTGAGAGGAATGGAGTCGTCGACACTAAGGTTTTCTTCTTTCCCATTTTCAAGTTGTTAGTATTGCTCAAGTTTCTTTACTTTAGTTGATTAATTCTGTTTAGTTTAATTTTCTTTGGGGATGGGGGTTTGTTTTTTTTTCTTTTTCATGATTTTTCTTCAGTTTTTTTTTGCTTTGTGTTATTCACTATTATTCTGCATGATTGGGAGCTTTGTTAATTTTTACTGTTTGGTTTTACAATTACTCATTTTAAATGTAACAATGTATCTCCTACTACTTGTATTTTTGCTTTGTTATGTTTTCATTCTATGAAATTAATAAAAAGATTGAAAAAGAAAGAATAGAGAGAGTCTTAGAATCAGGGTCCTACAGCATGGAAATATGTCCCACAATGAGTAAGGTTTGCGCATGTTAAGGCTTTTCTCTTGGGAAAGAAGGAGGATGAGAGAAAACTTGATAAATTTGAATAAGATGATAAGAAGCATAGATACAGCACCTTTTTCCCAGGCCATGAAAACCGTATGGACAACTACGCTATCAATGACTCGACAGCACTCAACAACAATTTATACAAAACAACAAATTTCACGATATATGTCATTGATAATAAACCTGATTCTGATTCTCGATATTATTGGTCAACATTACAATTCTTTGAGCCCAGTCTCAGTAAAGAGCTGTTCTTATCACCTTGACAGCACCCCTTTAAATAGTGAGATAACCAAGTGAAACTCTACCCCTCCATCCTCCCTCATCCCTAGTGCAGGGATTAATACAAGTCTTCACCACGTGCTGGCACCAGCTTATTTAGTTATGCAGATTTTGCATATTTAGTATCACCAATTACTAATTGGAACCTTGCTATCAGATCAGGGAGTTGACATGACAAGTACAAATGTGTACCAGAGGGCAGAAGAAGTAAGGAATCAGACTAAGTGCATTTTGGCATTAATTTATTGTTTGCAGTTATCAGTGACTGTAATGCTTATTGCATCTCCTTAAGAACTCTTGAAAAAAATTCTGTTGAAAGATGTCCCTTTGTGCTCCCGGTGTTACACGTTGTTTTTCTTTCCTCATTTTATGTTAATGATGTCCATAATTAGGCTGATTAATTTTCTGTAAGAACTAATTAGATCTGCTGCCAAAGCTCTCGTTGAGCACATATTGTGCTTCCCCAAACAACATTTACTTTTTCTGTAGCCCTTTTTTAAATAGTAACTGTGATCCTTATTAATTTTTAATTGCTCAGTGTGCAGTTACAAGTGTACCCATTACAGTGTTTCCCCTCATTCGTCAACACTTTTAAAAGCTTTATTGCTACTTTAAATAATATGTAATGTACAGGACAAGGTTTTAAGGCCATGCGCATAGTAAGACACAGATAAATTGTTCCTATTAGATGTAACACCACCATCTTTTACATCAATAGATCATTGAGGAGAGCAGGCAAAAAGCCAGGAATCCACAGAGCTAGAGATTTCTCTCTTGCATGAGAACTTGGGAAACAACATGATGATATTTAATATTTTAAAACAAATGTATTAAGACTGCTAAAATGGCAGCCAAGGTTATGCACATTTGGTTTTGTTATAGAAAAGCCAAGTACTTTGAAAGAAATGCTCTTTGTTAAAACTAAAAGTTCCAACCAGCTGTATATTCATATTTACGGTTATACACTTTGCTCAACTTCAAATTCAGAAGAGATTTGCTTTTATATCACTATGTTCTCCACAAAAATAAAGCTGTCAATGGAGTGCATAACTGCTATTACCAAAGTGGCAATTTCTAACTTATTCCAGAGTGCATAACATTTTATTTACTTTCCAATCAGCACGGAGAAAATTAAGAAAAAAACAGTTTAACAATGGCTCAACTAGTAACACACTTGATATCACTGCATAAGTTTCAATTATGTTTGAAGTGAATCAATCAAATCAGTCATGTTGTTGGGAAATAAAAACAATGCTTACACAGGCAGTTTCAGTTCTGAAGCTGCCCAGTCAGGTTTCTCAGCATGCTTCTTAAAAAGCAGGGCAAACAACTAACTGAGACACTTCCATGTCTCTAAACTTCGATTTTTGTCAAGGCGGTGAGAAATGGGCATTGCATATAAAGGTGATGACAATACTTTGTGCATTGATGCAACACAAACATCATACACATACGGATGATACACAGATGTGGCTGGTTGAGTTTTCCAATGGACACAGTCTCACCTAGAATGTGTAAAACTGATAAACAACTGGCACTTTAAAAAATGGTCTGAAGAAGTCCAATTTCATGGCTGACATCTGCAGCCTTAGGCCTTTGTGTTCAAATGTTACTGCAACACTGAAATTGCTGTAATTTTATTTCTTATTTCTCCAAAGCCTAATTCTGATTTGTTATATCCTAACCAGTGCAATGGAGGAGGGACTAGTACAGAGTGAATGTTATTTCAAAGAACTGGCACAGATTCAAAAGGCTCCTTCAGCACCACAGTGCCTCTGTGATTAAAGAACTTATAAGGAACAAACACATTTATAACAGTTACTGTATATTAGTGGTGTTGCTCTTTATAAATTGAGTAATAAAATTGATCCTGTGGTCCAAGAAAGAGTAAAACTACCATTGTTCTAATGGACATAGATTGTTTGTATTTGTGCCTCTAGCTATTCCATAATGCAGCTGATTTGATCTACAGAGAATTGGATAAAACAAAGAACGGGTTTTCTTTATGTACCCTGTTTAATGAAGCAAAATTTCGCACGGTGCTTCACAGGACTACTATCAAGTAAGAAATTGGAAAAACTCAGGCAGATGTTTGTCTTGAGCAATGTTCTAAAGAGAGGGAAATAAGTTGAGGGATAGGGGGAGATGCCATCCAGAACTTAGGGCATTGGTATCTGAAGCTATGACCACCAACGATAAAGTGATAAGGTTCAGTGATAAGGGTCAGAACAGATATTTTGAAGGGTTTTCTGGCTTTAGAAGATTACAGAGGCAGGGAGTCATAAAGCCAAAAGGCATTTGCAAACAACATTCTTATTTTCTAAAAACCTGGAATCAATACGGTTCAGCAAACATAGGAATGAGAAATGGACAATTATCAGTGCAGATTAGAACATTGTCATCAGAGTTTTGTGAACTATAAAGTTCTATAGCTATAAAGTTGGGAACAAGCTACAGTAGCAATACATCAGTTGTAATTTAAGTGGTGAAGTGAATTAAAGATCTGCAGGTCTCCAGTGGATGCAGTCTCACTGGCTCTCCACTCCATTTACCTAGTGGGCACTTTATTAGGTACACCTGTATACCTGGTCGTTAATGCAAATATATAACTAGCCAATCATGTGGCAGTAACTCAGTGCATAAAAACATGCAGACATGGTCAAGAGGTTCAGTTGTTCAGACCAAACAACAAGGTTAAGAGATTCAGAACAAGGAAAAAATGTGATCTCAGTGATTTTGACCATCAAATGATTGTTGGTGCCAGACGAGGTGGGTTGAGTATCTCAAACTGCTGATCTCCTGGGATTTTCACGCACAACAATCTCTAGCATTTACAGAGAATGGTGTGAAAAACAAAAAAAAAGTGTGAAAACCTCTTGTTAATGATAGAGGTCAGAGAAAAATGGCTAGACTGCTTCAATCTGATAGGAAGGTGATAGTAACTCAAATAACTATGTGATACAACAGTGGTGTGCTGAAGAGCATCCCTGAACACACAACCCTTTAAACCTTGAAGTGGATGGGTTACAGCACTAGATGCCCACCAATATACACACAGTGACCACTTTGTTAAGTACAGGAGGTACCTAATAAAATTGCCACCGAGTGTATATCAAACTGCTCTTTATCAATTACAGCTCAGCATACATCACCATCATTCTCTCAGTATAAATTACCCGATGAAGGGTCCTGGCTTGAAACATCGACTGTTTTCATTTCCATAGTTGCTGCCTGACCTGCTGAGTTCCTCCAGCATTTTGTGTGTTTGCTCTGGATTTCCAGCATCTGCAGGATCTCTTGTGTTTATGAAGGTACCATTTTGTTCGGAGTTTGAGAAGATTTAGTATGTCACCCAATACTCTCGCAGATTTCTATAGATGAATGGGGAGAGCGTTCTGGCTGGTTGCAGCACAGCCTGGTATGGACGGCATCACAAAAGGCTACATCATGGGCACTACCATCCCAACTATCGAGGGAGGACATTTCAAAAGGTGTTGTGCCTCAAGCAAATGGCATTCATCAGCAAGGTCTCTTATCATGCTCAGTAGTACTATCAGGGAGGAGTACACAAGCCTGAAGACCTACACTCAATGATTTAGGAATAGCTTCCACCCCCCACCCCCACACCATCAGATTTCTGAATGGTCCATGAACCTATGATTACGAAACTCATTTTTCCTTTTTTGTGCACTGTTTACTTATTTTCTAAGTTATAGCAATTGTTAGCCTTTGCACTCTGCTGCTGCCACAAAGTAACAAATTTCATGTCAAATAAACCAGTGATAATAATCCTGACTCTGATTCTGAAAATTTCCTGGGATATACTGTAAAATAAAAACTGAATTTGTACCCAAGCCTCGCACAGTCAAACTGAAGCGGACTCAAGTCTGTGTACTTTTCTTTTGATCATCTACCTGACCTGAACTGAATGTACAGTCAAGTTCCATTAGGCTCAGATCACAAAGCCAGGGTCTACATGGAGGATTACTCACTTGCTCCGCCACCTAGGTGTGAGATTTACAGGAGGAACATGAGCCCCTGAGTCATGTACATTTCATGTCCATATTTCATGAATGAGACCATATGGTCCATCAAATCCCTACTAGCGCACAAAGCAAAAGCCAATAATAATCCCTGTAAAATATTCTCCCACTTTCCCATCAATTCTATCACTCCAAATATACCATAGGCAATTTAGAGTGACTGATTATTGTATTAATCCACTTATCCTTGGAATGAGATAGGAAACTGGAGTACCTGGAGGAAACCCATGCAGTTACAGATAAATTCAACACAGGCTGAACCAAAGCTCAGAATTGAACTCATATAAGCCAAAAGCTCTATCTGTTATACTATTGTACTGTTCAACTTGCCTGGCTCCCAGTACTTCTGAACTTCATTCTTCTATGGCTTTTCCAGTGCAGGGAGCCAGACCTGATCCAAACTGAGCCCACAGACACATTTCATTTTAGAGTTGACTTGGCCTGAACCTTGTGACCTCTGGCTCAAAGTCAGGTAAGCAGAGAATAAAGATACAATTCAACTAAATAAATCTATTACGCTGCACAACCATCAACTATCCCTCAACTATCAGGCTCTTGAACTAGTGGGAATAACTTCACTCACCCCATCACTGAACTGTTCTCGGAGCCCAAGGACTCACTTTCTGGACGCACGTTTCATTATTATTTCTTCTTTTTCTCTTTTGTGGTTGCACACTTTGCTATCTTTTGCACATTGATTGTTTTACCTTCTGTTGGGTGTGGTCAATCATTCATTTGATTATGGTTCTTGTATTTACTGAGTATGCCCATAAGAAAATGAATATTGAACTTTGATAATAAATTTACTTTTACTTTTTTTTATTTTTTACTGTCTTAACACATTCAAGACATAAGTCCTTAATAAATGCATAAATCAATCAACTGCAAATCATTTGTCACATAAAACAGATAGAGTCTAACATAGAGTTTTGAATAGTATCACTGAAAGCATGAGAAAATAAGCTCAAGGGTAAATCTAAAATGAAGGATTCAGGGGTCCACGGATGAATTGTGATTCTTTTTCCTCAAAAGATCATGAGTCAAATTCAAGATTTACTTGTCATGATAGCTTAAGCTTGATGAGTTATGTCAATTTGAAGCTTTTTGATGCACTGAACTCCACGTCATAACCAAATAATTCTCCTTGGGAGACTGAAAAAGTATACATCACCTGGTCACATGGGTGACATTAGCCCACATCGCCTTATACTTTGAGCATATGAACAATTGGTGTAGACACATAGATTGAAGAATGCAACCATCTTGATAGATGAACCATTTTGGCATTCAGTGGCCTGGGAGAAAATAAGAGTGAAAACAACAAAACAGATGACCTATTTTTTCCACCAATAAATTTAATTTCTCCTTTAGCTTCTGTAGGACATCTTGGAAACACTAGGCTGGGAGACCTGTTGTGGCTTTATAGTTTAGTTTGTTATTGACCTCACAGTTGGCAATGGCAATTCCTTCATTCACGACATGCTGTATCAATCTTGTTCTTCTCCCAGATCTATTTTTCAGCTGTGGTTGTTCTGGATCTTACAATTGGCTTTAACAATTTCTCTGCTGGTTCTCATGAGGTACAGAGCAACAATGTCATTAACCTTGCACCACTCTACACCGCAAACAGCTTTTGTTTAACATGCTGCTGCCCAGGGTACCATGTCATTGATGTGGAAGCATAAAGAGCTTAGAAACTAAGGGGTTCCTTTGGAGCTGAAGCCAGGATATTTGCAAAGTACATCTATAGGGAAAGCTATATGGCATTATTGACTTTACAGGTCAGCAGTCTTCGTTCCCGCAGACAGGCACAAAGAAAATCCCTAAAACAAGAGAGGAATTAGAACCTACATGACTTGAACATTTCTCATCTGTGTGATAAGGCATTCCTCGGGGATTTGCTGAGCATACCTTTGAGGAGTCAGCTCATGAGATTATAGCACAGATTTATATCAAGTTCAGTGGGCTCCATTCTGAAATGTTTGTGCTTTACAAACCAGAATCACTAGCTCAGGTAATTCACACCTTCTGATTTCTACTGGTGTTGCTGAAAGATTGGGCAATCCAATCAAATCAACATGACTGGCAGTACACCTGATCTGTTTTCAATATTGTACATCAGTTTAAAAATCAGCTCAGAAACTTATTTCCGAGGAATTGTAGTCAGAATAGGGTTAACTTATTTCGTTCCTTTGAACTTCATTCAGTAAGTAACACAATTTAGGAATGGGCCCTTGTACAGTACGCATCCGACCGCGTCAGCCTCCGGTGTTTAGATGCTCCGATTCTCCGGAGTATGGCTAGCTGGTATGGTTCCTTTAAAGATTCTTGTCCACTCTGCTAATTGGAGACCATGTTTTGTCAGCAAGATTTGGATATTTAAAGAGAACTTGAACTCAGATTTGGCACTAAGTCATGAGCTCAACTTTGGTTCAGTCTGTGATTGTGTTTAGGAGTTCTGTCTCATTTGGATTCTCATCCAGTCTCATCAGGTTCTCAACTGTCATCTAGTCAAGAACCCCGTTCTCATCTCAGTCTCAAAATCATGTCTTGATCCTAATCTTGCATACTCCAGCACATGGGTCCTTTCCATCCTTGCCTAGGCCTCTCATCACACTTGAATATACTTGTGGAGAAGAAATGAAATTTAATTATATATGACAGCAATCTATATAATGGAAGACCAGAAAAGTCTATGGCTTTTGCTGGAACTACTCCTGGGAATCTTGGAGTGAACATAACGATATCTGCTTCAAACAATAACAGAGACAAAAAAAAAATGGAGCTAAATAAGTCCTTGAGAGGGAAGAAGTAGTATTACACAACAATAATATATCCCAGCTACATTCTCACTGTCACCTACCAAAATTCTGGCTACATTGTTCACTAATTTCAGGACACAATTCCATATTTTTCCCCAATATTTAATGGTGATTTCATTGATTAACTTCTAATTTCATATGTTACATTACCAACTTCATCCTGTCTTCTGAATTGCAAAACACTTCCCAATGCACACTTTAATAAATCCACTGAGCTGTCATTGCCACAGCAGACAACCAGTTAAACTCACTTAATGGGTGCTAAAGAACAATACTTGCTAGTAATTTACAGAACTCTACTAAAATAAAATCTCTGCCACAAAAGAGATAAAGAAAGGAAATGAAAAATTACAACAGCAAAAACTGTTAAAGTTGATGACAAATCATGAGTGGGTGGAATTAGTGCTAACTTCAACAATGCAGTTTGAAAGAGCAGGAATAATGGGAAAAGACGGATGGGATCAGCAAAGTCAATGACAAGTAGGCTTGACCTACTATTTATTCTACATTGTGATACACATTTGTGTGCCACAGTGACATAGTTAGAGTTCTTGCAGCCCGGTTCAATCCTGACTGATGATGCTATGCTTGTGAGGTTTGCTGGTTCTCCATGTGGCATTGTGGGTCCCCAACCTTTTTTATGCCATGGCCCCCAATCATTAACCGAGGGGTTCGTGCACCCCAGGTTGGGAACCCCTGCCCCTGATTTCCTCTGACAGCCTGAAGACAAGCAGGTTGTTAGGTTTGCTTAACACTAAGTTCTTCCTGATGTTGTGTAGATGAGTGATCCAGGTTATGGGGAGAAATTGGGGCAGGAGGAGTGCAGGATCTTTATGGGAGTTAGGGTAAGTACAATGGGATTGGTGTAAAATGGTATTTAACAATCTATGTAGACTCACTGGACCCAAGAGCCTGCTTCTGTGTTGTATGATTCTTTGACTCTTGCACATACAGTATACTGCACAATATCATGAATAAAGAGCTCCAGAAATTTCACATGACATTTGACAAACTTTGAAATTGTGGCTCTGAATGATGCACAAAGTTCTACATGTTTGCTCTAACTTTCCTCAGTTGCAGAACAGAAAAAAAAACACATCTGACAAATTACAAGATGTTCACATCAGTGAAAACCAGAATGATGGGGTTCTGAGGGAAAGCTGAAGTGGAAATAAAAGGCAATGATGGGAACATATCAATAAAGTGGTCCAAGATATATGTACAGTATACACGTGAATAGAAAAGGTTGCAAGAGAAGACAAGTGGCCAATCGGAAACTAGGCAGCAAATCTAATTATGGGGTCAAAGGGTATCGCTGAGTTTTCACCAAGGAAGAACATGCTGCTGGAGTCTCAGTAAAGGAAGGGTGGTCGAGGTTCTGGTGGGCAATGAATTGATAAGGAGAAGGTACTGAAAAGGATATTTCATTCAAATGATGAGTAATGGCTAAGACTGGGGATACCTTTCGTTATTCCAATGATCTCATATCACCTTTTTTTTAAATGTGCTGAAAAATCACATATATTGGGCTTCATAAAGCATTGATACAGGAGATGGAATGTTATGTTCAAATTGTATAAGACCTGGTGAGGCCTAATTTGGAGTATTGTGTGCAGTTTTGGTCACCTACCTACAGGTGATATGTAAATAGGGTTGAAGGAGTGCATAGAAAATTTATAAGGTTTTTGCTGGGACTAGAGGACCTGAATTATAAGGAAAGATTGAATAGGTTAGGACTTTATTCCTTGGAATGTAGAAGACTGAGGGGAGATTTGATAGTGGTATACAAAATTATGAGAGGTAAATATGTATAGGGTAAATGCAAGCAGGCTTTTTCCATTCAGGTTGGGTGGAACAACAACTAGAGGTCACGGGTTAAGGGTGAAAGGTTAAAAGTTTAAGGGGAACATGAGGGGAAACATCTTCACTCCGAGGGCCGTGAGAGTGTGGAATGAGCTGCCAGCACAAGTGCTGCATGCGAGCACAATTTCAACGTTTAAGAGAAGTTTGGATAAGAACGTGGATGGTAGGGTTGTGGAGTACAACATGCCCTTCAGCCCACAATGTCTGACCAGCATGATGCCAATTAAACAAATCCCTTCTGCCTGCCCTTTTATTCCCTGCGTATTCGTGTGCCTATCTACATACCTCTTGATTACCACCTTACCAGCAGATAATTAAGTCCTTTACAAATCCATTTTTAATGATTGCGTGTTACCACTTTCAACATCTTTGTCAATATTAATTCTCAAGCAAAGCCCTTATTTTCAATGATCAGATTATAATTGTACACAAGACACTGAAGAATAAGTGAAAGAAATGATTCAAGTCTTGTCATATATTTAAGCTTTCAATAATGTTTCAAAGTATGTATTTTAATTTATAGCAGGATGTGCATTCTGTTTTGGGGTTCCAGTCTCAAAATTGTCTGAATAGAGTCTCAAAGCTCCACATTATTAGGAAATAACACATTTCAGCAAGGACCTGAATAGGCTTATGTCACTTACATATGCTGTACCTCATGCCTTCTCTTTCAAGAATCATTTGAAATGAGAATAGGTCACTTTCTTTGATGTTATTTTTATTATGATAGACACTCAGGAAGGTAAGAGTTTAAAAAAAAAGGAAAAAGGGAGAACCTGTATTATAGGGTGTAGAAAAATATTGAGTGTGAGTGTTGCAGAAGAAGGGCCTATTACAGTGAGACATGTGTTAATTATTGTCAAATGATAGGAATAAAACAATAAAATTGAGAACTTCTCAATGAAATTTGACTAATTTTAAGAAATACTCAAATTCACCAGGATGTTGCCGGGACTGGGGGGCTTGAGGGAGGCCGGATAGGCTGAGACATTTTTTTCCCTGGAGAGTAGGAGGCTGAATGTGAGCATATAGAGGAACAGAAAATATTAAATAGTGTGGATAAAGTGAATGGTCAGTCATTTACCCAGGATAGGGGAGTGGCAAAGATTTAAGATACGAGGCAAAAAATAATTAAAAGGGACTTATGGGACAATCTTTTGCACAGAGTGGTGGGTGAGTGGAATTAGCTGACAGAGTAAGCTGTTGAAGTGGTTACAAGTACAAGGTTTAAAATACATTCAAACAGGAAACATTTACTGGGATAAGGGGCTAAATCTAGGTAAATGAGACCAGCTCAGGAAGCACGTTGGCCAGCATGGATGAGTTGGGCTGAAGTGCCTGCTTCTGTGTTGTATGAGTCTATGACCTGATGACTAAATAATTAAATCAGAATGGAAGTGAAATCATATTTGATGAACGTTTATCATGGAAGTCATTTCTGCCAATGGTACATGATACTGAAAATTACATTTGTAAGTATTTATGCTCTATGTATGCCTGGGGCTCACCAGCAGCTTTCATATTCTGCTACACAACCTAAATTAAATGTTTTTTTTTATTCTGAAACAATATTTGATAGAAGAACAATTGGTGGGAATGTCTATTTTTGGATTTTAATGCCCTAGTTTATTCTTACCTGGCAGTAAAATCTATAGTGCACATCAGTATAGCAAAGTACGGGGAAGTGCAGCGGATCTTTGGAATTTAGGAGAGTTAGTGTCAGATAATTTTTTTTTAAAAGACCTCCATTTTAAACAAAATACTTCCCTGAGCATCCCTTAAACAGAGAGGTCAGTTCCAGATGACATACTGAACTGCTTCACATTCCCTATAGCACATATTTCCCCATCCACCCCGAGTACTGCTGGAAGTCTATGATGGTATCTCTAGTCTGTTCAGCACACACCATCGTCTGGGCAAGATTGATGTACTTGATTGGTACTCTACGGACAGCTAAAAAAAAAAAGTGCAGGCAGACAGTTACAGGAGAACAAGTATTTGTACTGATAGAAGCAGATGTCCTTTTCTTTCATCTCCATTTTCTTCATGATTCTAGAAGTAAATAGAGCATAAAACCAAGAAACAAATTGCACATTATGATGTATATTTATATTAATGCCATGCATTTATAAAGCAACTGCTTTTTAAGAGCTGGAATAACTGTTGTGACGCTGGAGTTGGCAATAGTTTTATCACATCTCTCAGTCCTGCCATCATAAACAATATCCTGCATAGGGGATTTTATTTGAATGTCTTATGTTTACTCGGTTGACTAAATAAGAATTTGCTGATTTAAAAGTCTATTGGGCCAATCTGTGGCAGATGGCTCTCAAAGTGAGTTGTGCAAACTTAACTGTACAGCAGACGTGCATGCATGTGCTATGAAACTTGTTCCAAGACCTGCTTACAGATCAGGAAGGAGAAAACCAGTCATATTTTATAAATCTTATCCAATTCCTTATGTTTTGTTGCTAGATCTTTGCTTTAATAAAGGACTTGAGCATCAAGTGCAGTAAAAAGGAGCTGAGGTAAAAGGTCATTCACAATCTTATGGAAAGGCAGAGCAGACACACAGGGCTGAACTGACCACTCTTGCTTTTGTTTTTATGCACATGCTGACCAAACCACTGAAATCCATACAAACTGCAGCAGGAAACTGCCTTGCTGGAATTTCCTGAAGGTACATTGGAAATTCACCTCTTGAATCTTGCATCAGATCAGACCTGGCACAAGATCTCAATCCCTGCTGATTTCAAATGAGAATTCGAGGCACAGGGAAGATAAATTTTCTTAACAGTATGTTGCTTCAGTGATTTAATTATGATGTATTTTTGGTGAATTTTAATTTTCTATATCTTATAATAATGTAATACATTTTATTTTTGAATTATTTATCTTTAATTTTAATCTTTTAATTTATTTTTAATATCAGATCCATTAGTGACAAAGATCAATGGTGGTTCTGACAAAACCACCAAACTCCTGGAGTGTGAAACTCACTTCACAGCCGAAGACTATTGAGGAACTTTCGATCATGTGAGCAATATTCAGTGTGGATCATGACTGCTCCAACTGTACAGGAGGGGAAGGCTGAAAGTTGGCAGTACAGTACTTACATTAATCTTTGGTGCGAGAAAATATACTTGGGTTTCTCTTGGCTGCCTCAGCTCTTCTCTTCTACTTTCATCCATGGAGTTTTCTGAGGTCAGTCATTTCAAAATGAATGGTTAACTTGAAAGTAACCGTTCTAACGCTTAAATAAGGAACCCTGTTACATTTGATTTAATGGCAATTCCTCCCTCCAACAAAAGTGAAGGTAGGTATGTGTTAAGATCCAAAGATTTTTTTTTGCATTTTAATCTCCGATATGACTCCATCTCTTTTTTGTGTGGTGGGGGCTGGAAAGATTAAGATTCACTCATTATAGTTTGAATTCAGTCATAATAAATAAAGAAAGTGAACAGATATTCTACTTAGAGAAACATGTTCCAGCTTATATTTTTAAGACCATTGAAGAGGCAATTCTTCTGTATGATCTGGTATTGCATGTGTTTGACTGGTAGCTCTTTTGAATGCAACATATTTTAATTCATTAATTTTAAAATTATATTTATTTATTAGCTTTCAGGAAAAAGAATTCTGCTTTTATATAGCCAAGCGCTATATAATCAATGAACTGACCTTGAACAGTTTTAACTCTATCCAGTGCGACATCTTAGATAATTTTAGTTGTTCAGGAGAAGAAGCTTATGCAGAAGCCTCAAAGTTTTTGTTACCAATGAGTAATTGGACAGTATTGGTGAGGTTAAGGTAGAACCATTATGTAAGAAAATTATATATAAGCTACTCTCATTATTTAAGAAACAGTTCTTCCAAACTGAGGATCCACCCCAAGGAAGTGTATTACTTGCCCTTTAACATTTACACAAATGACAAACGAATCCAGCCGAAAAGAAACGAGAGAAAATCTGCAGATGTAGGAAATCCAAGCAACACACACAAAATGTTGAAGGAACTAAGCAAGCCAGGCAGTATCTATGGAAAAGAGTAAACAGTGGATGTTTCGGCTTGAGACCCTTCATCAGGTCCTGCCTGGCCTGCTGAGTTCCTCCAGCCAAAACCGTATTGCTTTTATGGTACTGATGACCTGGTGGTAGCAAAACAGGCGGCTTTGCCTGGGCTGCCAAGCTAACTGTCACTTGATGGTCAAACCAACCATGTCATCTGTTCGTGTTGTGAAATCATGAACAAGCTCAGCATCATGATGACTGGTAATAATTGCCCACAATGCACAAACCCAGGGTGGCTTGGAGCAGATCTGGAGCACACACTGTCAGGAGAAAAAGCATTTAGAGAGGGTGAGGTGCCAGATTAGTGCCCTAACAACATCCTTGTAATTATGCAATTTTAACACCCAACCACAATCAGAACATTTGCCTTTGCCATATCCTACCCTCCGCTAGCCTGCAGGTCACCCTTGGGCAAGGTGTAGCACCTGCTTAAGTACACCTCCCTCCGTAACTGATCAGGATCATGTGAAGCCATGGGAGCAGGTGGTGGATGATCGTGTGAGCAGCTGGTGCATATCATAAGTCCTAGTTATGTGAATATGAACGCCAGGCAGAAAATCTTTGAAGAGTATTGATAAAAGCTAGGGTCACCCATCTTGTAAAGACACTGCCCAGAAGAAGGCAACAGTAAACCACTTCTGTGGAAAAATTTGCTAAAGGCAATCACAGTCACGTAGCCAAGATCACCTACGTCATACGACATGGTACATAATGATAATGATGATTATATCTTACTCCAGTGCCCATTGTGCTTGCCCAGTGTGGCAATGCTCAGCTCACACCAAAAACAACATCAGTCCAATATCGACACACCACTGGCTGACTCAATCTAAGCCTGACTCGTTAATGGATGTCTCAACATAATGCTGATTCATCATTGACTGGCACAGTCCAAGATGACTCACTATTGGCTCTCAATCTAATACTGCTCATTATTGGCTATCACAGTCCAATGCTGACTCACCATTATCTGTCTCACACTAATACTGACTCACGATTGGCTGTCTCAATCAAATGCTGAGTAACCATTGGCTACCTCAGTCCAATCCTGACTCACCACTGGCTGTCTCAAGACAAGGAACATTGATGGCCTGCACATCCTCATTGGATTATCAGATATTTGGAGAACCATTGCCAGACATAGAGAATGGATAATGCAAAGGATTATGGATACTTTCTTCATCATAACACTGCCACGGAGGTTACCCCCTGTCAATGTGGACACACAAGAGCTCAGTCCTAATGCAAGCCATAACCTGAAATGTTGACCATCCCGTTGCCTCCACAGATGAAGGTTGACCCATTGACTTCCTCTGGCAGTTTGTCTTGCTTCCTCATGGCAACACAAGCACCACTACAGCTGCCTATAAGGAGTGGTGTCATCATGACTTGCAGTCCTTGATACTGTGGCTATTATGCGGTAAGATGATTGATCGACTTCCTTTGGGGATGGGGAAGAAACAGACCACCCAAAGACTCCAAACTGTCACTGCATTGACCAGTCAGACTAGGTGCAATGGCAGTTTAGAGCCTTTGGGGTGGTCCATTTCTTCTCTGTCCCCACAGTTCAGCATCTTGCTGAGGCCAGTTCTTGTGCATTGTGCTAATCCTGGCAAAGGAAAGATCTGTCACTCCAGTGGTGTGACATGAAAAGATGCAGTGGCTTCCATACTTTGGAAAGAGATCATTACTGTCCATAACCAAATAATATCAATATTCAGCTGAAGACCAAACATGTGTGACTGGGCATGTGAAAATTCGACCTGTATATCCAAGCAAGTGGAAGTCCTTCCTTGGAGACAGCAAATTACAACTTATCCAGGAAAGCTTTCTGAATTACAAAAGTCAAAAATGTCTTGGGTGAATAAGTGATGTTCAGTCTTTTCATCTGCAGACAATATATAATTTAATAAAAATGATTAAAAATGTATAGACATTTCCACATCTAAGCAATGCCTAAACTCATCATTGCTCTTAAAGGACCATCATAAATGAAAGCAGGCATTCTAGTGAATGTTCATGTCTTTTCTCCTTTTCTAAATTCAGATTATACATGATTACTCTCAAAGGTGAATTTCAATTCCTTTTTGTTGTTCAGGTATTTTCCCCACCAATGACTGATTGAGTGCCCTGGATTACCAGCCTAAAACCTATTAAGCTTTCACTGCGTTTATCCTGTACTTGAACAGATGATATATCTGAAGAATTAGCTAGCGCAATAATAGTTATTCATTTAGACTTCATCTAAAAATCTACTGGATAATAGATGGAAAGATAACTAGTGTACATGTAAAAATGAGCAATCCTGGATGTATATGTGCATTCACAACCATAAAAATCAATTACTATTGTGTGAAAGTCAAAAGGACCAACCATGAATCAGGGTAACTGAATAACGCGCACAATTGCTTTCAATTAAGTTGTACGATATGAGTTCTTCCCTTTGCTAACCACTCAAAGAAAATTGAATTAGATGAATGCAGCTCGTGGTTAAACTCAGTCTTGTGTTTTGATTGAAATGTAGTTACTCTTATTCAACTGAATCTATACATAACAACTCATGTTTTAATCACAACACATCTTAAAATATGAACTGCAGGTCTTTTGTGCTACTTGGTGTGTGTTGTCAACATTCAGTTAACTAACTGCCTTCATAATAAATTGCTAATATTCTCAACACTACAACCACAACTTGAGTATTTGTGTTAAGGCTGCCACCACGAAAGGGAGTAATCCAGGTCTGAAGGATCATTAGAAATGGAAATCCCAGTAACCCTGTAGCTCTAAATCTCTTTTTCTTTCAAGAGTTTCTTACCTACGTCAAAGAACAGCAGGCTTTTCTGTACTTCAGCTATACAGATTCATAAACAGCATGCAAGTCTATTACTGGAAAAATAATGGACATTTTCTGAAAAAAAAAATTGCGTAAACATGGCAGAAAACCCCATATCCTCAAATAATCCATTCCTGAACTGTAGCCTATTTCAGACACATCAGAACTTTTTAAATCCAATGACATGATTAGCTGTCATGAGGACTAGTTTATTTTAATACTGTATCTGTCTGCTTGTACTTAACACCATTCAGGGAAACCATTTTCATCCAGCAGCCATTTAAAAAGCACACTGAGATCTTCCATAAGAAAACATATTTACCTACACACCTTGTAAATCCCAACATTTTCCTCGAAGTAAATCACTTCCAAGATAGCATTCAAAGCTTGACTTCCCATGTTTGATCCACAAGGATTATCAGGAAGCCCAGTAAACTAACAGGAAAAGCAGAATGCGACCAAAGATTGCACTGAGCTTTTGCTCTCAGAATCTCTTGCGTCCACCTGCAGGAAAGATTCTTAAATATTCACAGGTTAGAAGTATGGAATTGCAGAGAATAATCAGTGTTGAATAGCTCAGTGATTTGGCCAAGCAGTTGTAACATTGATCCCTATCTGTGCTGAGCCATTTTGTCTCAGAATGGCCAATGGGTCTATGAAGGATGGCATAAGCAGCCCTGTTAAAAAGACAGAAGTCTGGTTACCTGCTCCTGGTCATTGTTCAGTGCTAAAGGCGAGTATGTGTTGATGCAGAAACAGGTGTGAACCTGACTGAGATCCCAGAGCCTCCTAACATGATGGTAATTTGGGAAAAGCATGACAGCAGGAGTTTCCAACCTTTTTTTTATGCCATGGACCAATAAGCAAAGGGTCCATGGACCCCGGGGAGGGAACCCGTGCACTAGAGAAATGCTAATGCATGATGCAAGTTTGCTCAGACAGGTAAGCCACAGCATTTTGACTGTTACACGCCAAAAGTCAGAACTTTTGTCACTTAACTCAGTTAAACAGTTGAGGAAATGCAGTGATAGAAACTCCGGAAGTCTCAATCTGCTAGTTTACATTTTCACTGGACTTCACTGAGTGTTCAGTAGCACAGCTCCATATCACTGAAGAATTGGCTCTTGGGTGTCATATTTAGACAATGTGCTAAATATGTGCTAAATTTAGATCCAAAATCCGATTTACTTCACGGGAGATTACTGGGCTACAGATCAGAAAGGAAAGGGGAAGCTAACTTCCTTTACTTATTAGAGTTGATTCCTTTTTAATTTTGCAAGGTTAACTTCTGTCATTCTTAAATACCACTGACATTTAATGGACCTACAACGTTGATGCCTGGCAAATTTGTGGGTGGGCCTTTTTGGCTGTCGAAGCGCTTTGGGACTTTCCAAGGTCAAGGCTTCTTCACTGCATTGTTGAAGGCACTACCACCACTCAGATCACAACAATAAAATCCAGGAAGTTTTAGGACAGCATAATTGTCCCTCAGCAACCAGTCCAGTTTAGTATGGACCATAGGCTGAAGACAGCAGCCTTATGCCGGCAAGATATTTTCCAGGCAGCAATGAAAGGGCTCGACATGAATAAACATGAGGCCATTGTTTTTACTTATACACTTCCAGAAACTTCAATACTTTGAGAAACAAAACATCTTGAAGCTTCTTTCTTCCTTTGAAAGGGTTAACCCTTTCCATCAAATCTGTGGCTTGGAAGCAGCACCCTGTCAGAAATGCATGCTATTTCCCAAATCCTGAGTGATTCACAGCTGTCGCCTAGATACCGTATGGTCTATCCAAAAGTAATAAAGGTAAGCTGCCTCTATTAATAAAAAATACATTCTGAAATAAATCCAGGATTCTGATAGATTGCTGACAGGTGCAGGATAGATTGGTGGAACTGACAACACTGTCACATTCCTGTGCAGCTGATGAGCTACCAAACGAAATGTAACAGAAGAGGAAGGTGATCGGGGCAGACAGAGGGTGGATGGAGGAGGTGGATAGTGATGGAGGAAACAAGCCATTGTAGGAGTAAGAGTAGCAGAAAAGTGTGCAGATTTCCCAGGAGCATTGTTAAATGCATGGGGACTCCAGTCAATATTACACTTATTGCAGGTCATAAGACTCCACCACAGGTCCAGCAAGTTTTGGGTAAAAATGAAAGAACCAATAATTATGTCTGAACTTGTTAACAGGAACTCATGAGTCAAACACAGATGGACAATGTATGACCCAGTTCCAACCTGGACAAGTCATTAAAAGCAGAGCACAGGAAACACGAGCCAGATGGAAAATTTGTGAACTAGTTCCAGGTCTGGCAATTTATTAACCACAAATCATGTATCAAAGGTGAAAAAGGCAGCTGTTGAAGCTGACCTGAATTTGCACCTCGGGTTTCATTACGAGAAAGCCAGTGAACTGTGAAAGGTGACAAGCAGTTTGCTAGATGAGTGAGACTTCTGCCATGCAACCAATAGTCTGAGAGACGAAGTAGGTCACAGTTGCAGGAGAAGTTGACTGGGTCAGGAGTTAGCCTTGGCTGAGGCTGTGCAACTGCGGTGTAGGTAGGCCCCAGTTAGCAGTTGATGGGGCAGCAGCTGATTAAAGGAAGAGCTTGGTGAAACCAAGCACAGGAGAAGTGGGATCAGACGGGGCAGAGATAACAGTCATCTAGATGTGAAAACAATGAGAACGTTTGGGATAGTGATTTAAAAGATCACTTGTGACTTGTGAGAGCAGAGGCAGAAAGTAGGGATCATGATTGAATGTTCAGGATGGGAGTCATGACTGAATGACAGAGCAGACTTGATGGGACAAATGGCCTATGCACCTTATGGTCTTAAGGTGTGCGTGTTGCTTGTAGGATTTGAAGAAATATTCCTGCTAAATAATTCCTATTGGTCAATGATCATATTAAATTAGATCATATAAAATAAGCCATTATATTCATGGATCTGAATTTGGTTCAGTAAAATAATAATATCCAATGAAATGAATGCTTAGCAATGTTATTGGATGTTTAACAGATTGCTGCAAAATTGTTAGAATTGACTGAAACAATTGTTTTAATTCTAGGTTTGAGTAGAGTCCAAAATGAGGCCAACTGCAGGTCTGATGGATGAATTGGTGGATTGACTCCATTTCCTATTGGGCAAGGCTCCATGTCACCAAAATGTTCCTCATTCAGCTAGATTTCACAATGTCTCAAAAACTGGCTTCAGGATCCTTTCTGAGTTTAAGGCTGACTACAGGCAGAGTAAAACAACCTTTGCCAAGGACCTGGTGTGAAATGCATCACAGAATAAGGAGGTTGGAATATTATAGTTTCAATTCCTCATTACTAAAAACTTTTATCTCAATGGAACACAACCAATAGTAGAGAGGAAAAAAAGATGTAAGGCATAGCTGTTATTCAATGCCAACTAGATAAATCTTGTCTATTGTTATTACTGTTCTTTTGTATTTATTTGATCATCTCAACATTATTTACTGCTCTCAAGGCACAGTATATCAGTTTTATTGATGACAATGTGCACTCATGAAATAATTGCCTATCAATTTCAATAATTAGAAAAAAACTCCAGTCAGCATTTCAATAAATTTGTTATAATCCTAACAACAATGATTCATTGCTTTGACTTAAAATCTAATAAGGAATAAATTTAATACTCTAACCTTCTTAGAAAATGGTGCTGGTTATGAAAGGTTAATACTGAAATACTCTGCCCTCTGAGCAACACAAAGTGTAGACATAACGAGGAAGATTTTAGAAATGCTCAATAGGTCAGACAGTATCTGTACGGAGTGAAACGAAGCTAGATGATACTTCATCATAACTTGAAAAGTGAACTTAAAAAGTGTTTGTTTTAGCTGTGGAGAAACCAAATGGGGGAGGAGGGAGATGTCTGAAATAGAGACCAGACTTAAATTGTTCAGGTGACAGAATTGCTTCTGGAGTTGTCTAAGAGAGGGGTTGAATACTTGTAAATCATTGCAGATCTGTTTCGAGGAGTGAAAATAGAAGATTAATGAGGGCTACACAGAGGAAAAGGAATTGGAGTGATAAACTGCTGAACATAGCAATTGCTGAAAAATGAAAGAGAATGCTAGAAATATTCAGCAGGTCAGGCAAGCAGTAGAGAGACAGTAACTGAGTCAACATTTTAATTTGTAGTCCCTTTATACAAAGGTCAAAGATCTTCAACCTGGAATGTACAGTAATTCTTATTTCATTGTGGTGCAACCTGACTGCCTGAATATTTCCAACATTTTTTTTCCCCAGATATGCAGCTTCTACAATTTATGCTTTCCGATATACACTGTAGAAATTAATGCATACTACTACATTGGCTTGGCCAATTATAAAGGAATTTAAATATGTACACGGCATAATTTGAAGTTAAAATAAAATAATTTGATTTATTAAGTTCATATGAGATTGCCCAAGTGTGGTGTTTGTCCAACTCACACGATTATCCAAGGTAGGCTAATCATACATTGGGTAAAAACTTAAAAAGAGATAACACTACATCAAGTTTCTAAATTCTTGAGATAAATAATAAAATCTCATGAAAAGGTGATCACAGACAACAACTTGTTTGTCAGTAGGCAAAGATCTGGGCACCATATCCAATTAATACATATAATTAAACTTAATGACTTATGCTGATCTCTATTCCACAAAAGAAGATTACTCTGTGAAGACGAAAATGAACTTCTTATCAATAGTTTCAGAAGATTTGTTAATTATGTTTTCATTCTAGATTACACAAAATATTACTGCATTTTGCATTATTTACATTTCTTAGAATTCTAAAACCCAGAATACACAGTTTATTGATGAAACAGAATCCATTGGTCAAATAAAATGTCACGGACCACTTTGTGAATAAGGTACAATACTGTAAAAATTAGGAAGGGTACAATGGCATCAAAATGGTTTCAAAATTAAACGAGTAATAATAATAAAATGAAAAATTTCACACAAATCTTAATGTGGCAAGGACCAAAATACCAATTTAAATTGAGGGATATTTGATTAATCACTTGTGCCGTGCTTATTGTTGGAAATGAGTTTGAGCAGACTTTACTCAAAATTGCAATAAATAGCCCAAAATAATAAGGACAATAATAAAATTGAAATGGCCAAGCTTTGCATAAGATTTAGATCTCACTGGTTGAAACAATAATCATATGCTATAGATTTGAGAAACAGGAGTCTAACAAGTACCAGGAAACAATTTTCAGTTCCTATTACATTTCTGCAGAATCACTTCACCAGTTAGTGTTAGGGCAGTGGAAAAAGATTGATACAGGCTCCTGCACAACTCAATCATGTTAGCCTTGGTTAACTGTACAATGTCTCATATAAATTGGATGAAATACAATAACCCTGCTAATATTGCTCTTCTTTCCTATCGTCTTCACTGGAACATCTGGGACCAAAAAAATAATCTATGTACCTAGGTATTCTGGTGCAAACCTCTATGTTTGGATCACATTTAGGTTCTCAGTTCTTTGGCTACAAGACCCAATCCTTACTTCAGTCTGAAATCAGATTACTCCTGGAGAGGAA